>NC_080385.1:23408947-23741579 GCF_014773155.1 Arachis stenosperma
AATCATCATACTTAACTAGGAGAATCAATAATACTATCCAGATTCTGAGTTCCTAAAGAAGCCAATCATTCTGAATTTCAAGGATAAAGTGAGATGCCAAAACTGTTCAGAGGCAAAAGCTAAAGCCCCGCTCATCTAATTAATACTGATCTTCATAGGATGTTTTTGGAGTTCATTGCATATCTCTTCTTTTATCTTATTTGATTTTTAGTTGCTTGAGGACAAGCAACAATTTAAGTTTGGTGTTGTGATGAGGATAATTTGTACGCTTTTTGGCATTATTTTTAGTATGTTTTTAGTATGATCTATTATTTTTAGTATTTTTTATTAGTTTTTAGTTAAAATTCACTTTTCTGGACTTTACTATGAGTTTGTGTGTTTTTTCTGTGTTTCAGGTATTTTTGCTGGCTGAAATTGAGGGGACCTGAGCAAAATCTGATTCAGAGACGAAAAGGACTGCAGATGCTGTTGGATTCTGACCTCCTTGCACTCGAAGTGGATTTTCTGGAGCTAAAGAAGCTCAATTGGCGCGCTCTCAACGGCGTTGGAAAGTAGACATCCTGGGCTTTCCAGCAATATATGATAGTCTATACTTTGCCAAGATTTGATGGCCCAACCGGCGTTCAAAGTCACCCTCAGATTCCCAGCGTTAAACGCCGGAACTGGCACAAAATGGGAGTTAACGCCCAACTGGCACCAAAGCTGGAGTTTAACTCCAAGAAGAGTCTCTACACGAAAAATGCTTCATTGCTCAGCCCAAACACACACCAAGTGGGCCCGGAAGTGGATTTTTATGTCATTTACTCATCTTTGTAAAACCTTAGGCTACTAGTTCTCTATAAGTAGGACCTTTTACTATTGTATTTGACATCTTCTGATCTTTGGAATCTTTTGATCTTTAGATCTTTTGATCACTTTGGGAGGCTGGCCATTCGGCCATGCCTAGACCTTGTTCTTATGTATTTTCAACGGTGGAGTCTCTACACACCATAGATTAAGGTGTGGAGCTCTGCTGTACCTCGAGTATTAATGCAATTACTATTGTTCTTCTATTCAATTCCGCTTGTTCTTGTTCCAAGATATCACTTGTTCTTCAACTTAATGAATGTGATGATCCGTGACACTCATCATCATTCTCACCTATGAACGTGTGACTGACAACCACCTCCGTTCTACCTTAGATTGAGTGAATATCTCTTGGATTCCTGATACACGATGCATGGTTGATCGCCTGACAACCGAGCGCTCGCCTGACAAACGAGCCAGCCATTCCGTGAGATTAGAATCTTCGTGGTATAGGCAAGAACTGATGGTGGCATTCAAGAGAATCCGGAAGGTCTAACCTTGTCTGTGGTATTCTGAGTAGGATTCAATGATTGAATGACTGTGACGTGCTTCAAACTCCTGAGGGCGGGGAGTTAGTGACAGACGCAAAAGAATCACTGGATTCTATTCCGGCCTGATTGAGAACCGACAGATGGATAGCCGTGCCGTGACAGGGTGCGTTGAACATTTCCAATGAGAGGATGGGAGGTAGCCACTGACAACGGTGAAACCCTTGCATAAGCTTGCCATGGAAAGGAGTAAGAAGGATTGGATGAAGACAGTAGGAAAGCAGAGAGACGGAAGGGACAGCATCTTCATACGCTTATCTGAAGCTCTCACCAATGATATGCATAAGTATCTCTATCTTTATCTTTATGTTTTATTCATCATCTATACCCATTTGAGTCTGCCTGACTAAGATTTACAAGGTGACCATAGCTTGCTTCATACCAACAATCTCCGTAGGATCGACCCTTACTCGCGTAAGGTTTATTACTTGGACGACCCAGTGCACTTGCTGGTTAGTTGTGCGAAGTTGTGGTGATCACAATTTCGTCCATCAAGTTTTTGTGTGATGAGCGGATAATTTGTACGCTTTTTGGCATTGTTTTTAGTATGTTTTTAGTATGATCTAGTTAGTTTTTAGTATATTTTTATTAGTTTTTAATTAAAATTCACTTTTCTGGACTTTACTATGAGTTTGTGTGTTTTTCTGTGATTTCAGGTATTTTCTGGCTGAAATTGAGGGACCTGAGCAAAAATCTGATTCAGAGACTGAAAAGGACTGCAGATGCTGTTGGATTCTGACCTCCCTGCACTCGAAGTGGATTTTCTGGAGCTACAGAAGCTCAATTGGCGCGCTCTCAACGGCGTTGGAAAGTAGACATCCTGGGCTTTCCAGCAATATATAATAGTCTATACTTTGCCAAAGATTTGATGGCCCAAACTGGCGTTCAAAGTCATCCTCAGAATTCCCAGCGTTAAACGCCGGAACTGGCACAAGAATGGGAGTTAAACGCCCAAACTGGCACCAAAGCTGGCGTTTAACTCTAAGAAGAGTCTCTACACGAAAAATGCTTCATTGCTCAGCCCAAACACACACCAAGTGGGCCCGGAAGTGGATTTTTATGTCATTTACTCATCTTTGTAAACCTTAGGCTACTAGTTCTCTATAAGTAGGACCTTTTACTATTGTATTTGACATCTTCTGATCTTTGGAATCTTTTGATCTTTAGATCTTTTGATCACTTTGGGAGGCTGGCCATTCGGCCATGCCTAGACCTTGTTCTTATGTATTTTCAACGGTGGAGTCTCTACACACCATAGATTAAGGTGTGGAGCTCTGCTGTACCTCGAGTATTAATGCAATTACTATTGTTCTTCTATTCAATTCCGCTTGTTCTTGTTCCAAGATATCACTTGTTCTTCAACTTAATGAATGTGATGATCCGTGACACTCATCATCATTCTCACCTATGAACGTGTGACTGACAACCACCTCCGTTCTACCTTAGATTGAGTGAATATCTCTTGGATTCCTGATACACGATGCATGGTTGATCGCCTGACAACCGAGCGCTCGCCTGACAAACGAGCCAGCCATTCCGTGAGATCAGAGTCTTCGTGGTATAGGCAAGAACTGATGGCGGCATTCAAGAGAATCCGGAAGGTCTAACCTTGTCTGTGGTATTCTGAGTAGGATTCAATGATTGAATGACTGTGACGTGCTTCAAACTCCTGAGGGCGGGGCGTTAGTGACAGACGCAAAAGAATCACTGGATTCTATTCCGGCCTGATTGAGAACCGACAGATGGATAGCCGTGCCGTGACAGGGTGCGTTGAACATTTCCAATGAGAGGATGGGAGGTAGCCACTGACAACGGTGAAACCCTTGCATAAGCTTGCCATGGAAAGGAGTAAGAAGGATTGGATGAAGACAGTAGGAAAGCAGAGAGACGGAAGGGACAACATCTTCATACGCTTATCTAAAGCTCTCACCAATGATATGCATAAGTATCTCTATCTTTATCTTTATGTTTTATTCATCATCTATACCCATTTGAGTCTGCCTGACTAAGATTTACAAGGTGACCATAGCTTGCTTCATACCAACAATCTCCGTAGGATCGACCCTTACTCGCGTAAGGTTTATTACTTGGACGACCCAGTGCACTTGCTGGTTAGTTGTGCGAAGTTGTGGTGATCACAATTTCGTCCACCAAGTTTTTGTGTGATGAGCGGATAATTTGTACGCTTTTTGGCATTGTTTTTAGTATGTTTTTAGTATGATCTAGTTAGTTTTTAGTATATTTTTATTAGTTTTTAATTAAAATTCACTTTTCTGGACTTTACTATGAGTTTGTGTGTTTTTCTGTGATTTCAGGTATTTTCTGGCTGAAATTGAGGGACCTGAGCAAAAATCTGATTCAGAGACTGAAAAGGACTGCAGATGCTGTTGGATTCTGACCTCCCTGCACTCGAAGTGGATTTTCTGGAGCTACAGAAGCTCAATTGGCGCGCTCTCAACGGCGTTGGAAAGTAGACATCCTGGGCTTTCCAGCAATATATAATAGTCTATACTTTGCCAAAGATTTGATGGCCCAAACTGGCGTTCAAAGTCATCCTCAGAATTCCCAGCGTTAAACGCCGGAACTGGCACAAGAATGGGAGTTAAACGCCCAAACTGGCACCAAAGCTGGCGTTTAACTCCAAGAAGAGTCTCTACACGAAAAATGCTTCATTGCTCAGCCCAAACACACACCAAGTGGGCCCGGAAGTGGATTTTTATGTCATTTACTCATCTTTGTAAACCTTAGGCTACTAGTTCTCTATAAGTAGGACCTTTTACTATTGTATTTGACATCTTCTGATCTTTGGAATCTTTTGATCTTTAGATCTTTTGATCACTTTGGGAGGCTGGCCATTCGGCCATGCCTAGACCTTGTTCTTATGTATTTTCAACGGTGGAGTCTCTACACACCATAGATTAAGGTGTGGAGCTCTGCTGTACCTCGAGTATTAATGCAATTACTATTGTTCTTCTATTCAATTCCGCTTGTTCTTGTTCCAAGATATCACTTGTTCTTCAACTTAATGAATGTGATGATCCGTGACACTCATCATCATTCTCACCTATGAACGTGTGACTGACAACCACCTCCGTTCTACCTTAGATTGAGTGAATATCTCTTGGATTCCTGATACACGATGCATGGTTGATCGCCTGACAACCGAGCGCTCGCCTGACAAACGAGCCAGCCATTCCGTGAGATCAGAGTCTTCGTGGTATAGGCAAGAACTGATGGCGGCATTCAAGAGAATCCGGAAGGTCTAACCTTGTCTGTGGTATTCTGAGTAGGATTCAATGATTGAATGACTGTGACGTGCTTCAAACTCCTGAGGGCGGGGAGTTAGTGACAGACGCAAAAGAATCACTGGATTCTATTCCGGCCTGATTGAGGACCGACAGATGGATAGCCGTGCCGTGACAGGGTGCGTTGAACATTTCCAATGAGAGGATGGGAGGTAGCCACTGACAACGGTGAAACCCTTGCATAAGCTTGCCATGGAAAGGAGTAAGAAGGATTGGATGAAGACAGTAGGAAAGCAGAGAGACGGAAGGGACAACATCTTCATACGCTTATCTAAAGCTCTCACCAATGATATGCATAAGTATCTCTATCTTTATCTTTATGTTTTATTCATCATCTATACCCATTTGAGTCTGCCTGACTAAGATTTACAAGGTGACCATAGCTTGCTTCATACCAACAATCTCCGTAGGATCGACCCTTACTCGCGTAAGGTTTATTACTTGGACGACCCAGTGCACTTGCTGGTTAGTTGTGCGAAGTTGTGGTGATCACAATTTCGTCCACCAAGTTTTTGGCGCCGTTGCCAGGGATTGTTTCGTGTATGGACAACTGACGGTTCATCTTGTTGCTTAGATTAGGTATTTTTTTTCAGAGTTCTTAAGAATGAGTTCTAGAGTTTCATGATGATCTGTTGAAGTCTGGCTGGCTGTGAAGCCATGTCTAATCTTATTGGACCGAGGTTTCAACTTATCATCACAAGAGCTTGTTGATTTCTATCAATCTTGCTATTGGAGCAATGATCTGCTAAGGCTTGGCTGGCCATTGGCCATGTCTAGTGTTTTGGACCGAAGCTTTCTTTGAAAGCTTGGCTGGCTGTGAAGCCATGTCTAATTCCTGGACCGGAGTCTTAGACTGGCATTGCAATGATTCCTGGAATTCAAATTAAGAATTCTGAAACCTTTATTTTCTATTTTCATATAATTTTCGAAAAAACACAAAAAAATTACAAAACCATAAAAACCAAAAAAAAAAAGATTTTATGTTTCTTGTTGAGTCTAGTGTCTGATTTTAAGTTTGGTGTCTTGCATGCATTGTTTATTTGATCTTGGTTCTATTTTCAAGTCAATAGTACAGGGAACTGAAGATTCAGAACATGCAGCAGAGGAATTACACAGAAAAAGCTGGGCGTTCAAAACGCCCAGTGAAGAAGGACAGACTGGCGTTTAAACGCCAGCCAGGGTGCCTGGTTGGGCGTTTAACGCCCAAAAAGGTAGTGCATTGGGCGTTAAACGCCAGAATGTGCACCATTCTGGGCGTTTAACGCCAGGATGGCACAAGAGGGAGGATTTTGTTTTCAAATCAATTTTTTTTTCAAGTTTTCAAAGTTTTTCAAAATCAAATCTTTTTCAAATCATATCTTTTCAATCAAACCTTTTTCAAAATCAATTTCTTTCCTTTTTCAAAGATACTTACTATCAATTAATGATTTGATTCAACATTTTAAGTATGTTGCCTTTTCTGTTAAGAAAGGTTTAATGTTTGAATCATATCTTTTCTTGTTAGGCAAGTCATTAATTTTTAAAAATCAAATCTTTTTAAATTGTTTTCAAATCATATCTTTTCAATCATATCTTTTTAAAAGCATAATTTTTTTATCATATCTTTTTAATCACATCTTTTTCAAAACAGTTTTCAATCATATCTTTTTGATTTCTAATTTCAAAATCTTTTTCAAAAATTACTTGATTTCTTTCCCACTCTTGATTTTCGAAAATTAATTAAAGTTTTTCAAAATGTTTCTAAAATCTTTTTAATTTAATTTTCGAAAATTTCTTCCCCTCTTCTCACATCCTTCTATTTATGGAGTACCACTCCTTCTCAATGCACAATTCGAACTCTATCTAATTAAGTTCGAATTCTTCTACCTCTTCTTTCTATTTTTCTTTTCCTTTGACACCTCAAGGAATCTCTATACTGTGACATAGAGGATTCCATATTTTCTTGTTCTCTTCTCTTTCATATGAGTAGGAACAAAGACAAAGGCATTCTTGTTGAAGCTGACCCTGAACCTGAAAGGACATTGAAGCGAAAGCTAAGAGAAGCTAAGGCACAACTCTCTGTGGAGGACCTGACAGAAATCTTCAAAGAAGAAGAAACCATGGCAGCCGAAAACAACAACAATGCAAACAATGCAAGGAAGGTGCTGGGTGACTTTACTGCACCTACTCCCGACTTCTATGGGAGAAGCATCTCTATCCCTGCCATTGGAGCAAACAACTTTGAGCTTAAGCCTCAATTAGTTTCTCTAATGCAACAGAATTGCAAGTTCCATGGACTTCCATTGGAAGATCCTCATCAGTTCTTAGCTGAATTCTTGCAAATCTGTGACACTGTCAAGACTAATGGGGTTGACCCTGAGGTCTACAGACTTATGCTATTCCCTTTTGCTGTAAGAGACAGAGCTAGGACATGGTTGGACTCACAACCTAAAGAAAGCCTGGACTCATGGGAAAAGCTAGTCAATGCCTTCTTGGCAAAGTTCTTTCCACCTCAAAAATTGAGTAAGCTTAGAGTGGAAGTCCAAACCTTCAGATAGAAGGAAGGAGAATCCCTCTATGAAGCTTGGGAAAGATACAAACAATTGATCAGAAAATGTCCTTCTGACATGCTTTCTGAATGGAGCATCATAGGTATTTTCTATGATGGTCTGTCTGAACTATCCAAGATGTCTTTGGATAGCTCTGCTGGAGGATCTCTTCATCTGAAGAAGACGCCTACAGAAGCTCAAGAGCTAATTGAAATGGTTGCAAATAACCAATTCATGTACACTTCTGAAAGGAATCCTGTGAACAATGGGACAAGTCAGAAGAAAGGAGTTCTTGAGATTGATACTTTGAATGCCATTCTGGCTCAGAACAAGATATTGACTCAGCAAGTTAATTTGATTTCTCAAAGTCTGTCTGGAATGCAAAATGCACCAAGCAGTACTAAGGATGCTTCATCTAAAGAAGAAGCCTATGATCCTGAGAACCCTTCAATGGAAGAGGTGAATTACCTAGGAGAACCCTATGGAAACACCTATAATTCTTCATGGAGAAATCACCCAAATTTCTCAGGGAAGGATCAAGAGAGACCTCAACAAGGTTTCAATAACAATAATGGTGGAAGAAACAGGTTTAGCAATGGCAAGCCTTTTCCATCATCTTCTCAGCAACAGACAGAGAATTCTAAGCAGAACCCCTCTGACTTAGCAACCATGGTCTCTGATCTAATCAAAACCACTCAAAGTTTCATGACTGAAACAAGGTCCTCCATTAGGAATTTGGAGGCACAAGTGGGACAGCTGAGCAAGAAAGTTACTGAACTCCCTCCTAGTACTCTTCCAAGCAATACAGAAGAAAATCCAAAAGGAGAGTGCAAGGCCATCAACATGGCCGAATTTGGAGAGGAAGGAGAGGAAGTGAACGCCACTGAGGAAGACCTCAATGGGCGTGCACTATCCTCCACTGAGTTCCCCAATGAGGAACCATGGGAATCTGAGGCTCAAAATGAGACCATAGAGATTCCATTGGACTTGCTTCTACCTTTCATGAGCTCTGATGAGTATTCCTCCTCTGAAGAGGATGAGTATGTCACTGAAGAGCAAGTTGCTAAATACCTTGGAGCAATCATGAAGCTAAATGACAAGTTATTTGGAAATGAGACTTGGGAGAACGAACCTCTTTTGCTCACCAAAGAACTGGATGACTTGTCTAGGCAGAAATTACCTCAAAAGAGACAAGATCCTGGGAAGTTTTCAATACCTTGTACCATAGGCACCATGACCTTCAAGAAGGCTCTGTGTGACTTAGGGTCAAGTGTAAACCTCATGCCTCTCTCTGTAATGGAGAAGCTAGGGATCTTTGAGGTGCAAGCTGCAAGAATCTCACTAGAGATGGCAGACAATTCAAGAAAACAAGCTTATGGACTTGTAGAGGATGTTTTGGTGAAGATTAAAGACCATTACATCCCTGCTGATTTCATAGTCCTAGAGACTGGGAAGTGCATGGATGAATCCATCATCCTTGGCAGACCCTTCCTAGCCACAGCAAAGGCTGTGATTGATGTTGATGGAGGTGAACTGATCATTCAAGTGAATGAAGAATCCTTTGTGTTTAAGGCTCAAGGATATCCCTCTGTCACCATGGAGAGGAAGCATGAAAAGCTTCTCTCAACTCAGAGTCAAACAGAGCCCCACAGTCATACTCTAAGTTTGGTGTTGGGAGGCCACAACCAAACTCTAAGTTTGGTGTTGAACCCCCACATTCAAACTCTAAGTTTGGTGTTGGGAGGTTCCAACATTGCTCTGAGAAAATATGAGGCTCCATGAGAGCCATCTGTCAAGCTACTGACATTAAAGAAGCGCTTGTTGGGAGGCAACCCAATGTTATATTTTATCTATTTTTCTTTGTTATTTTATATTTTTTATAGGTTGATGATCATGAGAAGTCACAAAAACAATTGAAAAAGCAAAAACAAAATGAAAAACAGGAAGAAAAATAGCACACCCTGGAGGAAGAACCTACTGGCGTTTAAACGCCAGTAAGGCTAGCAGGTGGGCGTTTAACGCCCAGTCTGGCACCATTCTGGGCGTTTAACGCCAGAAAGGGGCACCAGACTGGCGTTAAACGCCAGGAAAGGGCAAGAACCTGGCGTTAAACGCCAGAAATGGGCACCAGCCCGGCGTTTAACGCCAGAATTGGCTAAAAACGCAATTTTGCATGCCATTTGGTGCAGGGATTTCTTTTCCATGACACCTCAGGATCTGTGGATCCCACAGGATCCCCACCAACCCCACCACCCTCTTCCTTCTTCCCCATTCACCAATCACCTCAATACCTCTTCCCCAAAAAAACCATTCACCTAATAAATCCCATCTTTCTCTTCACCACTCACATCCATCCTTCATAAAACCCCACCTACCTCACCATTTAAATTCAAACCACTTTCCCTCCCAAACCCACCCATACATGACCGAACCATGAACCCCCCTCTCCTATATAAACCCTTCTTCACCCCTTCATTTTCACACAACCTAAACACCACTTCTCCCCCTCTTTGGCCGAACACAAAGCCATTCCCTTCTTCATCATTTCTTCTTCTTCTACTCTCTTCTTTCTTCTTTTGCTCGAGGACGAGCAAACCTTTTAAGTTTGGTGTGGTAAACGCATTGCTTTTTGTTTTTCCATAACCATTTATGGCATCCAAGGCCGGAGAAACCTCTAGAAAGAGGAAAGGGAAGGCAAAAGCTTCCACCTCCGAGTCATGGGAGATGGAAAGATTCATCTCAAGGGTGCATCAAGACCACTTCTATGAAGTTGTGGCCTTGAAGAAGGTGATTCCCGAGGTCCCTTTTTCACTCAAAAAGAGTGAATATCCGGAGATCCGACATGAGATCCGAAGAAGAGGTTGGGAAGTTCTTACCAACCCCATTCAACAAGTCGGAATCTTAATGGTTCAAGAGTTCTATGCCAATGCATGGATCACCAAGAGCCATGATCAAAGTGCGAACCCGAACCCAAAGAATTGGCTTACTATGGTTCGGGGGAAATACTTGGATTTTAGTCCGGAAAATGTAAGGTTGGCATTCAACTTGCCTATGATGCAAGGAGATGAACATCCTTACACTAGAAGGGTCAACTTTGATCAAAGGTTGGACCAAGTCCTCACTGACATTTGTGAAGAGGGCGCCCAATGGAAGAGAGATTCAAGAGGGAAGCCGGTTCAATTGAGAAGGCATGACCTCAAGCCCATAGCTAGAGGATGGTTGGAGTTTATCCAACGCTCAATCATTCCCACTAGCAACCGGTCCAAAGTGACTCTAGACCGGACCATCATGATTCATAGCATCATGATTGGAGAAGAAGTGGAAGTTCATGAGGTTATAGCTCAAGAACTCTATAAGGTGGTGGACAAGTCCTCTACCTTGGCAAGGTTAGCCTTTCCTCATCTCATCTGTCACCTCTGTTATTCAGTTGGAGTTGACATAGAGGGAGACATCCTCATTGATGAGGACAAGCCCATCACTAAGAAAAGGATGGAGCAAACAAGAGACCCCTCTCATCATGAGATCCCTGAGATGCCTCAAGGGATGCACTTTCCTCTACAAGACTATTGGGAGCAACTAAACACCTCCCTAGGAGAACTGAGTTCCAACATGGGACAACTAAGGGTGGAGCACCAAGAACACTCCATTCTCCTCCATGAAATTAGAGAAGATCAAAGAATCATGAGAGAGGAGCAACAAAGACAAGGAAGAGACATTGAGGAGCTCAAGCACTCCATAAGACCTTCAAGAGGAAGAACAAGCCGCCATCACTAAGGTGGACCCGTTCTTTAATCTCCTTGTTCTTTATTTTCCTGTTTTTTCGAAATTTTCATGCTTATGTTTGTCTATGTTTGTGTCTTATGATCATTAGTGTCTTAGTGTCTATGCCTTAAGGTTATGAATGTCCTATGAATCCATCACCTTTCTTAAATAAACAAAGTTCTTAATTGAAAAAGAAAAGAATTGCATGAATTTTGAATTTTATAACAGCTTAATTATTTTGATGTGGTGGCAACACTTTTGTTTTCTGAATGTATGCTTAAACAGTGCATATGTCTTTTGAATTTGTGGTTCATGAATGTTGGCTCTTGAAAGAATGATGAAAAAGGAGACATGTTACTGAGGATCTGAAAAATCATAAAAATGATTCTTGAAGCAAGAAAAAGCAGTGAATACAAAAAAAAACGAAAAAAAAGAGGAGAAAAGAAAACGAAAAAAACGAAAAAAAAAAGAAAGAAATAAAGTTGTGATCCAAGGCAAAAAGAGTGTGCTTAAGAACCCTGGACACCTCTAATTGGGGACTCTAGCAAAGCTGAGTCACAATCTGAAAAGGTTCACCCAATTATGTGTCTGTGGCATGTATGTATCCGGTGGTAATACTGGAAGACAGAGTGCTTTGGGCCACGGCCAAGACTCATAAAGTAGCTGTGTTCAAGAATCATCATACTTAACTAGGAGAATCAATAACACTATCCAGATTCTGAGTTCCTAAAGAAGCCAATCATTCTGAATTTCAAAGGATAAAGTGAGATGCCAAAACTGTTCAAAGGCAAAAAGCTAAAGCCCCGCTCATCTAATTAATACTGATCTTCATAGATGTTTTTGGAGTTCATTGCATATTCTCTTCTTTTTATCTTATTTGATTTTTAGTTGCTTGAGGACAAGCAACAATTTAAGTTTGGTATTGTGATGAGCGGATAATTTGTACGCTTTTTGGCATTGTTTTTAGTATGTTTTTAGTATGATCTAGTTAGTTTTTAGTATATTTTTATTAGTTTTTAGTTAAAATTCACTTTTCTGGACTTTACTATGAGTTTGTGTGTTTTTCTGTGATTTCAGGTATTTTCTGGCTGAAATTGAGGGACCTGAGCAAAAATCTGATTCAGAGACTGAAAAGGACTGCAGATGCTGTTGGATTCTGACCTCCCTGCACTCGAAGTGGATTTTCTGGGGCTACAGAAGCCCAATTGGCGCGCTCTCAACGGCGTTGGAAAGTAGACATCCTGGGCTTTCCAACAATATATGATAGTCCATACTTTGCCCAAGATTTGATGGCCCAAACTGGCGTTCAATGTCACCCTCAGAATTCCCAGCGTTAAACGCCGGAACTGGCACAAGAATGGGAGTTAAACGCCCAAACTGGCACCAAAGCTGGCGTTTAACTCCAAGAAGAGTCTCTACACGAAAAATGCTTCATTGCTCAGCCCAAACACACACCAAGTGGGCCCGGAAGTGGATTTTTATGTCATTTACTCATCTTTGTAAACCTTAGGCTACTAGTTCTCTATAAGTAGGACCTTTTACTATTGTATTTGACATCTCCTGATCTTTGGAATCTTTTGATCTTTAGATCTTTTGATCACTTTGGGAGGCTGGCCATTCGGCCATGCCTAGACCTTGTTCTTATGTATTTTCAACGGTGGAGTTTCTACACACCATAGATTAAGGTGTGGAGCTCTGCTGTACCTCGAGTATTAATGCAATTACTATTGTTCTTCTATTCAATTCCGCTTGTTCTTGTTCCAAGATATCACTTGTTCTTCAACTTGATGAATGTGATGATCCGTGACACTCATCATCATTCTCACCTATGAATGTGTGACTGACAACCACCTCCGTTCTACCTTAGATTGAGTGAATATCTCTTGGATTCCTGATACACGATGCATGGTTGATCGCCTGACAACCGAGCACTCGCCTGACAAACGAGCCAGCCATTCCGTGAGATCAGAGTCTTCGTGGTATAGGCAAGAACTGATGGCGGCATTCAAGTGAATCCGGAAGGTCTAACCTTGTCTGTGGTATTCTGAGTAGGATTCAATGATTGAATGACTGTGACGTGCTTCAAACTCCTGAGGGCGGGGCGTTAGTGACAGACGCAAAAGAATCACTGGATTCTATTCCGGCCTGATTGAGAACCGACAGATGGATAGCCGTGCCGTGACAGGGTGCGTTGAACATTTCCAATGAGAGGATGGGAGGTAGCCACTGACAACGGTGAAACCCTTGCATAAGCTTGCCATGGAAAGGAGTAAGAAGGATTGGATGAAGACAGTAGGAAAGCAGAGAGACGGAAGGGACAGCATCTTCATACGCTTATCTGAAGCTCTCACCAATGATATTCATAAGTATCTCTATCTTTATCTTTATGTTTTATTCATCATCTATACCCATTTGAGTCTGCCTGACTAAGATTTACAAGGTGACCATAGCTTGCTTCATACCAACAATCTCCGTGGGATCGACCCTTACTCGCGTAAGGTTTATTACTTGGACGACCCAGTGCACTTGCTGGTTAGTTGTGCGAAGTTGTGGTGATCACAATTTCGTCCACCAAGTTTTTGTCCGGGAGCACCATGCAAGGCCGGATGGGGTTTGTGCTACAATTGTAGAAAGGCGGGGCATAAAGCCGCAAATTATCCGGAGAAGCAGCAGCAAGGTGCTGGGAAAGCACAACAGACTGGTCGGGTATTCACCACCTCAGCTATAGGTGCCAAGAGATCCGAGACACTCATTCGAGGTAACTGTGAAATGGCTGGTCAAACTTTAAATGCTTTATTTGATTCGGGAGCATGACATTCATTCATTGCATTTTAGAAAGCCCATGAGTTAGGATTGAAGATCGTAACCTTAGGTTATGACCTAAAAGTGTATAATGCTACCCATGAAGCCATGGTAACTAGGCTAGGATGCCCGAAAGTTTCGTTTAGGTTCAAGCAGTGTGATTTTGTCCATAATTTAATATGCTTGCCGATGATCGGTCTTGATCTTATCTTGGGATTGGACTGGTGATCTGAGAACCATGTCCTACTTGATTGTTCTACAAAGTCGGTGTACTTTATGCCGGAAGATACAAAAGGGCCGGTCGTAGTGAATAATTATTACTTGAATTCGATGATGGTGAACTGTTCCAGAATCGAATGTCAGGGTATCCTGTTGTTAACCACGGGTGTTTCAGGTGATAATCAAAGGTTTGAACAGATCCTGGTAGTGTATGAGTTTTCGTAGGTGTTTTCCGATGACATTGATGAATTTTCACCTAACTGAGAGGTTGAGTTTGCTATTAAATTGGTGCCTGGGGCGGGACCAATCTCAAGTGCTCCTTATAGAATGTCACCATTAGAGATGACCGAGCTAAAGTCTCAGTTAGAGGATTTGTTGGGTAAGAAATTTATCCGACCAAGTGTTTCCCCGTGGGGTGCTCCAATGTTACTAGTAAAGAAGAAAGATGGGAGTATGCGGCTCTGTGTGGATTACAGGCAGCTGAACAAGGTCACGATAAAGAATAAGTACTCGTTGCCGAGGATTGATGATCTCATGGACCAGTTACAAGGAGCTGGGATTTTCTCCAAAATCGATTTGCGATCCGGTTATCACCAGATAAGGGTGAGGGTTGAGGATATCCCTAAGACCGCTTTCAGGACTCGTTATGGTCATTACGAGTACACTGTAATGTCTTTTAGGTTGACGAACGCTCTTGGAGTGTTTATGGATTACATGAATAGAGTGTTCCGTCTGTTTCTGGATAAATTCGTTGTTGTCTTCATTGACAACATACTGATTTACTCCAAGACTGAAGAAGAGCATGCAAAACACTTGAGGACCGTGTTGCAGATTCTAAAGGAGAATAAACTCTATGCAAAATTGTCTAAGTGTGAGTTTTGGAAGAGTGAGGTGAAGTTTTTAGGTCACGTGGTGAGTAAGAAGGGAATAGTCGTAGATCCAGCTAAGGTGGAGGCTATGATAGATTGGAAGCAACCAACCACAGTAAGTGAGATAAGGAGTTTTCTGGGCTTAGCTGGCTATTACCGAAGGTTCATCAAAGGCTTTTCGCAGTTAGCTTTACCGTTGACAAAGTTAACCCGCAAAGACACTCCGTTTGTTTGGACTCCTGAGAACGAGGAGAGCTTTCAGGCATTGAAGAAAAAGTTGACCACTGCACCTGTGTTGGTGTTACCTGAGCCGAACGAACCATTTGAGGTGTAATGTGATGCCTCATTAAAGGGTCTAGGGTGCGTGCTGATGCAGCATCATAATGTGGTGGCGTATGCCTCACGCCAGTTGAGACCTCATGAAGTTAGTTACCCTACGCACGATTTGGAACTCGCTGCGGTTGTGTTTGCCTTGAAAGTGTGGAGGCATTATCTCTATGGGGTTAAGTTCCAAGTCTTCTCCGATCACAAGAGCTTGAAATATCTCTTTGATCAGAAAGAGCTTAATATGAGGCAGAGGAGGTAGATGGAATTATTGAAGGACTACGATTTTGAGTTGAATTACCATCCAGGAAAGGCGAATGTAGTGGTAGATGCGTTGAGTCGGAAGTCGTTATATGCGGATTGGATGATGCTTCAAGAGGAGAAGTTGCTCAAGGGATTCAAGAGTCTGAAAATTGGTGCTCGAGAAGTATCTGGAACTCTGTGTTTGAGCCGATTAGAAATCTCAAGTGACTTTAAGTCCGAACTCCTAAAGGCTCATGAAAATGATGAAGCGTTATGGAAGGTGTTAACGGCTATTGAGCAAGGGAAACAGTGGAGAGTGTCGGAAGAAAAAGATGGGTTATGGAGATTCAAGGGTAGGATCATTGTGCCGGATGTTGGCACTTTGAGGCAAGATATTTTAAAGGAGGCACACAAAAGTGGATTCTCCATTCACCCGGGAAGTACTAAGATGTAACATGATTTAAAGGCAATGTTTTGGTGGCTGGGTATGAAGAATGATGTGGCGGAATATTTTTCAAAGTGCTTAACTTGTCAAAAGGTAAAGATTGAACATCAAAGACCTTCTGGGATGTTGCAACCTTTAGAGGTTCTGCAATGGAAATGGGAAGGTATTGCAATGGACTTTGTGTCAGGATTGCCAAGGACTAGGGCTGGTTTTGATGCTATCTGGGTGATTGTGGACCGACTGACGAAGTCAGCTCACTTTTTGCCCATTCGGATGACTTACACCCTTGAAGAGCTAGCACGGTTATACATAAAGGATATTGTGAGACTTCATGGTGTACCTATTACTATAATCTCTGATAGAGATCCTCGTTTCACTTTGAGGTTTTGGGGTGTGGTGCACGAAATTGTGATCAATACTTTTTAATACACAAAACAATCCCCGGTAATGGCTCCAAAGACTTGGTGCTCAATACCATGGCATAAACACAACTTCGCACAACTAACCAGCAAGTGCACTGGGTCGTCCAAGTAATAAACCTTACGCGAGTAAGGGTCGATCCCACGGAGATTGGTGGTATGAAGCAAGCTATGGTCATCTTGTAAATCTCAGTCAGGCAGACTCAAATGTATAATGGTGATGAACGAAAATAACATTAAAGATAAAGATAGGGATACTTATGTACATCATTGGTGTAAGAGCTTCAGACAAGTGTATGAAGATGCCTTCCCTTCCGTCTCTCTGCTTTCCTAATGTCTTCATCCAATCCTTCTTACTCCTTTCCATGGCAAGCTCATGTAGGGTTTCACCGTTGTCAATGGCTACCTCCCATCCTCGCAGTGAAAGCTAATGCACGCACTCTGTCACAGTACTGCCAATCACCGGTATGGTTTCCTCCCCTACCGGAATAGAATCCAGTGATTCTTTTGCGTCTGTCACTAACGCCCAGCAGGTTACAGGTTTGAAGCACGTCACAGTCATTCAATCATTGAATCCTACTCAGAATACCACAGACAAGGTTAGACCTTCCGGATTCTCTTGAATGCCGCCATCAATTCTTGCCTATACCACGAAGACTCCGGTTAAAGAATCCAAGAGACATTCACCAAGCCTCGAATGCTTGTAGAACAAGAATGGTTGTCAGTCACCTTGTTCATAGGTGAGAATGATGATGAGTGTCAATCACCACCTTCATCAAGTTGAAGAACAAGTGATATCTTGGTAAAAGAACAAGCGGAATTGAATAGAAGAACAATAGTAATTGCATTAATACTCGAGGTACAGCAGAGCTCCACACCTTAATCTATGGTGTGTAGAAACTCCACCGTTGAAAATACATAAGAACAAGGTCTAGGCTTGGCCGTGAGGCCAGCCTCCCAATGATCTAAGAACTAGATGTCCGAAGATGATCAAAGGATCTAAAAATAATCCAAAGATGAAAATACAATAGTAAAAGGTCCTACTTATAGAAAACTAGTAGCCTAAGGTGTACAAAGATGAGTAAATGACATAGAAATCCACTTCTGGGCCCACTTGGTGTGTGCTTGGGCTGAGCAAATGAAGCATTTTCGTGTAGAGACTCCTCTTGGAGTTAAACGCCAGCTTTTATTCCAGTTTGGGCGTTTAACTCCCATTTTGGTGCCAGTTCCGGCGTTTAACGCTGGAATTCCTGTAGGTGACTTTGAATGCCGGTTTGGGCCATCAAATCTTGGGCAAAGTATGGACTATCATATATTGCTGGAAAGCCCAGGATGTCTACTTTCCAACGCCGTTGAGAGCGCGCCAATTGGGCTTCTGTAGCTCCAGAAAATCCACTTCGAGTGCAGGGAGGTCAGAATCCAACAGCATCTGCAGTCCTTTTCAGTCTCTGGATCAGATTTTTGCTCAGGTCCCTCAATTTCAACCAGAAAATACCTGAAATCACAGAAAAACACACAAACTCATAGTAAAGTCAAGAAAAGTGAATTTTAATTAAAAACTAATAAAAATATACTAAGAACTCAACTAAAACTACTAAAAACATACTAAAAACAATGCCAAAAAGCATACAAATTATCCGCTCATCACAACACCAAACTTAAATTGTTGCTTGTCCCCAAGCAACTGAAGATCAAATAAGATAAAAAGAAGAGAATGTGCAATGAACTCCAAAAACATCTATGAAGATCAGTATTAATTAGATGAGCGGGGCTTTTAGCTTTTTGCCTCTGAATAGTTTTGGCATCTCACTTTATCCTTTGGAACTCAGAATGATTGGCTTCTTTAGGAGCTCAGAATCCAGATAGTGTTATTGATTCTCTTAGTTAAGTATGATGATTCTTGAACACAGCTACTTATTGAGTCTTGGCTGTGGCCCAAAGCATTCTGTCTTCCAGTATTACCACTGGATACATACATGCCACAGACACATAATTGGGTGAACCTTTTCAGATTGTGACTCAGCTTTGCTAAAGTCCCCAATTAGAGGTGTCCAGGGTTCTTAAGCACACTCTTATTGCCTTGGATCACAACTCTTTTTCTTTCTTTTTTTCTTTTTTTTTTCGGTATTTTTTTTTCGTCTGCTTCTTCTTCTTTTTTGTATTCACTGCTTTTTCTTGCTTCAAGAATCATTTTTATGATTTTTCAGATCCTCAGTAACATGTTTCCTTTTTCATCATTCTTTCAAGAGCCAACATTCATGAATCACAAATTCAAAAGACATATGCACTGTTCAAGCATACATTCAGAGAACAAAAGTGTTGCCACCACATCAAAATAATTAAACTGTTATAAAATTCAAAATTCATGCAATTCTTTTCCTTTTCAATTAAGCACGTTTTTATTTAAGAAAGGTGATGGATTCATAGGACATTCATAACTTTAAGGCATAGACACTAAGACACTAATGATCACAAGACACAAACATGGATAAACATAAGCATAAAAATTCGAAAAACAGAAGAATAAAGAACAAGGAAATCAAGGAACGAGTCCACCTTAGTGATGGCGGCTCTTCCTTCCTCTTGAAGGTCCTATGGAGTGCTTAAGCTCCTCAATGTCTCTTCCTTGCCTTTGTTGCTCCTCTCTCATGATTCTTTGATCTTCTCTTATTTCATGGAGAAGAATGGAGTGTTCTTGGTGCTCCACCCTTAGTTTGGTAATGGGCTTATCCTCATCAATGGTGATGTCTCCCTCTATGTCAACTCCAAATGAATAACAGAGGTGACAAATGAGGTGAGGAAAGGCTAACCTTGCTAAGGTAGAGGACTTATCCGCCACCTTGTAGAGTTCTTGGGCTATGACCTCATGAACTTCCACTTCTTCTCCAATCATGATGCTATGGATCATGATGGCCCGGTCTAAAGTAACTTCGGACCGGTTGCTAGTGGGAATGATTGAGCGTTGGATAAACTCCAACCATCCTCTAGCCACGGGTTTGAGGTCATGCCTTCTTAATTGAACCGGCTTGCCTCTTGAATCTCTCTTCCATTGTGCGCCCTCTTCACATATGGTTGTGAGGACTTGGTCCAACCTTTGATCAAAGTTGACCCTTCTTGTGTAAGGATGTTCATCTCCTTGCATCATAGGCAAGTTGAACGCCACCCTCACACTTTCCGGACTAAAATCCAAGTATTTCCCCCGAACCATTGTGAGATAATTCTTTGGATCCGGGTTCACACTTTGATCATGGTTCTTGGTGATCCATGCATTGGCATAGAACTCTTGAACCATCAAGATTCCGACTTGTTGAATAGGGTTGGTAAGCACTTCCCAACCTCTTCTTTGGATCTCATGGCGGATCTCCGGATATTCACCCTTTTTGAGTGAAAAGGGGACCTCGAGGATCACTTTCTTTAAGGCCACAACTTCATAGAAGTGATCTTGATGCACCCTTGAGATGAACCTATCCATCTCCCATGACTCGGAGGTGGAAGCTTTTGCCTTCCCTTTCCTCTTTCTAGAGGTTTCTCCGGCCTTGGATGCCATAATGGTTATGAAAAAGCAATGCTTTTACCACACCAAACTTAAAATGTTTGCTCGTCCTCGAGCAAAAGAAGAAAGACGAGAGTAGAAGAAGAAGAAATGAGGAAGAGGGAGATGGTGGTGTTTTGGTTGTGTGAAAATGAAGGAGTGAAGAAGGGTATTTATAGGAGAGGGGGGAGATGGATTGAGTTGATTGGTGAATGGGGGAAGAAGAGAGAGAGTGGTGGTGGGGTTGGTGGGGGTCCTGTGGGGTCCACAGATCCTGAGGTGTCAAGGAAAAGTCATCCCTGCACCAAATGTTGCTCAAAATCACGTTTTGAGCCATTTCTGGCGTTAAACGTCGGGCTGGTGCCCATTCCTGGCGTTTAACGCCAGGTTCTTGCCCTTTTCTGGCGTTTAACGCCAGTCTGGTGCCCCTTTCTGGCGTTAAACGCCCAGAATGGTGCCAGACTGGGCGTTAAACGCCCAACTGCTAGGCTTACTGGCGTTTGAACGCCAGCAGCATCTTCCTCCAGGGTGTGCTGTTTTTCATTTTGTTTTTGCTTTTTCAATGGATTTTTTGACTTCTTATGATCATCAACCTACAAAAAACATAAAATAACAAAAGAAACTATATAAATTATAATCATTGGGTTGCCTCCCAACAAGCGCTTCTTTAATGTCAGTAGCTTGACAGAGGGCTCTCATGGAGCCTCACAGATACTCAGAGCAATGTTGGAACTTCCCAACACCAAACTTAGAGTTTGAATGTGGGGGTTCAACACCAAACTTAGAGTTTGGTTGTGGCCTCCTAACACCAAACTTAGAGTTTGACTGGGGGGGCTCTTCTTGACTCTGATTTGAGAGAAGCTCTTCATGCTTCATCTCTATGGTGACAGAGGGATATCCTTGAGCCTTAAACACAAAGGATTCTTCATTCACTTGAATGATCAGTTCACCTCTATCAACATCAATCACAGCTTTTACTGTGGCTAGGAAGGGTCTGCCAAGGATGATGGTTTCATCCATGCACTTCCCAGTCTCTAGGACTATGAAATCAGCAGGAATGTAATGGTCTTCAACCTTTACCAAAACATTCTCTACAAGTCCATGAGCTTGTTTTCTTGATTTGTCTGCCATCTCTAATGAGATTTTTGCAGCTTGTACCTCAAAGATCCTTAGCTTCTTCATTACTGAGAGAGGCATGAGGTTTACACTTGACCCTAAGTCACACAGAGCCTTCTTGAAGGTCATGGTGCCTATGGTACAAGGTATGGAAAACTTCCCAGGATCTTGTCTCTTTTGAGGTAATTCCTGCCTAGACAAGTCATCCAGTTCTTTGGTGAGCAAAGGAGGTTCATCCTCCCAAGTCTCATTTCCAAATAACTTGTCATTTAGCTTCATGATTGCTCCAAGGTATTTAGCAACTTGCTCTTCAGTGACATACTCATCCTCTTCAGAGGAAGAATACTCATCAGAGCTCATGAAAGGCAGAAGTAAGTCCAATGGAATCTCTATGGTCTCATTTTGAGCCTCAGATTCCCATGGTTCCTTACTAGGGAACTCATTGGAGGCCAGTGCACGCCCAGTGAGGTCTTCCTCAGTGGCGTTTACTGCCTCTCCTTCCTCTCCAAATTCGGCCATGTTGATGGCCTTGCACTCTCCTTTTGGATTTTCTTCTGTATTGCTTGGAAGAGTACTTGGAGGGAGTTCAGTAACTTTCTTGCTCAGCTGTCCCACTTGTGCCTCCAAATTCCTAATGGAGGATCTTGTTTCATTCATGAAACTTTGAGTGGTTTTAATTAGATCAGAGACCATGGTTGCTAAGTCAGAGGGGTTCTGCTTAGGATTCTCTGTCTGTTGCTGAGAAGATGATGGAAAAGGTTTGCCATTGTTAAACCTGTTTCTTCCACCATTATTATTGAAACCTTGTTGGGGTCTCTCTTGATTCTTCCATGAGAGATTTGGGTGATTTCTCCATGAAGAATTATAGGTGTTACCATAGGGTTCTCCTAGGTAATTCACCTCTTCCATTGAAGGGTTCTCAGGATCATAAGCTTCTTCCTCAGATGAAGCCTCCTTAGTACTGCTTGGTGCGTTTTGCATTCCAGACAGACTTTGAGAAATCAAATTGACTTGTTGAGTCAATATTTTGTTCTGAGCCAAAATGGCATTCAGAGCATCAATCTCAAGAACTCCTTTCTTCTGACTTGTCCCATTGTTCACAGGATTCCTTTCAGAAGTGTACATGAATTGGTTATTTGCAACCATTTCAATGAGCTCTTGAGCCTCTGTAGGCGTCTTCTTCAGATTGAAGAGATCCTCCAGCAGAGCTATCCAAAGACATCTTGGATAGTTCAGAGAGACCATCATAGAAGATACCTATGATGCTCCATTCAGAAAGCATGTCAGAAGGACATTTTCTGATCAATTGTTTGTATCTTTCCCAAGCTTCATAGAGGGATTCTCCATCCTTCTGTCTGAAGGTTTGGACTTCCACTCTAAGCTTACTCAATTTTTGAGGTTGAAAGAACTTTGCCACGAAGGCATTGACTAGCTTTTCCCAAGAGTCCAGGCTTTCTTTAGGTTGAGAGTCCAACCATATTCTAGCTCTGTCTCTTACAGCAAAAGGGAATAGCATCAGTCTGTAGACCTCAGGGTCAACCCCATTAGTCTTGACTGTGTCACAGATTTGCAAGAACTCAGCTAAGAACTGATGAGGATCTTCCAATGGAAGTCCATGGAACTTGCAATTCTGTTGCATTAGAGAAACTAATTGAGGCTTAAGCTCAAAGTTGTTTGCTCCAATGGCAGGGATAGAGATGCTTCTCCCATAGAAGTCGGGAGTAGGTGCAGTAAAGTCACCCAGCACCTTCCTTGCATTGTTTGCATTGTTGTTGTTTTCGGCTGCCATGTCTTCTTCTTCTTTGAAGAATTCAGTTAGGTCCTCTACAGAGAGTTGTGCTTTAGCTTCTCTTAGTTTTTGCTTTAAGGTCCTTTCAGGTTCAGGGTCAGCTTCAACAAGAATGCCTTTGTCTTTGTTCCTGCTCATATGAAAGAGAAAAGAACAAGAAAATATGGAATCCTCTATGTCACAGTATAGAGATTCCTTGAGGTGTCAGAGGAAAAGAAATTTAGAAGGCAGAAGTAGAAAATTCGAACTTATCAAAGAAGATGGAGTTCGAATTTTGCATTAAGGGATAGTGTTAGTCCATAAATGGAAGGATGTGAGAAGGAGGGAAGAAGATTTTCGAAAATTAATTAAAATATTTTGAAAACATTTTTGAAAAGCATTAATTGATTTTCGAAAATCAAAGTGGAAAAGAAATCAAGTGTTTTTTTGAAAAAGATTTTTAAATTAGAAATCAAAAAGATTTGATTGAAAACTATTTTGAAAAAGATGTGGTTAAGAAGATATGATTGAAAAGTTATGGTTTTAAAAAGATTTGATTTGAAAACAATTTTAAAAGATATGATTTGAAAACAATTTTAAAAAGATTTGATTTAAAAAAAAAATAATGACTTGCCTAACAAGAAAAGATATGAGTCAAACATGAAACCTTCCTTAATAGAAAAGGCAAAAAAATGTTCAATCAAATCATTAATTGTTAGTAAGTATCTTTGAAAAAGGAAATTGATTTTGAAAACATTTGATTGAAAAGATATGATTTGAAAAAGATTTGATTTTGAAAAACTTTGAAAACTTGAAAAAATTTGATTTGAAAAACAAAATCTTCCCCCTAGCACCATCCTGGCGTTAAACGCCCAGAATGGTATCCATTCTGGCGTTTAACGCCCAAAATGCACCCTTTTTGGG
The DNA here is from genome assembly GCF_014773155.1 of Arachis stenosperma. Taxonomy (NCBI): domain Eukaryota; kingdom Viridiplantae; phylum Streptophyta; class Magnoliopsida; order Fabales; family Fabaceae; genus Arachis; species Arachis stenosperma. Next base: position 23,432,598 of record NC_080385.1, read on the forward strand.
CGTTAAACGCCCAACCAGGTACCCTGGCTGGCGTTTAAACGCCAGTCTGCCTTCTTCACTGGGCATTTTCGAATGCTCAGCTTTTTCTGTATAATTCCTCTGCAGTATGTTCTGAATCTTCAATTCTCTGTATTATTGACTTGAGAGGACACAAAGTAAAAAAAAAAATATTTTTGGATTTTTTAATAATCAAAATGCAACAAGAATCAAATAACAATGCATGCAAGACACCAAACTTAGTAGTTTGTATACTATTGACACTATATGAGACACATAAACACTCAAGTTAAAAGAATTCAAAGATCAGAGTAAGAAATCATCAAGAATTTCTTGAAGATCCTAAAGACACATGAATGAATGCATGTAATTGACACCAAACTTAAGATGAGACTCTAGACTAAAACAAGAAATATTTTTGGATTTTTTTTATTTTTAAATTTTTTTGTGATTTTCGAAAATTAAGTGGAAAAAGATATCAAAATTCTTAATGAGAATTCCAGGAATCAGTGCAATGCTAGTCTAAGACTCCGGTCCAGGAATTAGACATGGCTTCACAGCCAGCCAAGTTTTCAAAGAAAGCTTCGGTCCAAAACACTAGACATGGCCAAAGGCCAGCCAAGCCTTAGCAGATCACTGCTCCAAAAGCAAGATCAACAAGCTCTTGTGATGATAAGTTGAGACCTCGGTCCAATGAAATTAGACATGGCTTTACAGCCAGCCAGATTTCAGCAAATCATCATGAAACTCTAGAATTCATCTTCAAGAATTTCGAAAAAAAAAAAATAAATAAATGCCTAATCTAAGCAACAAGATGAACCGTCAGTTGTCCATACTCAAGAACAATCCCCGGCAACGGCGCCAAAAACTTGGTGCACGAAATTGTGATCAATACTTTTTAATACACAAAACAATCCCCGGTAATGGCTCCAAAGACTTGGTGCTCAATACCATGGCATAAACACAACTTCGCACAACTAACCAGCAAGTGCACTGGGTCGTCCAAGTAATAAACCTTACGCGAGTAAGGGTCGATCCCACGGAGATTGGTGGTATGAAGCAAGCTATGGTCATCTTGTAAATCTCAGTCAGGCAGACTCAAATGTATAATGGTGATGAACGAAAATAACATTAAAGATAAAGATAGGGATACTTATGTACATCATTGGTGTAAGAGCTTCAGACAAGTGTATGAAGATGCCTTCCCTTCCGTCTCTCTGCTTTCCTAATGTCTTCATCCAATCCTTCTTACTCCTTTCCATGGCAAGCTCATGTAGGGTTTCACCGTTGTCAATGGCTACCTCCCATCCTCGCAGTGAAAGCTAATGCACGCACTCTGTCACAGTACTGCCAATCACCGGTATGGTTCCCTCCCCTACCGGAATAGAATCCAGTGATTCTTTTGCGTCTGTCACTAACGCCCAGCAGGTTACAGGTTTGAAGCACGTCACAGTCATTCAATCATTGAATCCTACTCAGAATACCACAGACAAGGTTAGACCTTCCGGATTCTCTTGAATGCCGCCATCAATTCTTGCCTATACCACGAAGACTCCGGTTAAAGAATCCAAGAGACATTCACCAAGCCTCGAATGCTTGTAGAACAAGAATGGTTGTCAGTCACCTTGTTCATAGGTGAGAATGATGATGAGTGTCAATCACCACCTTCATCAAGTTGAAGAACAAGTGATATCTTGGTAAAAGAACAAGCGGAATTGAATAGAAGAACAATAGTAATTGCATTAATACTCGAGGTACAGCAGAGCTCCACACCTTAATCTATGGTGTGTAGAAACTCCACCGTTGAAAATACATAAGAACAAGGTCTAGGCTTGGCCATGAGGCCAGCCTCCCAATGATCTAAGAACTAGATGTCCGAAGATGATCAAAGGATCTAAAAATAATCCAAAGATGAAAATACAATAGTAAAAGGTCCTACTTATAGAAAACTAGTAGCCTAAGGTGTACAAAGATGAGTAAATGACATAGAAATCCACTTCCGGGCCCACTTGGTGTGTGCTTGGGCTGAGCAAATGAAGCATTTTCGTGTAGAGACTCCTCTTGGAGTTAAACGCCAGCTTTTATTCCAGTTTGGGCGTTTAACTCCCATTTTGGTGCCAGTTCCGGCGTTTAACGCTGGAATTCCTGTAGGTGACTTTGAACGCCGGTTTGGGTCATCAAATCTTGGGCAAAGTATGAACTATCATATATTGCTGGAAAGCCCAGGATGTCTACTTTCCAACGCCGTTGAGAGCGCGCCAATTGGGCTTCTGTAGCTCCAGAAAATCCACTTCGAGTGCAGGGAGGTCAGAATCCAACAGCATCTGCAGTCCTTTTCAGTCTCTGGATCAGATTTTTGCTCAGGTCCCTCAATTTCAGCCAGAAAATACCTGAAATCACAGAAAAACACACAAACTCATAGTAAAGTCTAGAAAAGTGAATTTTAATTAAAAACTAATAAAAATATACTAAGAACTCAACTAAAACTACTAAAAACATACTAAAAACAATGCCAAAAAGCATACAAATTATCCGCTCATCAGGGTGCATTTCAGAAAGCTTTTGGAACCCGATTAAGCTTGAGTACAGCTTACCATCCTCAAACAGATGGCCAATCCGAGAGGACGATCCAAACACTAGAGGATATGTTGAGGGCTTGTGTTTTGGACCAACCGGCGAGTTGGGATCGATATATTCCATTAGTGAAGTTTTCATACAATAATAGTTACCATGCGAGCATCAGAATGGCTCCGTATGAAGCCTTGTATGGGAGGAAATGTCAATCTCCGCTATGTTGGTATGAAGCTGGAGAGAAAGGCTTGTTGGGACTGGAGATGATAGCTGAGACTACTGAACAAGTCAAGAAAATATGAGATAGGATGCTTACGGTGCAGAGTCATCAGAAGAGTTACACCGATCAGAGGCGGAAACCCTTGAAATTTGAGGAAGGAGACCATGTTTTCCTTAAGGTTACTCCAACCATAGGAGTAGGTAGGGCAATTAAAGCGAAGAAGTTGAATCCTCGATACATTGGTCCATTTCAGATCCTGGAGAGGATTGGACCGGTGGCATATCGGATGGCTCTACCACCTCATATTTTGAACCTGCACGACGTGTTTCACATGTCACAGCTTCGGAAGTACACTCTTGATGCTAGCCATGTGTTGGAACCTAAATCGGTACAGTTAAGAGAAGATTTGACGCTTCCAGTGGCTCCAGTCAGAATTGATGATACTAGTATCAAACAGTTGCGTGAAAAAGAGGTTTCATTAGTCAAAGTGGCATGGAGTCGAGGCGGTGTTGAGGAACACACTTGGGAACTTGAGTCGGAGATGCGAACGGATTATCTGCACTTATTCTCAGGTAATAGAATTTGAATTTTGTGGGCAAAATTCCCAATTAGGTGGGTAGAATGTAAAACCCAGTTAATTAATGGCTAATTAACCCATAAATTAGAATTCATTCTAGAAAGCCAAAAATGTTATTTTTATGGCTTAATATGATAGAGGAGATTGAGACGAGAATTTCGGTACCAATTTTATAGAAATCGGATCAAGATTGGACCGAACGGGCCAAACCGGGCCAACCGGACCCAAAGTGGGCCCTTGGCCCAACTAAACTAAACCAAAACCCTAGTTTTCAGTACTCTCTCTCCTCATTTGTTACACACACACGCTGAAATGGAGTAAGGGAGGGAAGAACACTCTCTCAAACTTCTATTCCTCACTTGATCTTCAAACTACCATAACTTTTGATCTAGAGCTCCGATTGTCGCACTGTTTGCAGCCACGCGTTCACCGTGGAGAGCTCTACAAAACCCATACTACCAATCTTGAGGTAAGCCACATTTTGCTCTTCGAATTTCTAGCCTTGTTTTCAAGTTTCATGAGCAAAAATGTTGAGATTTTGGGCTCTTTGATGTTATAGGACCCAACTCTCTTGAAGGAGAAGATTAATCTTGTCTCCTTGGACCTTGGGTGTGGTAAGATTCTCAACCTTAGTGTAATTTGTTGTTCTATGATATTTGGGTATTGAGATGTTGTGTATGGGTATGAAGATTGTGGCTTAGGTTGTGTATGTGTGACTATTGGGGCTTGATTGAGACCTTGGAAAGATTGAAAAGTGATTTTTGGTGGTAAAAATATGTTCTTGGAGGTGTTGAGAACTAGAGGGCTTGTGGACAAGTGGTTTGGAAGTGCTCCGGTTGAGCTTGGGAAATCGGCTAAGGTATGGTCTCGGTTTCTCGTATCTAATATGTAACGTGGTAGGAAATACTTAGGCTAGAGGCCCTAAGATAGGCATTGAATTATTGATGTTGTTTAATGATTGAGATATATGATGTGGTCATATATGTGATGATGATTATTGATGCCTTGATGGTACGTTGTATGAGAAATATGCATGTTGTGATATATGCTTGATGGTTGATCCAGGTTGAATTGTGGGTGAAATCATGTTGATGGTGAGTATGATATTGATTATGTACAATGATAGTTGATTGGAAATGGCATTATTGGAAATTGGGATGAGAAAGTATATATGACATGTCTATGTGTTTGTCTCTTAGCCATTTGATTGAGAAGTGTTAAAATGGTGGGATGATGTTTTGTGAATTGTGGTGAAGTGTTGATGTGTGAGTTGAGGAGGCTTGATGTTGATTTTGGTACATTTTGATTGATTTAAAAAAGGGTTAAAATTGGCATATTTTGGTTGATTTTGAAAAGAGTTGAAAATGGCTTGTTTTGAAAATGGCACCTTGTGGTTTTGTATGGAAACATGGTTTTTGGACATATATTGATGGGACATAACTTGGACTACGGATCTCCGTTTTATACCAAAATTATTTAAAAATGAAATTGGATCCGGGATGTCCATGCTGTTCGAAGAACGGGCGAAAAACGATTTAAAATGAGAAAGTTATGTCCATCGGAAGATTGGGGGTTGAATCTGTGAATTCTGCAGCTTTTAACTTAGAAAAAATTTTTAGCAGAATGACCCCCCACGCGTAGGCGCACTTGGCACGTGCGCGTCGTTCTTCAAGAAGGCACCATCCACGCGTGCGCGTGGTGTGCGCGGGCGCGTCGATGTGATGCACCCAATGCCCAGCCATTTTCCTGAGAGTTGTGCCAGAGTTATGCCAAATGTACTGCGTATACGCGCGGCTGACGCGTACGCGTCGTTTAGCTATTTTCAATCCAGCCGTCCGCATATATGACGCTTGCGCGTCGATGAGTTTTGTGGCCATCCACGCGTGCGCGTGAAGTGCGCGTACGCGTGGCCCTGTTTTCATCCCAAAGTTGATTTTGAGTTTTAAAGGCCAATTTCATACTTCTAAGCCTCCGATCTCACCACTTGTGTCTTAAATTATTATGATATGCCTAGTGATGAGAAAGGAGCTAGTGAATGTGGTAACTTGCAAGTGAAGCAAGGGAAAAATGAATGATCAATGAGGATCAAAGATGATTATGTGAGATGCGGAGGATGGCAATGGAAGTGCTTGTTATGCCATGGGCCGAAGGGCCATAATTGTTAATGAATTGGCTGGTTATAGATTTAACCGTGAGCCAGATGGCTAGATTATTGCCGTGATACGGCGGAGCCATGATTATGGCTAAGTATAAATGCATATATGATGTTGAATGAATTGTGAATGTTTGCACTTCCACTATTGGAGATGAGAGTTTCCCTGGGAGAAAGCAGTGGCTAGCCACCACGTGCTCCAGGTTGAGACTCGAAGCTCTTTTGACCCTATGTCGTAAGTGTGGCTGGGCACTGTGAAAGTCCCAGATGAGTTCGCCCCCGTAAATATTCACCAGTGAGGGTGATGGATATGGATCATGATTATGATCAAGTTTATGATGAGTATAACTCGAGTTGGGGATGCGTGACAGAGGGACAGTCCAATGGTTAGCTACCAGGACTTGTCGGGTTGGCTCTATAACCGACAGATGATATCATCAGGCATTAGGGACATGCATTCATCATATGCATACTATGTGAATTGATTGAGATTGCCTATTTGACTGCATATTACTTGCTATTTGTCTAAGTGCCTTATTTGTTCCTATTTGTATATCTCTTGTCTGATATAACTGTGTTTGCTATATTATATTCCTGCTGGTGGTTGGGAGGTCTGAAGGAATTGGAAAGAGAAGTATTAGTTAGACTGAAGGATCTTTAGTCAGATGCCCTTTATGGTTTAGCTTGTTTGTAAGCTTTGATTTTATCTGGAGGAAGTTCTAGGATTGCCTTCGACTTTTCTCTATTGTTATATATTATATATGTGGAAGTTGTTACCATGCTGGGAACCTCTGGTTCTCACACATGCGGATTTTGTGGTTTTCAGATGCAGGACGTAAGGTTTCTCGCTGAAGTATGCTGGAGACTTTTGGATTAGCGAAGATCTTTTGTTCTCGGGACTCTGTTTTGATTTTATGATTCCTCTTAGATACTTTTATCTCCATTGAATAATACAACTGTGATGACTCCTCTTATAGGAGATTTTTGGAGAATAGGTTCTCAGTTTTTGTGTCCCTTTGGGTTTTCCTTGGGGTTTCCTATTTTATTTACTTGTATATCTATATGTTGCTATGCTCGGACCAGTTATCTTCGCAACCGGATTTTGAGTTTTGATATTCCCGTTTTTGACATTCTTTTGTATATATATAATCTCGCGTTGGTTCGTCCTTGTTCGTTACGTTATCGATCGGAGTGTTGCGCTTTTCGAGTTACGATTTTTGTTTTACCTTTTTTCTCAAAAAGGCTCCTAGTTAAAATCATTTTTCACAATACTATTCGTACTAAATTTTCATTTTTAGAAGTCGTAATACCTTGCCATCTCTGAATTATGACTTAAGCATAAGACTCTGTATGGTAGGGTGTTACATATTTAAACGTTGTCTTTATGAAAAAATCGCATTATTTACTTTGAAAAAAAATTTACTCACTGTTATAATTTAAATAAAATATATAATAGATATTAAACCAATTTATTTTAATAATTACTCAGTCACAAATATTCATCAAAGATATGAAATTTAAGAGCATACAAAATAAATATAACACCTACAACTTTTACACTACCACGATAAGATGATTATCACAAGGCTTTTTAACATAAATTAAACAGAACAACATATAATAATAAAGAAACAATCAAATCCAAAAAGTTATAAAACACCTATCATACACTACGACTGTTAACATTGAAAAAGTTTTAACAATTTATTCTTTTATTAGCTATCTTTTTATCTACTCTACACTTTATTTACGAATATGTTAAGGACTAAACCTATACTTCAACCTTTTAAAATCTTATATATTCTTGCTAAACACAATATTATTATACGTCATCCATATTTATCAAAGAACCGAAAATAACAAAAGCATCAATCTGTTTTTTATAGAAACTATTGAATAGAAGAATCGTTGGTAAAAAGATGATGTTCTCTTATAATATATATGATTTTTTACGATGATAAAATAAAAATAAAAGGTATGAAATAATATTGCGTATATTTAAGTCAATTTAATCCTTTTTAATAACCAGATTTATTATAACGTAATTGATAAACAACGACAGTTAATACGGAATATATATTTTAAGTATAATATACATTTTATGACTTTGTACGAAACAATATTAGTTTTAATTTATATATTTATTATTGGGTATTAAAAATAAAAAATATTTGTACTGTTAACCTTTTTCAAACTTTTCTAAACTCCGACTGTGATTAGGCCTAAAAGGTTACCCACCTTGTCAAAAATAAATGTAATTTAATCAATTTTCATCTGATAGTACTATACATTGGCATAATCATAGGAGAATTAAGTTTAGTAAGATAACGATATAGTATTTAGTTACCACAAGAGTATTTTTATATATAGAATTATCAATCAATTATGTATGGCTTCTGATGAAAATAATATATTCAACATGGATATTGTTTGTTTGGTAAAAGATAACAGATTGACAAAAAAAATTAATTACAATGGATATATTCATTATAAGAAATATTTTTTTATGTAATACTATAAAAAATATCATGGTCACCCTGAATTACTACAGGTTCAACTTCCATCGACAGCAGTAAAATACTTAAATTGAGACATTTTTTTACTATAATATTTGTCAAACAAACAATTAATGAAACACTCATCCATACCTTCTTATTTTAATTAAGTACATTTATACATAAAAAAAAGAAAAAAAAGAAGAGTTAAAATCGCAAAAGCGATAAAAATGATAGTTCTTATAATTTTGTGTGGCTATCTATATATAGAAGACCAGAAGATCATGGTTATCTAACAAAATTAATTTGTATTTATTGCATTCAATTTGAATAGATAAAAAATCATCTTATTTTAGTTTAATCCTTAATTCACATGATTTGAATTTAGTTCAATATGTATGATTTGATTTGATTTAATTATTAGTGAAAAATACCTAGAGAGCCTATTTTATTCATATATTTATTATTTTAATAATTAATAAACTAATCTAATTAATTAATTAATAAATACAGATAATTAGTATAATTAATTTGATTTAATAAATTAAAAAATACTAACAGAATATTAATAGAAATAAATTAGAAAATACTACTAAATCAAATTGATATAAATTATAATAAATTGTGTGATACTTAAATATCTAATAAAACTAATTAGTTGATATAGTTAATTTATCGTAATAAATTGTATTTAATGAGTAAAAAAAAAACAAATCGCTAAACACTCTCAAAGCATGTCACGTCAACTCTATCATTAAGTGCAAAAATCTGATTTTTATATAACAAAATAGACAATAAATAGAAGAGATAAGAATGTGATATGTGATATATTTTAATTATAAAATTGATAATATGTAATAGATTTTTTTATGAATATTTATTGCTTGTTCATTGCTAGTTTTAACGTAATTACTTAATAAATTCTGTCTATGAAATTATCAACTACCTAATATTATGATTTAGTTAATAAGAACGTTGACATTAATATTTTTTCATAAGTCTTGTTATTATTTATAATTAGGAAAGACCCCTACATAAATTTATTTCCTTAATGAATGTTAAATTTATTTTGTTGCAAAATTCTATATTACCTTTAAAATTTTAGCGTAATTGAGTCTAATTTTTACTTTTGAAATGAATTTTCTCGAAAAAATTAATATGTAAATTATATTAGTATTACAAAATTACTTTATTAACATAATTAGTAGTGCTTACTAGAACCATTAAATTTAGCTTTTAATGATATTAAAATCAACTTATTTTATTATCTTGTACCTTCAAACAATTTAACATAAAAATCTAATAATTGAAAAAAAAATTCATTACAATGAGAATATTCATTTTAACAAATATTCTTCTATCTAATACTATAAAAAAAATATACTGATAACCTTGAATTACTACGGGTCAACTTCCATTCATAGTGGTAGAATGCCGAAATTGAGATATATTCATCAAATAAACAATCAATTAAATATCATCCATATTTTCTCATTTTGGGTACATTTATACATAAAAAAAAATATACATAAAGGAAAAAAAGGAAGAAAAGAAGAGTTAAAATAGCATTTGTGATAAAAATTACGATTCTTATAATTTCGTGTGGCCATCTATATATAGTAGACCAGACGATTATGATTATCTAACAAAATTAATTTGTATTTATTGCATTCAATTTGAATAGGTAAGAAATCATCTTATTTTAATTTAGCCCTTAATTCGCATAATTTGAGTTTGGCTCAATATATATGATTTGATTTGATTTGATAAAATTATTAGTTAAAAATATTTCTGTTGTCTATTTTATTCAAAAATTTATTATTTAATGACTAATTAGTTAATTAGTACACACAATAAATTTGGTTTAATTAATTAAAAATAAATTAAAAATACTAACAGAACATTAAAAGAAATAAATTAAAAAATATTACCAAATCAAATTAATATAAATTATAATAAATTATGTGATATTTAAATATCTAATCAAACAATTAGTTGATATAATTAATTTATCGCAATAACTTGTATTTAATGAGTTAAAATAAATAATTCGGGAAACACTTTCATAAGCATGCCACGTCAGCTTCATCATTAAATGCAGAAATCCGATTTTTATATAATAGAATAGATTCTCAAATATAATTTTTAAATATATATAAATAATAAATATTAAAATTCGGTTAATACATTAATAATAATAATCCTATAATATACTATTAGTATTATGATATAAATAATTTTCACAATAAAATAAAAACTAACGAACACATTATTTGATATATAGTAAAAAATTTTTGAGTAATAACAAATTTAATTTTTTTATCTCTTTAAACTAAATTAATAATTCTATTTGATATCTTGGCACTAAAATACACTATGAGTAGGCTACTAATAGTCTAATACTAAATGAAATAAAACATAATATATATATTATGGAGACCATTAATAATATTATTGATGCTTTGAGTTTGTTAAGTTTATAAATGGTCTTCATAGTGTATTTTAGTGCAAAGATATCAAATAGAATTATTAATTTAGTTTAAAGAGAGAAAAATTCAAAAAAAAATATTATATATCAAATAATGTGTTTATTATTTTTTATTTTATTGTAAAAATTATCTAGATTATAATACTAATATTATATCATAGGATTATTATTATTAATGTATTAACCGTATTTTAATATTTATTATTTATATATTTAAAAATTATATTTTAAAATTATATATATATATATATATATATATATATATATATATATATATTAATTTTGAGAATTCTAAATTCTAATCATTTACTTTTTATCATCATAACATTAGGATTTAGATTTTTCAAAATTAATATAATTCTAAATTCTAGTCATTTACTTCTTATCGTCATAGGATTAGGATTTAGAGTTTTCAAAATTAATATATATATATATAATAGAAGTATTTTAGTTATTTTCTATAATAAGGATATTATAATCATTTTCTATAAAAAATAAATTTAGATTGGTTTAAGATTTGATTTACCATTTTTTCGATCAAATTAATTTATCTGACCCAATTTAATAAAAATAATACAGTTTAATCGATTATATATATTAAATTTTAATTATTATAAAATATCTTAAAAAAAGCGTTTTAAACATTTTAATGACTCCCTTAATTTCTTGCTTTTCCGTTAGTTTTCTACTTTTCCTTTCTTTTCGTTAGCGTTCTTTTAGTCCAACCATGCAATTTTAAGTTACATTCCCTTTCCTTCTCATTAGATTATTTTAGTTGATTAGTTGAGACAACTTACAAGGATCGGACATTATGAAAAACTCCTCTCTTATATTTTATTGTTCAACCAAGGACTAGATCATATCACTGTATTCATTTTACTTGATGAAATGAATAAATGATTACCTTAGGGAAAAAAAAAAACTATATCTTAAGTTTAGTATTTATTACACTTAAAGTGTGTATTTCTTTATCAACTTTTATGGATTAAAATATTACATATTTTTTTATCGTGTTTTTCATACTCTTTTATAACACACTTCTCAAACATCATATTATTGTAACACTTTCCAAAATTTTGTCATTTCTGTAATTAAAATTTTTTTATATATATTACTAAATCAAAATATTAACTAATATTAATAAAAGTTAATTGCCAAATTATTTTTAAAATATTTAGACGTCGTGGTTAAAAATAATTTTAAAAGATGTTAATAATAAAATAATTTTAAAAAAATTTTAAAATTTGATAAGTATGATCATCGTCTTTTTTGAAATCTATTTCTATTAAACATAATGCTGATGTAACTACCGAAATTAGATAATCTAACTAATTCTAAAGATATATTACTTTAGAAACATTTTAAATTAATTTTTGCAGTGTAAAACGTAAAAATAAAAATCCCAAATCAATATTATTGTTACGGTGGGTAACCGGAGATGGATTGAACGGATGGCGTTGACTGGCCCAAATGTGTGAAGGAGGAAGTTTCCGTCTGAGTATGCAGCTCGGGAGACTCCGTCCGACTTGTGTTCACGAGTGAATGGGGGGTGGTACCTGCAAAGACACTCCGATGCCTAAGTTAGCAAGGGTGTGAGCAGGTCTAGAGAGTATTGGGCTTAGAGATACCTGAGGAGTGTCAGTGTACTTATAGTGGTGAGCCAATAACCACCGTTGAAGTAGTGCCGTATCTTTAGGGTGTTAACCGTCCCATTATCTTAGGGAGGTTAAGATATGGCTTTGTGAAGCGGTTAGAGAGATTTTAGGGGCGGTTACTCATTTGAATGAGTGCTTATCTGCCAGTTAATCTCATGTCCGACTTCTTTAAAGCAAGTCGTGGTGAACACCGACTTCTTATTTGAAGGTCGGTGCTTAGCTAGGCTTAATCTATTGGATTAGGCCTTTTAGTTGGACCTGGGCCCTTAACATTGGGCCAGGGTATGAACAGTGCCCCTACTTGAGCCCAAGATCTCTTTAAGGCTTGGGTTCAAGTATTTAACTCGGGTTCGTAGCCGACTTTCACGGGTTTTGAAACCGACGTGATTTTCGCGACCTTTTGTTTCTGACAGTTACGTCAATTCAAGCGTCGTGTCCGTTGGGGAAGCATTTAGGGATTGAGGGCTTTGGTAACGGTGCAATCTCATTAATGACTGCCTCGCTTTTACCATTATGCCCCTTAGTATGTTTATAAATACTTTCCCTCTCTTTCCTTCTTCCGTTTCTGCAATCTTTCAAACTTCTTCTCTCCTTGTTCGTGTTGTATTCTTGTGCTTGAAGATTTCTGCTTTTCCCAACCTTCATTTCTCGGATAAAGGTTAGTGTTTACTTTTTTCATGTCATGCCTTATGTTTGCATGCTTTTGGTTTTTGTGGGTGGATAGGTTGGTCTGTAGATTTTGGTTTCGCATTCCTCCCCTTTAGGGATCGTATTTTTTGATTTTCTTTTTCTTTTTCCTTTTTGTAGGTTACTGTCATTTTTCATTATATAAAGAAAAATGGCCTCTGTAGATGTTCTTTCTCAGTGGGTTGATGACACTGTCCTTGGGGAGGAACCCTTGGTCGATGCTGAGTTTATCACTCATCTTCGTACTCATCACCGGCTTTGTACTTCGGAGGAGGACGAGCCAAAATATGAGTTGATAGTCCCGGGTCCGGAAGACCGGGTTTGTTTTGGGAGGGCCGATGAGGCGGCTCCTCATTTTTTCTTTATGTATGAATGTATGATCACCCGCTTGGGTGTTTTTCTTCCCTTTTCGGATTTTGAAATATCTGTCTTGCACCACTGTCGAGTTGCACCTACCCAACTTCACCCTAATTCTTGGGGTTTTCTGAAAATCTATCAGTTTGTTAGCCATGCCTTGGACTTTCCGACTTCTTTGAGGATTTTCTTTTATCTCTTTCATATGACTAAGCCCTTTAGTGGGCTAAATAACAAACAACAATGGGTGTCTTTCCGAGCCATACAAGGTCGGAGAATTTTCACCCTTTTTGACGAATCCTTTCACGATTTCAAAAATTATTTCTTCAAAGTGCAAGCTGTAGAGGGTCACCACCCCTTTTTCCTGGATGAGCACTCCTCCCCTCGCTTTCCCCTTTATTGGTTGGCGGCCTCCCCTTGTGAGAAGTATGGTCTAGATGACCTTGACGAGGTGGAGGCGGCTATTGTGGGGTTTTTCCGAGAAGCGTGGGGGAGGGCCCCGTATTTAGATACGAGGAAATTTCTCCAGGGGACGCCGACTTTTATTCGGTCACAACTAGGTAGTGCATGCATTTCTCATTTCCGACTTGTTTCTGCCGGTTTGAGTTTTACCGACTTGTAACTTTTGCTAGTTGTTTCTTTTGCAGATATGGCAAGGAAGAATGCTCAGGAATCTTACCAACGAGTTCAGGAGGCTAAGGCAAAGTCCCGGGCCAGGTCTGGTGGTGCCAGGGCGATCGCCTCTCCTCCTCCTCCTCCTCCTCCTCCTAAGAACGTGGGTACTCCCTCTCAGCCCATTATAATTTCCTCTTCAACTTTGTCCCGGCCACTTCCTTCTGCCCAACTTCTTCCCGAGCCAGAAAAGAAGAAGCGCAAGACTTCAGAGTCTGGCTCTTCTTTTGATGGTGGGGTTAAGGCGGATGCTCTTGCATTCGTCCGAAAGAACATCTATCCTTTTATAAGTATGGATGATGTTTCTGTTCGAAACCACCTCACCACCATGGCCGAGGAGAGTTTTAGGGCAGCAGGTGTTTGTGGCAAACTTTTAGACCTTTTTGAGAAGACTCCCCTCAGCTCTTTGGGGGTAACCTCAAAGGTTGAGGAGTTGGAGGGGAGGCTTCTTGCTTTCCAAGATCAAGAGAAGGAGTTAAAGGAGGAGGTGGCCAAGTTGAGGGAGGAGAGGGATAGCCTTCGGGAGAAGGAGAGTAAGCTGCGGGCCCAATGTACTATGGAGGCAAATTTGAGGAAGACAGCACAGGATAGTTACCAAAGTCTATTTCAGGATCTTGTGGCTGTGAGGAAGGATTTGCTGAATTCTCGGAACGCATACACCGAGTTGGAGGACTCCATTGCTGATGGTGCCGAGGAGTCTTGGAGAATTTTCCTGGAGCAAGTCAGAGTTATCGCTCCCGACTTGGACCTTTCTCCTTTACATCCTGATAAGGTCGTCATTGACGGTGCTATCGTGGATCCTCCTGCCCCCGAGGTTGTTTCCAAGTCGGATTTGAAGACTCGGGGGCAGAGGATTATCGAGTCTCCTCCTCGTCCCAAAGACGCTCCGAGTTCTTCAGTTGTTCCTCCGACTTCCTCTTCAGCTTCTCTTCCTGGTCCTGGTCGCGCTCCTCCTGGCTCTGGTGGTGATGATCCGTCTACTCCTCTGCAGAAGTAAATTATTTTTTTATGGCTATATGGGGGCTCGGCCTGTGAGTCCCCCCTTTTTTGAACTCATTTACGTGTTGTTTGGTGACGCTTGAACAATCTCTTTTGGCCTTTTAAGGCCATTAACAAAATATTTTGGCTCGTGCCCTTTTTTGAATAAGGGTTTAAATTAACAAAATAAATACCCTTTTTTGGATAAGGGTTTAAGTTACCTTGTGTGTGTATGCTTTTCTAATTTTATGAATTCCCCTTGTCTTTTTCTTGAAAACCTTTCTTTTTGGCTTGTTTGTTTTTCGGAGCTTTTTCGTTTAAGGACTTTCGGGATATCCTTCAAACTTCTTCCTAGGTTTTCCTATCTCTTTTTGTTATTCCTCATACTCGACTTTTGTTTTAGCGAGTTCTTATGACTTAGGTTATTTTTGCGATGCGTTTTTCTTCTACTCGGTTCTACACTCCAATTTATGGATCGGTGTGTTTCCGAGCTTTCCTACTCGGAATATTGTTCCGACTTATGAGTCGGATTTGTTTCCGAGTTTTTACGATCGACTCATATAACCTCTTTACACCGACTTGTACCTCGTCGTTTTATCCTGACGACCATCTAGGTCGGTTCATGGGATTTTCACGTTTTGTCGAGCTTAAGTCGGCGCGTTTCGTAGAAAAGCTTAGAAAAATAAAGAAGGATATTATAAGAGATATTATGAATGAAAAAGATCTTTATTAATTTGGGGAGGTACCTTCTTTTGCTACTAAGGGTCTTGATAGCCTATTTTTCCCTTAGTCTCTACTATGATGCCTCGTTAAAAACCCTTCTCCAGAAAAAACCCTTTTTGGGAAAAAATCATGAAGTTGGGAAAAGAGTACATCAGGGAGTAGAGTTCGCTTTTAACTGTAGTACCTTTTCATATTACAAGCATGCCACGACCTTGGTAGCTCAGTGCCGTTCAGGTCGGTTACTTTATAATAACCTTTTCCTAAAACTTCATTGACTTTGTATGGTCCCTTCCAATTTGCGGCGAGCTTTCCTTCTCCCGATTTGTTGACTCCAATGTCGTTTCTGATTAAGACCAAATCATCTGGAGCAAATGTTCTTCGAATGACTTTTTTGTTGTACCTTGTAGTCATTCTTTGCTTCAACGCCGCTTCTCTTATCTGGGCACCTTCTCGGACTTCGGGGAGCAAGTCGAGCTCTTCTTTGTGTCCCTGTATGTTTCCGACTTCGTCATGGAGAATCACCCTTGGGCTTTGCTCATTGATTTCTATTGGAATCATGGCTTCCACGCCATAGACTAGTCGGAAAGGTGTTTCTCCCGTGGCGGATTGGGGTGTTGTCCTGTAGGCCCATAGCACTTGAGGGAGCTCTTAAGCCCAAGCCCCTTTTGCTTCTTGTAATCTCTTCTTTAGTCCTGCCAGTATGATTTTGTTGGCTGCCTCGGCTTGCCCATTGGCTTGTGGGTGCTCTACCGAGGTGAACTGATGTTTGATTTTCATACTGGCTACTAAGCTTCTGAAGGTAGCGTCGGTGAATTGGGTTCCATTATCCGTAGTAATGGAATAAGGTATCCCATATCTCGTGATGATATTTTTGTAGAGGAACCTGCGACTTCTTTGAGCGGTGATAGTGGCTAATGGTTCTGCTTCTATCCACTTTGTGAAGTAATCTATTCCCACGATCAAGTATTTGACTTGTCCTGGCGCTTGGGGAAAAGGACCTAACAAATCCATTCCCCATTTTGCAAAAGGCCATGGAGAAGTGATGCTAATGAGCTCTTCTGGTGGAGCCACGTGGAAATTTGCATGCATCTGACACGGTTGACATTTTTTCACAAATTCTGTGGCATCTTTCTGCAAGGTCGGCCAGTAGAATCCAGCTCGGATTACTTTTCTGGCTAGTGACCTTGCTCCGAGATGATTTCCGCAGATCCCGCTATGTACTTCCTCCAACACCTCGGTGGTTCTTGAGGTCGGTACGCATTTTAACAATGGTGTCGATATCCCTCTTCGGTAAAGGACATTTTTCACCAAAGTGTAATGCTGTGCTTCCCTTCGGATTCTTTTGGCTTCCTTTTCCTCCTTAGGGAGGATATCGAATTTCAGATATTCGACTAAGGGATTCATCCATCCGAGGTTCAAACCGACTACTTCAAGTACCTCTTGCTTATCTTTTGTTACTGAGGGTTCCTGGAGGGTTTCTTGGATCAGGCTTCTATTGTTCCCTCCTGGTTTGGTGCTTGCTAACTTGGATAGGGCATCTGCTCTGCTGTTCAGATCCCGAGTTATGTGTTTTACCTCGGTTTCTGCAAAGCGCCCAAGGTGCTCCAAAGTTTTTTCCAAGTACCTCTTCATATTAGGGTCCTTTGCCTGATATTCTCCGCTTATTTGGGAGGTCACCACCTGTGAGTCGCTGTATATCATCACTTTTGTAGCACCGACTTCTTCTGCTAATTTTAGCCCAGCAATCAAAGCTTCATATTCTGCCTGATTATTTGAGGCTGGGAATTCAAATTTTAGAGAAACCTCTATCTGGGTTCCTCTTTCATCTACCAATATTATGCCTGCACCGCTTCCCGTTTTGTTGGAGGATCCGTCTACATAGAGCTCCCATGTAGTCGGCTTTTCCTCTTGGTCCCCTGCGTATTCTGCTATGAAGTCGGCGAGGCACTGAGCTTTAATTGCTGTCTGAGTTTCATATCTCAGATCGAATTCGGAGAGCTCTATTGCCCATTGAACCATTCTCCCTGCAACATCCGTCTTTTGGAGGATTTGCTTCATGGGTTGGTTTGTGCGGACTCTTATTGTATGAGCCTGAAAGTAAGGTCGTAGCCTTCGTGAGGCTATCACTAAGGAGTAGGCAAACTTTTCAAGTTTGTGGTACCTTAGTTCAGGGCCTTGTAAGACCTTACTGATAAAGTAGACCGGGTGCTGTCCGACCTCGTCTTCTTTTATCAGGGCTGACGAGACAGCCCTGTTTGCTACGGATAAGTACAAAATGAGGTCTTTCCCTGGTACTGGTCGAGTTAAGATAGGAGGTTGGCTTAAAAATTTTTTGAACTCCTGGAATGCCTCCTCGCATTCAGGAGTCCATTCGAATTGGCATCCCTTTCTTAATAAGGAGAATAATGGAAGGGATTTTAGTGCCGATCCTGCCAAGAATCTGGAAAGGGCTGCAAGTCGGCCATTGAGTTGCTGGACTTCTCTCAAACAAGTCGAACTTTTCATTTCTAGGATGGCTCTACATTTATCGGGATTGGCCTCAATCCCTCTTTGTGTTAGCATAAATCCTAGAAATTTTCCTGCCTCCACCGCGAAGGCGCATTTTGCCGGATTTAGTCTCATCCCATGCAGCCTTATGGTGTTGAAGACTTGTGAGAGGTCGGATAAGAGGTCGGCTTCATCCTTGGATTTTACTAGCATGTCGTCGACGTATACTTCCATCAGGGTTCCCAGGTGAGAGGAAAACACTTTATTCATCAACCTTTGATATGTGGCCCCGGCATTCTTTAATCCGAATGGCATGACCACGTAGCAATAGTTAGCTCGGAGCGTGATGAATGATGTTTTCTCCTGGTCGGGCTCATACATTGGAATTTGATTATATCCCGAGTAGCCGTCCATGAATGACAAGTATTGGTACCCCGAGCTGGAGTCCACTAGGGTATCAATACTTGGTAGGGGATAAGGGTCCTTAGGACATGCCTTATTTAGGTCGGTATAGTCGACGCACATTCTCCATTTACCATTCTGTTTTTTGACTAGCACTACATTGGCTAGCCATGTTGGGTACTTGACCTCTCTAATAAAGCCGGCTTCCAGGAGCGCCTGTACTTGCTCTTCTACTATTAGGGCTCGTTCTGGGCCGAGCTTGCGTCTTCTTTGTTGTACAGGTCGGGATCCTGGATAAACCGAGAGCTTGTGGGACATGAGCTCGGGGTCAATCCCAGGCATGTCGGAGGCCTTCCAGGCGAAGAGATCGGAATTATCTCTTAGGAGCTTAGTCAACCCTTGTTTTAGAGTTTCCCCTAGGTTGGCTCCTATATGAGTGTTTTTCCCTTCCTCTTCACCAACCTGTATCTCCTCGGTTTTTCCTCCCGGTTGTGGTCGCAGCTCTTCTTTGGCCTTTGCACCGCCGAGTTCTATTGTGTTAACTTCTCTGCCCTTTCCTCTTAGGTTTAGGCTTTCATTGTAGCACTTTCTTGCTAACTTTTGATCTCCCCTTACCGTTGCTATTCCCGTTGGGGTCGGGAATTTCATGCAGAGGTGAGGGGTAGATACCACTGCTCCGAGTCGATTGAGGGTAGCTCTGCCGATTAGAGCATTATAAGCTGACCCCACATCGATGACTATGAAGTCTATACTCAGAGTCTTTGATTTTTCCCCTCTTCCAAAAGTGGTGTGGAGGGGCAAAAATCCCAGTGGTTTTATTGGCGTGTCTCCTAATCCATACAGGGTGTCGGGGTAGGCCCTTAATTCTTTTTCATCTAACCCTAGCTTGTCGAAAGCAGGCTTGAAGAGAATGTCCGCCGAGCTTCCTTGGTCTACTAGGGTTCTGTGGAGATGGGCATTTGCTAGGATCATAGTTATTACCACTGGATCGTCGTGTCCAGGGATTATTCCTTGCCCATCTTCTTTTGTGAATGAAATGGTAGGAAGGTCGGGTGACTCTTCTCCGACCTGGTAGACTCTTTTGAGATGTCTTTTGCGAGAGGATTTGGTGAGTCCCCCTCCCGCAAATCCTCCTGAGATCATATGGATATGTCTCTCTGGGGTCTGCGGTGGTGGGTCTCTTCTGTCCATATCATCTCGCTTTCTCTTTCCGTGACCGTCCGACCTTTCTATGAGATATCTATCAAGCCGACCTTCTCTAGCCAGCTTTTCTATCACATTCTTAAGGTCGTAACAGTCGTTAGTGGAGTGACCATATATTTTATGGTACTCGCAGTAGTCGCTGCGGCTTCCCCCTTTTTTATTTTTAATGGGTCTAGGGGGTGGCAGTCTTTCAGTGTTGCAAATCTCTCTGTATACATCCACTATAGAAACTTTCAGGGGAGTATAAGAGTGATATTTCCTTGGCCTTTCGAGACTGAGCTCTTCTCTTTTCTTGGTTTCCCTTTCCCTCTCTTTTGTTGAGGGAGGGGGCCCAGGTCGTCCACTCGGGTCTCTTAGTTTGGCGTTTTCCTCCATATTGATGTACTTTTCAGCTCTTTCTTGTACATCACTTAGAGAAACGGGGTGTCTTTTAGATATGGACTGTGAGAAGGGACCTTCTCTGAGCCCATTGACTAGCCCCATTATGACTGCCTCTGTGGGCAGGTCCTGGATCTCCAAACATGCTTTGTTGAATCTTTCCATATAGGCTCGTAAAGATTCTCCGACCTCCTGTTTTACTCCCAGGAGGCTCGGTGCATGTTTCACCTTGTCTTTTTGAATTGAGAACCTCATCAAAAACTTCCTTGAGAGGTCTTCGAAGCTGGTGATCGATCTTGGGGAAGGCTGTCGAACCACTTCATCGCTGCTTTCGATAAGGTGGTCGGGAAAGTCTTGCATCGCGTAGCGTCGGAAGCATCAGCTAGGTACATCCGACTTTTGAAGTTGCTTAGGTGATGCTTTGGATCCGTGGTTCCATCGTAGAGGTCCATATCAGGGCTTTTGAAGTTTCTCGAAACTTTTGCCCTCATTATGTCCTCGCTAAAAGGATCTTCTTCACCTAAGAGTGACTCTTCTTGTTCGTCGCGGGAGTTGTGATTCTTGAAGGAAGATTCCAGCTTTAAGAGTTTCCTTTCTAACTCTTTTCGCCGTTCCATCTCCTCTTTTAGATACCTCTCTGTTTCCTTTTGTCGCTCCCGCTCATGTTCTAACTGCTCCAGGCGGCTGTGGACTAACCCCATTAGTTCAGTTATGTGGGATGGTCCGCTTTTTTCCGATTCTCGCTCGACTGAGGGGTTTGCCTTCGGGTTTTTTACCCCGGAGGTGCCTTCTCTCTGCTGATCGTTAACCTCTTGGTGGAGGGTTAAGTCCACATTGTTATTACCTGCGTCCAGATTCTCTTCTTCGGAATCTGTTTCCGCATGGCCTTCTTCGTGGGATCTATCCGCCATCAATGGATGATCTCTCGGGTCCCCGGCAACGGCGCCAATGTTACGGTGGGTAACCGGAGATGGATTGAACGGATGGCGTTGACTGGCCCAAATGTGTGAAGGAGGAAGTTTCCGTCTGAGTATGCAGCTCGGGAGACTCCGTCCGACTTGTGTTCACGAGTGAATGGGGGGTGGTACCTGCAAAGACACTCCGATGCCTAAGTTAGCAAGGGTGTGAGCAGGTCTAGAGAGTATTGGGCTTAGAGATACCTGAGGAGTGTCAGTGTACTTATAGTGGTGAGCCAATAACCACCGTTGAAGTAGTGCCGTATCTTTAGGGTGTTAACCGTCCCATTATCTTAGGGAGGTTAAGATATGGCTTTGTGAAGCGGTTAGAGAGATTTTAGGGGCGGTTACTCATTTGAATGAGTGCTTATCTGCCAGTTAATCTCATGTCCGACTTCTTTAAAGCAAGTCGTGGTGAACACCGACTTCTTATTTGAAGGTCGGTGCTTAGCTAGGCTTAATCTATTGGATTAGGCCTTTTAGTTGGACCTGGACCCTTAACATTGGGCCAGGGTATGAACAATTATGATACCCTAATTTCTAAATTAAGTAAAGTGCCAATAATCCAGAGATCAAACAAAAAATGAAAATATTTAAAAAATAATAAAACAAGTTTAAATCAATCAAAAGTTATCTTATTTTATATTTATTATTATTTTTAAATAATATACAATATTAAATATAATAAATTTATAATTTTAAATATTATATACATAACATTATAAATATTAAATTAAATAAATAATTTTAAATGATTATGTTCCTAACTTTACCCGAAGAAAATTAGAGCACAGTAGCTAGAAACACTGCAACTAACTACGTATTAATAAAAAGTATTAAACCTAACACTTGTCATACCTCTTTTAAAATTTAATCCCCTCGCGAGAAGCGTGAAGCCACTTTTAAATGATTTTAGTCTGACTCCCAAGTAAATAATGCCACTTTTAAATGATTTTAGTCCGACTCCCAAGTAAATAATACTGCTAATATAAGTTGAGATTTGAGAGATTAACACAGGAACAGTTTTCTTCGAGTGCAACAAAAATGACAAAGTCGACGTCGCGGCCATTGAAGATACACTTGCTGCCATACTACGCGCGGGGTCACCAAATCCCCGTCGTACACCTAGCACGCTTCCTGGCCTCACGTGGACAGCACGTGACCATCATCACCACCCCTTCCAACGCCCGTCTAATTGACAAGGCCATCATCGGAGGCGGCGGCGATCATGACAACGCCTCCGACCGCATCTGCATCCACACCATCAACTTCCCCGCCGAACAAGTCGGTCTTCCCCCCGGCGTCGAGAATTTCTCCGACGTCGACGACAATTCCGCCGCCGGGAAGCTCTGCATTGCATCGCACCTCATCCAGTTGCAAGTGGAGTCCTTCATTGAGGAGTCCCTCCCGGACGCTCTCATCGCCGACATCATGTTCACGTGGAGCCAAGCCACTGCGAGACGCTTCAAGATCCCGAGGCTCACCTTCAACCCTCTGTTGATCTTTGACATGTGCGTGGTAGAAGCCATTAGAGCTCATCCCGAGATCTTGAAATCCAACACGGGCCCGTACACTATCCCGGGCCTACCTCACAAGATCACCTTCCCCGTGAAGCCCATGGCGACTTTCAACAAAGTCATGGAGCCCACCATTGACGCAGAGAAGGAGAGCCTCGGAGTCATCGTGAACAGCTTCAAGGAGCTTGACGCAGAGTACGCCGAGCACTACGAGAAGATCACGGGTCGGAGAGTATGGCATATCGGTCCCACGGATCTCATGGTGCATAAAACCGTTCCAAGAGCCGTTGATAGCGAACACGAGTGCCTGAAATGGCTTTCAACCAAGAAAAACAGTTCCGTGGTTTACGTTGCTTTTGGCTCATTGGCCCGTTTAACTGATAAGCAGCTTTACGAGCTAGCGTTGGGCCTGGAGCGCTCAGGGCACCCATTTATTTGGGTGGTTTCGCGGAACAAGAACAACAGAGTTGAAGAAACAGAAGGGAAATGGTTGCCGGAAGGGTTTGTAGAGACGATGAAGAAGGAGGGGAGAGGGATGGTGATAACAGAGTGGGTGCCGCAGCCGTTGATCTTGAATCATGCGGCTATTGGAGCGTTCTTGACTCACTGTGGAACCAACTCTGTGAATGAATCGGTAGCTGCTGGGGTTCCCATGATAACAATGCCAACGTCTGGGGATCAATACTTCATTGAGAAGGTGATAAGTGAGGTGCACGGTATTGGGGTGGAGGTGGGTGCAGTGGAGTGGATCATATCGCAGTACGACACCCCGAAGGAAGTGGTGAGCGCGGAGATGATAGAGAAGGCGGTGAAGAGGTTGATGGACGGAGGCGATGAAGCGGAGAAGATCAGGAAAAGAGCCAAGGAGTTGCAAGAGAAGGCTTTGAAAGCGGTTGAGGAAGGTGGGTCCTCATACAACACTTTGACGGAACTTATTGATCACCTTCAGAAGCTTGTGGCGCTCAAAGCACCTGCAACTTCTACCTAGCTGGCTAGCTTTCGCTAAGTCTGTTATCCGGTGATGAGCAGCCATTTTTTTACACCGTTGCAATAAAGTCCCTTGTGACCTTTTTTAATCGAAACAATTCCGCTCTTTTATCAATAGTATTTTTATCAATTTTAATTTCTGTCAACTCTTATTTATAACGTATTTTATGAAAGTGTTTTTGTGGATATATTTAATAAAAGTATTTTTTTTATGATTGTGTCTAATAAAAATATCTTTATAAATATATTTTCTGAATGTATCTCTTTATATATATATTTAAAATATAATAATTTATATTTATTAACAATAAATTAACAAATAATATATTGGTATCCTATATTTTTTTAATTAGAATGGTTTAGACTTTTGAAAAAATTATTCTAATGGACCATTAAAAAAATTTAATTATTAAAAAAAATTTTTAATACTAAAATTGTTAAAAAAGATAAAATTTTTTTATAATATTTAAAAAAAATTAAATCTTTTTATAAGAAGATAAATATATTTTTAATTATTTTTTTTATTTAATTTAGGTAAGTTTAAAACTTAAGTTAACCTGATTATATAGCTTGGTTTCCTCCTTTTCAAGCATGGATGAAAATCGACGCCAATTGTACGGTCACAGATTCCGCCGTGGCAACGTGTGGTGTATATGTTCATGATCACGGTGGAAATCATTGTTCTATTTGGACTGCAGATATCTCATAGCCTTGACATACCAAGTTCATGGGTGAAGTAGATCACTTGTTCAAGCAATTCAAAGTCTTCGCCAATCCATTGGAGAAGTGCAAAAAACTCATTGGTATAGAGAATCAAACTTCAATCAGATAGTTCAGCAGACTTCATAATAAAAAGGCTATATGTTGATTATAAAAATAAAAATAAATAAATAATTAATAAAAATTACTAAAATTTTAAGAGAAATAAAATTTATCAACTTAAAGATTATAAAAAACTAAATAAAAATAATTAAAGATATATTTATTTTTTTTATAAAAGATTTGGATCGTCTTCTTAAATATTATAAAAAAAATTTGTCATTCTTAATAATTTTAGTATTAAAAATCCTTTTTAATAATTAAATCTTTCTAACGGTTCTTTTAGAATAATTTTTCCTAGACTTTTGTTGCTAAGAACTTTTTAAAAGCTTGTTTATTTGGAAACTATTCTAACTTGAGAAAAAAAATTTATTTTTTAAAAATAAAATTTATTGAATTTGATTAGTGTGAGAATTAATTTTAAAATAAGACTTTTTTATCTGATTTGTAATTGAAAACAAATAAAAATTAGAATTCTCAAAAAAATTCAAGACCTCTGAATAAATATAGAAAGATTATATTATTTGAGTTATAGTTCGTTGGCTTTAAGTTATTCTTTTTTATTTGTTTTAAAATAAAAAAAAATATAATTCTTAAAGAGTAAAGTATCGTTTTTGTTCCTAATGTTTGGGGTAAATTCTATTTGCGTCCCTAACGTTTAAATCGTCCTATTTGTATCCCTAACGTTTGTAAAAGTAATTCAATGTTATTCTGCCATCAATTACACATCATGAACACTTTAGTTTGAGTTTTAAAAATCTCTTCTTGAAATTAGAATACAAATGTTTGGAATAAAATTAATGATCCATTCCGAAAAATAGCTCATCAAAAATTGAAACTAATTCCTACAACATTTACATAATTCACTTTTTTAGGGACATAATTGAATCTAAACACAAATAGTGGTTATAATATTAAAATTGAACACATCCAAGTGATACTTAATTGAGAATGAATACATCCAAGTGAGAATAATTGAAAAATATAATCTGATTTGTTAGCATAATTGATAGTAGGATAGCATTGAATCACTTTTATAAACGTTAGGGATACAAATAGGACGATTTAAACGTTAGGAATACAAATAGGACTTACCCCAAACGTTGGGGACAAAAACATTACTTTACTCATTCTTAAATAAATTCTAATTGATAAATTTTCAAACAAACTCTAATTATTTGGTTGTTAATGTTATTGTGGTAACTTTGAAAATATTAAACTTATCTTTTGATATAACATCAAACAAAACAAAAAGGAAGAGGATGAACTTAGCATTCTCCCCCAGATCGAAGTTGTATTTTATTTGTAGTTATATTTCTTATTAGGATTATTTTCTGGTGGAATATTTCTATAATTACTGTTGCCTTTTGCCCATTTTAGACCACTCTTTTTGTATCAACAAAATCTTACTATCTGGTGCGCAAATTGTGAATTCGCACGGCTTAATCGACAAGTGCACTGGGTCATCTAAGTAATATTTCAGGTGAGCAAGGATTGATCTCACGAGAATTGTCGAACTGAACAAACAGAAAAAGATTGTTGATGGTTGAAAACACAAGAAATAGTAAATAAGAGAGCAAAGAAAGTAACTAAAAGGTTGGTGTAAAAATAGGGAGAGAAAATAATTAACGTTTTAGAGATGTTTACTTTTTCGGATTAAGTTTTCTTACTAACTATTTTAATCATGCAAGATTCATTCCATGGCAAACTGTAAATGACTAAACCCTAATGTCTTAGTGATTTAGTCTTCTCTAACCTTCATTAACTGCCACCGTTGTTATCACTTAATTCCGATTAGAGGGTTAAGTTTAAAACTAATTTATGGTCACAAAAATCCTAATTACCCAAAGCTAACAAGATTACATGTCATATATCCCAATTAGTTTATGTAATTAGCAACTTAGGAGAAATTTGTTTTCAAGCTGTTGTTCAAACGAGATAGCTTTGTCGAGAATTACAAGAACACGTGTAAAATAAGGGTCATACTTTTGTTCCACCCAGATTCATGAGATTAAGAACGAAAATAATCCTTGAAACTGAATTAATACATTAATTAACACGGAAAAACAATAGTTTTAATCCATAGAAATAAGCAGAGCTCCTAACCTTCACCGAAGAGGTTTAGTTGCTCATGATTTACAGAGAAAATAAGGGTTCTAGAAAATGTGCGGAAGAGAGAGCCAAGATTCCCCTCTCAAGAGTGAATCATTTTCCTTTTATATCTAACCTAATTTGATTTGAAACTAAAATAGAATATTCAATTATAAATCTAAAAGATTTTGTTTGTAAGTAAAAATTATAAAAATTAGATAAAAGATGATAATTAAAAGCTAAATCCCACTAAAGATGCTCTCTTGGGTGAGTTTGACCCGTATTCTGGCGTTTAGCGCCGGCAAGGGGAAGTTCTGGCATTTTTCTGTCTTCTTTGGGCACTAAACACCAGGCTCGACGTTTAGCGGCAGATTTGGTAGTGATTCCAAAAGAAAATTATAGACTATTATATATCGTTGGAAAGCTCTAGAAGTTGCCTTTCCAACGCCGTTAAAACTATTGGACCTCTATAGCTCAAGTTATACTCGTTGGAATATAGGGAGGTCAGGGTTGACAGCATCTATTTTCTTCCTTTGATTTTGCACAAAACTCTGCTAAATTCGCCCGAATTTTACCTGAAATAATAAAAAATATCAAAACAACTCAAAGTAGTATTCAAAGAGAATTTTTGCACTAAAATATAATAAAACTTAATAAATTCTAACTAAAAACAACTAAAAAATGAAGGAAAAAAGGTACAAGATGCTCACGCATCACTATCTTTGAAAAATACAATGGGAGACCAAAATCATAAGGATAATGTTTGAGATGTGAAGCACAGCAAGAGTTTCAGGCCCACTTGAAGATGCTGAAAATGGTTCAGAAAGTGAAGAGGTTGGGCCAGAATTAGTGAATGAGGTGAGAGATGGTCCAAAGAGAGTGATGAAAGCTCCAAAATGGATGAAAGACTATACTAATTGAGGGAGTATACTATACTAATTGATGGAGTACACAGTAAGATATTACACTTGGGAGGTGAGGTGGCTAGTTTGTTAGAATGAGTGGATCTTATGATAAAAAGAAGAAATTACAGATTTGAAGAATAATATAGAAATCATTGTGGAATCTATTAGGAGTTTCTCCTTCAACTCAAAGGAGGGGTTTCTTTAGATTTCTTCATTCTTAAATTCACAGTCCATTCATTCATTTCTACCTATTATTTCTTTTATACATTTGAATTCACATACAAATTACTATACAGTTCTTCTCCTTCTTCTTCTTTACATAATCAGAACCATCATTTGGTACTTTCGTTAAGAGATTCTGTCATGGAAGTCTCGGATGAACTCACCCTCTCACAAACGGAGATTGCCGCCTTGCAACGAAGTCACATCGAGTTGAGCAGCAAATTTACGTCCAATGACAAGTAATTGTCTACCATGAAAGAGGCCTTGAAAGAGCTCAATGTTACGTTGAAGGGAACTCTTAAGCTGAAGGAGGTCAAGTGTGACTCACCATGAGAAGGGATCACAACATCCTTGGGATCGCCAATTCGACCCTCGCTGCCGACCTTGAAAAAGGATGAAGATTGAGCTACCTTTGTTCGATGGTGATGGAGTCGAAGAGTGGGCATTCAATGTCTGAAAATACTTTGAGTGGTATATGGTTCCAGAAACGAATCTCTTTCCATCTCACTGGACCTGCGTATAATTGGTACATATGGGGAGTCAATAACAATATTCAATAAATTTGGGATTCATTCTTAGATGCGTTAATTACTAGATTTGGCAAAAATATATTTTATGACCCTAAAGCTACTATTAAAGAGTTGAAGCAGGTGAATTCTGTTGCTGAATATTAGAGTCAATTTGAATATTTATCAAATCAAGTGACTGGTTTAAGCGAAGATAGGTTAATTTCTTTGTTTGTGACTGGACTACAAGACAACCTTAAGTGTGATCTACTCTTAGCTAAACCTACCTCCTATGTCACGGTTGTCTCTCTTGCTAAAATTTATGAGCCAAAACACCAAGCAACCCCAATCATACAATGCCTACTAATAGACCACAACCACCAAAACAACCACTGAACCCTGTTAGATTGACACCCCAATCAGGCCCTATTAGACATTTAGCCCCACATAACCCCCAACCATCAAACTTAAACCAATCTCACCCATTCAAGAAGCTTACCACAGCAGAAATCAAACAAAAACGGGAGAAGAGTTTATGCTATTATTGTGAGGATAAGTGGTCCCCCACTCATCGATGCGAAATTGCTTGCTACTTACTGGTGGGAGAAGAAGAGATGTAGGAAATCCTGTGAGAACCAGAATGAGCGGTGGTTGCACCAACCGATTCGAAGAAGCCGATCATCATCCATCCAACCCACCAGAGATCAGCTTTAATGCTATGGTGGGCCAATACCAGCCCACCACCTTTCGGCTAAAGAGAACATACTTAGGGTAGCCTGTTATGATTCAAATTGACGGCGATAGCACCCACAATTTTGTCAAGGTTAGTGTGGCCGATAAACTCAGCTTGCTGGTGTAGCAAGTAACACCACTTCAAGTATTGGTTGGTAATGGAGACGTTATTGGGTGTAAGGCCAGATGTGAGAACATTTCTCTAGTGATGCAGGGCTATCAATTTAACCTTGGTGCCTTTGTGTTAGACCTATAGTGTGCAGCCTTATGTTAGGGGTACAATGGTTGATGGGCCTGGGGTATATGACAACTCACTATAGACTTCTCACTATGCAATTTATGGTTAATGAAGTTGTTGTGACCTTGCAAGGTGAGCGGATCCTCCAATCAGAGGGGATTAGTAACAGAATGTTGCACAAGACGGTGACAAGCGAGGTCATTGCCGGATTCTGTCACTTGAAAGTGGTGAAAGAGGAAAAAGGGGAAGTCGAGGTAACCGCACTGGTGGATGAAGTCCAACACATTTCAGAGGAGTTCCATCAGGTCTTTAAGGAACCTGATGCATGAGCATCTTTCTTGTCTTTTCCTATTGAATTTGCAATAAATTTGTTAAGTTTAATCTAGAATTAATTGTCTTTTAGCCACTCTGGATGCTACTTTGAGTCTTGTGCAATTCTATTTATTTTAGGTAGCATTCAGCTGGATTTAATGGAGTTTCTGCAGCACAAGAATTGAAGGAGATGACAGTGAGGAGCGACGCGTGCGTGTACCTGACGCGTGCGCGTACATGACGCGTGCGCGTGATTTAGAGCTTTCCATGGCGACGCGTGCGCGTGACTGACGCGTATGCGTGAAAAGCGAAGCTGCACAGCGATGCATGCGCGTACCTGACGCGTACGCGTGACACGCAGAATAGACCATCGACGCGTACGCGTGACTGATGCGTACGTGTGACATGCGCCACGTACAGAAAATGCTGGGGGCGATTTTTGGGCCTCATTTTGGCACTCAAGTAAGGCGCAGCTTTCTGCCAAGTTAGGCACGGATCCGGTGAAGCCAAGTGGTCTCCACGTTACAAGGCATGGATTATTTAATTAATTCTGATTCAAATTTGAATTTGAAAATAGGAAAAGATATTATCTTAATTTTAGATATTAGATTTTAAATTAATTAGGATTATTTATAAAAAGGAGAAAATTTTCTTCTTTAGGGGGATTCCGGGGGATTCCATTAGGGGATTCTATTCCAATTTACATTCCGTACTCTATAATTTTACCAGAATCCTAGTTTTCTTCTCTGAGTCATGAGCAACTAAACCTCCATTGTTAAGGTTAGGAGTTCTGTCTATTTGTATGGATTGATTCTATTGTTTTTGTCTTTTAATTCATGTTTTGATTTATAATTCAAGAATTATTTTCGCTCTTTATTTTATGAATTTGGGTGGAACGAAAGTATGACCATGTTCTAATTATGTTCTTGTATAACTTGGAAAATCTCTTTACTTGAACAATAGCTTGAAAACAATTTCTCCTAAATTTTAATTATTTGGATTTAATAGGATACGTGACATATAATCCCCTTATTTTTGGGTAATTAGAATTTTTGTGGCATACAAACTAGAATTTGATCATGTAGCTTCTAATTAGAATTAATTGATCAAGGAATTGGCAATTAATGAATTTTAGAGGAGACTAGAAAGGTCTAAGGAATTAGGGTCTAGTCACATATAGTTTTTCATGAATTAAATCTTACATGATTAAAATAAATTAATAAGAAAAATCAAGCCAGAAAATAGATATCTCTGAAACCTTAACTATTTCTCCATATATATTTCACAACTTCTTTACTGCTTCCATTCTGAAATTCTTAATTATTGTTTAATGCTCTTTGAATACCAAAATACTCTTTTCTGCTTGCCTAACTAAGTGGTTTAACCAACTATTGTTGCTTGATCCATCAATCCTCGAGGGATCGACCCTCACTCACCTGAAGTATTACTTGGTACGACCCGGTGCACTTGTCGGTTAGTTTGTGGGTTATAAAATACCGCACTAGAACCCACCAGCTTACCCCCAACTAGATATATTGACCATCAAATCACTTTTGATCCGGGAGCAAAGCCAGTAAATGTATAACCTTACAAATATGCAAATTTTCAGAAAGAAGAAATGGCTAGACTGGTGGCTGAAATGCTAAA
Source organism: Arachis stenosperma (assembly GCF_014773155.1). Taxonomy (NCBI): domain Eukaryota; kingdom Viridiplantae; phylum Streptophyta; class Magnoliopsida; order Fabales; family Fabaceae; genus Arachis; species Arachis stenosperma. The sequence goes on from NC_080385.1 coordinate 23,463,569, forward strand.
ATCAGAGGTGATTTGAGAGAGCCAGAGCGCTTTCTCTAGCCCTGTGCTCTTGGTAAAAAAAAAAAGAGGATAGGAGCTGGAGATTTTGTGTGAATTATCGTGCCTTGAATGCAATCACGGTGAAGGATAAATTTCCTATTCCCACCATAGAAGATATATTAGATGAATTATTCGGTGCGGCTTATTTTTCTAAGATTGATTTACGGTTTGGGCATCATCAAATTCGCATGAGTGAGGAGGCCATTCCTATAACAGCCTTCTGAACTAATGAGGGACACTATGAGTTTGTTGTGATGCTGTTTAGGCTCACCAATGCTCCCTCTATGTTCCAAGCGACTATGAACCGCATTTTTCAGCCATATATATGCAAATATATTACTGTGTTTTGCAAGGATATTCTCATCTACAGCAAATCATGGGAGGAGCATCTCTCTCACTTAACTACTGCCCTCACAGTCCTATCCCAACATCAGTTCTTTGCCAAGAAATCTAAATGCCACTTTGGTCAAACTCAGGTCGAGTATTTGGGACATATAATGAGTGCCCAAGGTGTTGGTGTGGATCTCTCTAAGGTTGAGGTTATTTTGTCTTGGTTAAAGCCGAACACCCTGAAGCAATTACGAGAATTTTTGGGGCTGACCAGTTATTATAGAAAATTTGTTTCCAACTATGCTAAGCATGCGGCTCCTATGACTGACTTGTTGAAAAAGAACGGTTTTGAGTGGGGAGAAGCTACTGACAACGCCTTTGAAAGACTGAGGACTGCCATGATGGACACTCCTATATTAGCTCAACCTGATTTTTTGTTACCATTCAGGGTGGAAACGAATGCCTCAAACACAGGGGTGGGGGCGGTTTTGTCCCAACAGGGGTATCCTCTTGCATTTTTCACCAAGAAACTCAAGCAGTGGCGAAGTGGGAACACTACTTGCTCAGGAGACGGTTTTTGACTAAAACTTATCACCAGGGACTTAGGAAACTTATGACACAGGTTATCTTAACCCTAGAATAGCAGCACTATCTTTCTAAGTTACTAGGCAATGAGTTTGAGATAGAATACCGACCTGGAAAATTAAATCAAGTAGCCGACGCTTTGTCCAGGCTTCCCGGTGAGGAAGTAAGTGTTGAGCTGAGAGCTCTAACCACAATTTAGTCATCGATTTGGTCGGTACTGCATGACGCAAGAGAACATGATCCATCTACACGGGAATTATTTAATCAGTTTCAACAGGGGAAGTTAAATTCAGATTATGTACTGCGAGATGGAGTTCTATTATTTCAGGGAAAGTTGATCATACCTGACTTCCAGGGGTTGTAGGAATTACTCCTTCAAGAATTTCATTATATTCCTAAAGCTGGCCATGGAGGGGTGTTGAGGACATGCAAAGCTTTGGGGGAGAATTTTTTATGGGCAGGGATATGATCCGATGTGCAGAAATTTGCTGATCAATGTCTTGATTGTCATATGACTAAATATGTACCAGCAAAATCTCAAGGGCTGCTTCAACCGTTACCTATTCCTGTTCGACCGTGAGTAGACATCACCATGGGCTTTATTATTTAGCTACCTAAATCTGTGAGATTCACAGCTATCCTAGTTGAGGTGGATCGTTTTAGTAAGGTTGGACATTTCACATCCTTGAAACCTGGTTTTACAGCTAAGGAGGCAGCCAGGGCATTTATTGGCTTAGTGGTGAAATTGCATAGGTTTCAGGCGTCGATAGTGAGTCACTGTGACCCTCTCTTCCTCAGTCGCTTTTGGAAGAACTTGCTGTCATTTAGTGTCACTTGCTTGTTCTATAGCACTACATATTACCACGCCCAATCTGACGGCCAAACAGAGGTGGTAAATCAAACTTTGGAACAGTACCTACGAGTCTTCTGCCATTCTCACTCCAAGTTGTGGCATTCATACCTTTCTTAGACTGAGTTTTGTTATAATGGATCATACCACTCCTCCTTGGGCATTTCCCCCATGAGGCTCTTTATGGTTTTTTCATGGTGGCAATGCCAGAGTATGTTGTAAGTGCTTCTAAAGTGTAGGAAGTCGATGTGTTCTTGCGGACTTCGGAGGCGCTACACCGTAAATTGGGGTACCATTTGAAACAGGCCCAGGGAAAGATGTAAAAGCAAGCGGATCGTCATCGGCGGTCTACGAAATTTTTGCTGGTGGAATGGGTTCTCCTCCGTGTCAAGCCATTCCGACAACAGACGATGACCCTGCAACGTCACACTAAACTCAGCAAACGGTCCTATGGGCCATTCCAAATTATGGAGAGAGTGGGTCCAGTCTCTTACCGGTTGGAGTTACCACCAGCATGTGCCTCCATCCTATTTTCCACGTCTCGGTATTGAAGTAGTTTAAGGAGGCGCCGCCGCTTGAATTGCTGTCAGCTACCAATCTCCCGGTTTCGCTATAGCCCCGGCCTAGTGCGATGCTTGCACGACGAACTCAAACATCCTCTTGGGTTGTCTGACCTTAGGACCCTGTTCACAGATGTGGACCTCGAGGGCAAGGTCCTAGTGGAGGCGGGTATGGTTGATGGCACAATAAAAGTTTCAGGCCCACTTGAAGATACTGATAAGGGTTCTTAAAGTGGAGAGATTGGGCCAAAAGTAGTGAATGAGGTGAGAGATGGCCCAAAGAGAGTGAGAAAGCTCCAAAATAGATGGAAGACTATACTAATTGAGGGAGTACACTGTACTAATTGATGGAGTACACAGTAGAAGATTACACTTGGGAGGTAAGGTCACTACAAGAATATGGCCGATTAGCTACCACAAAAAGAATCGTAAAATCATCGCTAATCTGATGCAAAATATAATTTGTGACAAATTAGCTACCGCCTAGCAACTAATCCTTTTCTCGCTAATTACAAGTCGCAGATCAGTAAGGCAAAGACAACAGTCGCTATTTCATCGGAAATTTTTTTAGCTACCGAATAGATAGTCGCAAATCCATCACTACTGCAGCAGACTCATCGCTAAACGCAAGCTAACTTCGTAGACAAAATAAAAAGCTTAGTTGACGCTAATTAGCGAGGAATTTTTTTGAACCTAACTCGTCGCAAGTTGTCCGCTAATATGATCGCAAATTTGTCGCGTTTTGTAGCAAATCTATAGCTAATCTTTGAAAATCCTTAATTAAATTTGAAGGAATTTTGTCGCTGAACCAAAGCTATTCTAAATGAGAAAGTAGAGTTATGAAGTAGTCGCTAACTTGCTAGGAAATAATATGTAATCAATTAGTTGCAATACTATTGCATAATGTTATCGCAATTTCCTTTTAAACTAGTAATAAATCGATAAATATCTCATAAATATTTCAGTTGTAATAGAGTCTTTAATTTGTCACCATCATCAACAGCGAATATGTCGCTAATTTTTCTGTAATAATTATACTAAATAATTTCTTTAAATAATAAAAATTATCTATAAACAAAATATAGATGTAAAGACACTTTAACTTATTCAGCCAAAAACCAAATCTAAAGTAAACCTTGCATAGCTTTGTCTCTTATTTCCAGTTAGTACTTAATACATCAAATTCTTGTTCACAACTTTGTCTCTTATTTCCAGTTAATACTTAATACATCAAATTCTTGTTCACGGAGAAACGTTACATTAAAATTTTACCCTCAAGATAGAAATGTGAGGAGGAAAAAATCAACTGAAAGGCCAAAGTACAACAACTACAGGTAACTTTAGTAAAGGTATGTGGTGCACGAAATTGCAATAACACTTTTGCAATCCCGCACAACTAACCAGCAAGTGCACTGGGTCGTCCAAGTAATACCTTGCGTGAGCAAGGGTCGATCCCACGGAGATTGTCGGCTTGAAGCAAGCTATGGTTATCTTGTAAATCTTAGTCAGGATGTCAGAAATTATCAGGATTGATTGTGAAAAGCAAAAGAACATGAAATAGGTACTTGTTCAGCAGTAATGGAGAATAGGCTGAGGCTTTGGAGATGCTCCATCTTCTGAATCTCTGCTTTCCTACTGTCTCCTTCATCAAACACGCAAGACTCCTTCCATGGCAAGCTGTATGTAGGGTTTCACCGTTGTCAGTGGCTACCTCCCATCCTCTCAGTGAAAGCGATTGCATATGCCCTGTCACAGTCATAGCGGAATTCATCTGTCGGTTCTCAATCAGGCCGGAATAGAATCCAGTGATTCTTTTGCGTCTGTCACTAACGCCCCGCCTTCAGGAGTTTGAAGCACGTCACAGTCATGCAGTCATTGAATCCTACTCAGAATACCACAGACAAGGTTTAGACCTTCCGGATTCTCTTGAATGCCGCCATCAGTTCTAGCTTATACCACGAAGATTCTGGTTAAGGAACCCAAGAGATATCTACTCAATCTAAAGTAGATATCTACTCAGTTCTAGCTTTCCTTTTTTCGAATTTTTTTTTTCTTTTTTTTCACTGCTTTTTTCTTGCTTCAAGAATCAATTTTGATGATTTTTCAGATCCTCAACAACAGTTCTCTTTCTCCTCATTCTTTCAAGAGCCAACAAATTTAACATTCTCAAAACATCAAATTCAAAAGACATATGCACTGTTCAAGCATTCATTCAGAAAACAAAAAGTATTGTCACCACATCAAACTAATTCAACTAGTTTCAAGGATAAATTTCGAAATCCTGTACTTCTTGTTCTTTTGTGATTAAAGCATTTTTCTTTTAAGAGAGGTGATGGATTCATAAGACATTCATAGCTTTAAGGCATAAACTTTAATTTTATTAATTATGAATTAAGAACAAGACTCAGAAAATAAATATAAGATGAAACAAAATAAAATAAAAAAAACGAAAACAATAGGCTCCTAATGATAGAGGTTTTCACAGAGTTAGAACTCAACAACCTTGATTTTGAGAAGTGGATGCTCCCTCAGCTTGGGAGGAGAGCTTTTGGCGTTTCATCTCTTGAATTTCACGCCCCTGCTTCTCTTGTTCCTTCAGCAATTTGCAGAGCATGCAGTTTTGATTCTGCTGTTCTTCCTTCAGTTGCTCCATAGTCTCTTGCAACTTGTTAATAGATGCTTCTAGGTTGGCCCAATAGCCAATTTCAGGGAATTCAGGGAGGAACTCATGCGCCCTCCTTTTGATAGAGTTGTCTTGCACTTGTCCCTCCATTGACTTCTTGGTGATTGGATGTTCAATGGGTATGAACTCATCTACTCCCATCTTCACCCCAGCCTCTTTACAGAGCAAGGAAATCAAGCTTGGGTAAGCCAATTTGGCTTCAGTGGAACTCTTATTTGCAATTGTGTAGATCTCACAAGCAATCACCTGATGCACCTCCACTTCTCTTCCAAGCATAATACAATGAATCATCACTGCTCTCTTGATGGTGACCTCAGAACGGTTGCTAGTGGGCAATATGGAACGCCCAATAAAGTCTAGCCACCCTCTTGCAATTGGTTTGAGGTCTCCCCTCTTGAGTTGGTTTGGGACACCCTTTGAATTGGTTATCCACTTAGTTCCAGGGAGGCATATGTCCTCTAGAACTTGATCCAACCCTTTATCTACTCTCACCATCCTCCTATTGAAGGAGTCAGGATCATCTTGCAGTTGAGGCAACTTGAAGATTTCTCTTATTTTGTCCAGATGGAAGTACATAACTTTCCCTCTGACCATGGTTCTATAAGTATGGTAAGCGGTTCCAGTCATTCTCTGCTTATCTGTCAGCCACAGATTTGAGTAGAATTCCTAAACCATGTTCCTTCCAACCTTTGTCTCAGGATTGGTTAGAACTTCCCATCCTCTGTTTCGAATTTGCTCTTGGATCCCCGGATATTCATCTTCTTTCAGATCAAATTTCACTTCCGGGATCACTGACCTCAGACCCATTATTTTGTGATAATAGTCTTCATGTTCTTTGGTTAAGAACTTCTCTTGATTCCAAAGATTCTTTGGACTATTCTCTTTCTTGCCTCTTAAATTGGTTTGTTTTCCCTTAGGAACCATGATATTGATAAATCTTGGCTTAGTGATCACGGAAAAGCACACCAAACTTAGAGGTTTGCTTGTCCTCAAGCAAAAGAAAAGAAAGAAGAGAGAGAGAGGAAGAGGAAATTCGAATGGTGTGGGCAAAGGGGGTTCCAAACGTGAATTTATAAGGGTGGGGAGAAGAGAATTCGAAAAAAATAAAAATTAGAAAGAAGATTTGAGAAGATATGGAAAGAAATTGAGAAAAGGGTGAGTTTTTGAAGAAGATTTGGGATTAATTTGAAATAGATTTGAGGAATGGTTTTGATTTGTGAAGATTTGAAAGTGAATGATGAAAGGTTGAAGTGCATTTATGTAGAAGAGTATGGTTAAAAAGAGGAAAGTTTGAAAAAATTTGAGTTGAAAACAAAAATGTGGTCCCCCCACCTTTCTGGCGTTAAACGCCCAGAATGGCACCCATTCTGGCGTTTAACGCCCATTTGCTACCCCTTTTGGGCGTTTAACGCCCAGCCAGGTGCCCTGGCTGGCGTTAAACGCCAGAAAGTCTTTATCACTGGGCGTTTTTCCAAAACGCCCAGGATGCTGCACACCTGGCGTTAAACGCCCAGAATGGTGCCCATTCTGGCGTTTAACGCCCAAGATGGCACCATTCCTGGCGTTAAACGCCCAGAATGGTACCCATTCTGGCGTTTAACGCCCAAAATGCCCCTTACTGGCGTTTTTTCGCCAGTAAGCTCATTTTCTCTGCTTTTTGAGCTGAATCCTTCTGTAACTCTGTGAATTCCTTCATTTTTGATACTTGCCTCTGTAAGAACTAATCATATACCCTCCTAATGACTGGGTTGCCTCCCAGCAAGCGCTTCTTTACTGTCTTTAGCTGGACTTCTGCTAAGAATCACTCAAGTCTCAGTTTTGAGCATTCCTGCTCAAAATTTCCTTCAAGATAATGCTTGATTCTCTGTCCATTAACAATGAACCTTTTGTCGGAATCAACATCCTGAAGCTCAACATATCCATATGGTGACACTCTTGTGATCACATACGGACCCCTCCACCGGGATTTGAGTTTTCCTGGGAACAATTTGAGCCTGGAGTTGAAGAGCAGAACTTTTTGTCCTGGCTCAAAGACTCTGGTTGACAATTTCTTGTCATGCCACTTCTTTGCCTTTTCCTTATAAATTTTTGCATTTTCAAAGGCATTGAGTCTGAACTCCTCTAGCTCATTTAACTGGAGCAATCTTTTTTCACCAGCTAACTGAGCATCCATGTTTAGGAATCTGGTTGCCCAGTAGGCTTTATGTTCCAGTTCCACAGGCAAATGACAGGCCTTCCCATACACCAGTTGGTATGGAGAGGTTCCTATAGGAGTCTTGAATGCTGTTCTGTATGCCCACAGAGCATCATCCAAGCTCTTTGCCCAATCCTTTCTTCGGGCTATCACAGTCCGTTCTAGGATTCTTTTTAGCTCTCTGTTAGAGACTTCTGCTTGCCCATTTGTCTGTGGATGATACGGAGTTGCCACTTTATGGCTGATTCCATATCTAACCATAGCAGAGTATAGCTGTTTGTTGCAGAAATGAGAGCCCCCATCACTGATTAGTATCCTGGGAACACCAAATCTGCTGAAGATGTTTTTCTGGAGGAACTTTAGCACGGTCTTGGTATCATTGGTGGGTGTAGCAACTACTTCTACCCACTTAGATACATAGTCTACTGCCACCAGAATATAAGTGTTTGAGTATGATGGTGGGAATGGCCCCATGAAGTCAATTCCCCATACATCAAACAATTCTATCTCTAATATCCCTTGTTGAGGCATGGCATATCCATGAGGTAGGTTACCAGCTCTTTGGCAACTGTCACAGTTACGCACAAACTCTCGGGAATCTTTATAGAGAGTAGGCCAGTAGAAGCCGCACTGGAGGACTTTAGTGGCTGTTCGCTCACTTCCAAAATGTCCTCCATATTGTGATCCATGGCAGTGCCATAGGATCCTTTGTGCTTCTTCTCTAGGTACACATCTGCGGATCACTCCGTCAGCACATCTCTTAAAGAGATATGGTTCATCCCAGAGGTAGTACTTGGCATCTGAAATTAATTTCTTTCTTTGCACATAGCTGTACTCCTTGGGTATGAACCTCACAGCTTTATAGTTTGCCATATCTGCAAACCATGGAGCTTCCTGAATGGCAAAGAGTTGCTCATCTGGGAAAGTCTCAGAGATCTCAGTAGAAGGGAGGGACGCCCCAGCTACTGGTTCTATTCGGGACAGATGATCAGCTACTTGGTTCTCCGTTCCTTTTCTGTCTCTTATTTCTATATCAAACTTTTGCAGAAGCAACACCCATCTGATAAGCCTGGGTTTTGAATCCTACTTTGTGAGTAAGTATTTAAGAGCAGCATGGTCAGTGTACACAACCACCTTGGATCCTACTAGATAAGATCTAAACTTGTCAATGGCATAAACCACTGCAAGTAATTCTTTTTCTGTGGTTGTGTAATTTTTCTGTGCATCATTTAGAACACGGCTAGCATAGTAAATGACATACAGAAGTTTGTTATGCCTCTGTCCCAACACTGCACCAATGGCATGATCACTGGCATCACACATTAATTCAAATGGCAATGCCCAATCTGGTGCAGAGATGACTGGTGCTGTGACCAGCTTAGCTTTCAGGGTCTCAAATGCCTGCAGACACTGTGTGTCAAACACAAATGGCGTGTCAGCAGCTAGCAGGTTACTCAAAGGTTTTGCAATTTTTGAAAAATCCTTTATAAACCTTCTGTAAAATCCTGCATGCCCCAGAAAGCTTCTGATTGCCTTAACATTGGCAGGTGGTGGTAATTTTTCAATTACCTCTACCTTTGCCTTATCCACCTCTATTCCCCTGCTTAAAATTTTGTGTCCAAGGACAATTTCCTCAGTCACCATAAAGTGACATTTCTCCCAGTTTAAAACCAGGTTAGTCTCTTGGCATCTTTTCAGGACAAGTGCTAGGTGGTTAAGACAGGAGTTGAATGAGTCTCCATATACTGAGAAGTCATCCATGAAGACTTCCAGAAATTTCTCTACCATGTCTGAGAAGATGGAGAGCATGCACCTCTGAAAGGTTGCAGGTGCATTGCACAGACCAAAAGGCATTCTCCTATAGGCAAACACGCCAGAAGGGCAAGTAAATGCTGTTTTCTCTTGGTCCTGAGGATCTACTGCAATTTGGTTGTAGCCTGAATAGCCATCCAAAAAGCAGTAGTAATCATGACCAGCTAGTCTTTCTAGCATTTGGTCTATGAATGGTAAAGGAAAATGATCCTTTCTGGTGGCTGTATTGAGTCTTCTGTAGTCAATACACATGCGCCACCCTGTGACTGTTCTTGTAGGAACTAATTCATTTTTTTCATTATGAATCACTGTCATGCCTCCCTTTTTGGGAACAACTTGGACAGGGCTCACCCAGGGGCTATCAGAAATAGGATAAATAATCCCAGCCTCTAGTAATTTAGTGACCTCTTTCTGCACCACCTCCTTCATGGCTGGATTTAGCCTCCTCTGTGGTTGAACCACTGGTTTGGCATTATCCTCCAACAGGATTTTGTGCATGCATCTAGCTGGGCTAATGCCCTTAAGATCACTTATGGACCACCCAAGAGCTGTCTTGTGTGTCCTTAGCACTTGGAGCAGTGCTTCCTCTTCCTGTGGGTTCAAAGCAGAGCTTATGATCACTGGAAAAGTGTCACCCTCTCCCAGAAATGTGTATTTCAGGGATGGTGGTAGAGGTTTGAGTTCAGGTTTGGGAGGTTTATCCTCCTCCTGAGGAATTTTCGAAAATTCCTTTACTTCCTCTAGTTCTTCTTGATCAGGTTGAGCATCTTTGAAGATGTCCTCAAGCTCTGATTCTAGGCTTTCAGCCATATTGATCTCTTCTACCAGAGAGTCAATAATGTCAGTGCCCATGCAGTCATTTGGTGTGTCTGGATACTGCATAGCTTTTACAGCATTCAACTTGAACTCATCCTCATTGACTCTGAGGGTTACTTCCCCTCTTTGTACATCAATGAGAGTTCGTCCAGTTGCTAGGAAAGGTCTTCCTAGAATAAGAGTTGCACTCTTGTGCTCCTCCATTTCCAGCACCACAAAGTCAGTTGGAAAGGCAAAAGGCCCAACCTTGACAATCATGTCCTCTATTATGCCTGATGGGTGTTTAATGGAGCCATCAGCAAGTTGGAGGCATATCCTGGTTGGTTTGACTTCTCCAGCCAACCCAAGCTTTCTGATAGTGGATGCAGGTATTAGATTGATGCTTGCTCCAAGATCACATAGGGCTGTCTTGGTGCAAGCACCTTCTAATGTGCATGGTATCATAAAGCTTCCAGGATCTTGAAGCTTTTCTGGTAAGCTCTTCAGAATGACTGCACTGCATTCTTCAGTGAGAAACACTTTTTCAGTTTCTCTCCAATCCTTCTTATGACTTAAGATCTCTTTCATGAACTTAGCATAAGAAGGTATTTGCTCAAGTGCCTCTGCAAACGGAATCTTTATTTCAAGAGTCCTTAGATAGTCTGCAAAGCGGGCAAATTGCTTATCCTGTTCCGCTTTGCGGAGTTTCTGAGGATAAGGCATCTTGGCTTGATATTCTTCAACCTTAGATGCTGCAGGTTTATTCCTTACAGAAGTGGTTGAAGAGGCCTTGTTGGAAGGATTATTATCAGCACTCTCAGGTGTCTGATTCTCCCTTGGCGTTTGAACGCCAGGATTGGGAGGAAAGTGGGCGTTTAACGCCAACTTTTCCCCCTTTTCTGGCGTTTGAACGCCAGAACTGGGCAGGGAATGGGCGTTAAACGCCAGCTTTTCCCCCTTTTCTGGCGTTTGAACGCCAGAATTGGGCAAGGAATGGGCGTTTAACGCCAGCTTTCCTTCCCTTTCTGGCGTTTGAACGCCAATAACATTCCTCTCTGGGCTCTTACTGTCCTCAGAGGGATTTTGAACAGTGGTTTGGTTATCCTCTGTCAATTGTTCCTTGTTTGGCTTTTTGCTCTTTTGAGCAGTGTTAATTAGTGTCTTCCCACTCCTCAGTTGAACTGCTTGACATTCCTCTGTTATCTGTTCAGATATTTGCTGTTTTGTTTGATTCAACTGCAGTTCTATTCTCTTGTTAGCAACCTTAGTATCATGGAGCATTTCTTTAAATTCTGCTAACTGTTCTGTCATCAGGAGCAATTGTTGATTAAGCTCATTCATCTGTTCTTGAGGATTAGGATCAGTGACTAATGACATGACCTCCTCTTTTGGAACGAACTCATTGCTAGAATATAAGTATTGGTTTCTAGCAACAGTGTCTATAAGCTCTTGAGCTTCTTCAATTGTCTTCCTCATGTGTATAGATCCACCAGCTGAGTGGTCTAAAGACATCTGAGCTTTTTCTGTGAGCCCATAGTAGAAGATGTCTAACTGTACCCACTCTGAAAACATTTCAGAGGGGCATTTTCTAAGCATACCTCTATACCTCTCCCAGGCATTATAAAGGGATTCATTATCCTCTTGTTTAAAGCCTTGGATGTCCAGCCTTAGCTGTGTCATCCTCTTTGGAGGGTAAAAATGATTCAGGAATTTGTCTGATAACTGTTTCCATGTTTTTATGCTTGCTGTAGGTTGGTTATTCAACCACCTTTTAGCTTGATCTTTTACAGCAAATGGAAACAGTAATAGTCTGTAGACATCCTGATCTACCTCTTTATCATGTACTGTGTCAGCAATTTGTAAGAACTGTGCCAGAAACTCAGTAGGTTCTTCCTGTGGAAGACCGGAATACTGGCAATTTTGCTGCACTATGATAATGAGTTGAGGGTTTAGCTCAAAGCTGCTTGCTTTGATGGGAGGTATACAGATGCTACTCCCATATGCAGCTGTAATGGGGTTAGCATATGACCCCAGAGTCCTCTTGGACTGATTAATCCCACTTGAGTCCATAATGGACAAAAGGGAAATGATAATGATTGCAAAGAGATAAATTTTGTTTTTTTTTTTTTGAATTTTAAACGAAAAATTAAAATAAAACAAAAGGAAATTAAAAAAAATAAAAAATTTCGAAAATCAAAAAGAAAACAAGATCAAAGCAAATGGAGAACTAAATCAATTAGTTAATTAAAAAGATTTTGAAAATAGCAATTAAAAAGATATGATTGAAAAATTTTTATGAAAAAGATTTGATTTTTTTTGAAAAGAGGAAAGAGAAAAACACAAAAAGACACCAAACTTAAAATTTTTAGAAAATCAAACACTAATTTTCGAAAATTTTAAAGGAAAACACAAAGAGGACACCAAACTTAGAAATTTTATGAATCAAAAAGGGACTAAGAACATGCAAAATCGAAAATTTTAAAAGAAAAACAAAAGCATGCAATTGACACCAAACTTAGAATATGAAACTAGATTCAACTAAAAAGACTCTAAACCAACAAAAATAAAACAGTCCTAATCTAAGCAACAAGATAAGCCGTCAGTTGTCCAAACTCGAACAATCCCCGGCAACGGCGCCAAAAACTTGGTGCACGAAATTGCAATAACACTTTTGCAATCCCGCACAACTAACCAGCAAGTGCACTGGGTCGTCCAAGTAATATCTTGCGTGAGCAAGGGTTGATCCCACGGAGATTGTCGGCTTGAAGCAAGCTATGGTTACCTTGTAAATCTTAGTCAGGATATCGGAAATTATCAGGATTGATGGTAAAAAGCAAAAGAACATGAAAAAGGTACTTGTTTTGCAGTAATGGAGAATAGGCTGAGGCTTTGGAGATGCTCCATCTTCTGAATCTCTGCTTTCCTACTGTCATCTTCATCAAACACGCAAGGCTCCTTCCATGGCAAGCTGTATGTAGGGTTTCACCGTTGTCAATGGCTACCTCCCATCCTCTCAGTGAAAATACGTCCCTGATGCTCTGTCACAGCATAGGCTAATCATCTGTCGGTTCTCAATCAGGCCGGAATAGAATCCAGTGATTCTTTTGCGTCTGTCACTAACGCCCCGCCTTCAGGAGTTTGAAGCACGTCACAGTCATTCAATCATTGAGTCCTACTCAGAATACCACAGACAAGGTTTAGACCTTCCGGACTCTCTTGAATGCCGCCATCAGTTCTAGCTTATACCACGAAGATTCCGATTAAAGAATCCAAGAGATATCTACTTAATCTAAGGTAGAACAGAGGTGGTTGTCAGGCACATGTTCATAGTTGAGAATGATGATGAGTGTCACGGATCATCACATTCATCCGGGTTAGGAGCAAGTGATATCTTAGAATGGAAGCAAGCATGATTGAATAAGAAACAGTAGTAATTGCATTAATCCATCAAGACACAGCAGAGCTCCTCACCCCCAACCATGGGGTTTAGAGACTCATGCTGTGGAAGGTACACAAGAAACGTGTAAAAAATGTTATGAGGTCCTAAGGTACGGATACAATGTCAAAAGACCCTATAAATAGTAAACTAGTATCCTAAGGTTTACAGAAATGAGTAAATGACAGAAAAATCCACTTCCGGGCCCACTTGGTGTGTGCTTGGGCTGAGCAATGAAGTAATTTCGTGTAGAGACCTTTTCTGGAGTTAAACGCCAGCTTTCATGCCAGTTTGGGCGTTTAACTCCAAGTTTTATGCCAGTTCCGGCGTTTAACGCTGGAATTTCTGATGCTGATTTGCAACGCCAGTTTGGGCCATCAAATCTTGGGCAAAGTATGGACAATCATATATTGCTGGAAAGCCCAGGATGTCTACTTTCCAATGCCGTTGAGAGCGCGCCAATTGGGCTTTTGTAGCTCCAGAAAATCCACTTCGAGTGCAGGGAGGTCAGAATCCAACAGCATCTGCAGTCCTTTTCAGTCTCTGGATCAGATTTTTGCTCAGAACCTTCAATTTCAGCCAGAAAATACCTGAAATCACAGAAAAACACACAAACTCATAGTAAAGTCCAGAAAAGTGAATTTTAACTAAAAACTAATAAAAATATACTAAAAACTAACTAAAAGATACTAAAAACATACTAAAAACAATGCCAAAAAGCGTATAAATTATCTGCTCATCATCAGGCACATGTTCATGGTTGAGAATGATGATGAGTGTCACGGATCATCACATTCATCCGGGTTAAGAGCAAGTGATATCTTAGAATGGAAGCAAGCATGATTGAATAAGAAACAGTAGTAATTGCATTAATCCATCAAGACACAGCAGAGCTCCTCACCCCCAACCATGGGGTTTAGAGACTCATGCTGTGGAAAGTATACAAAGAGACGTGTAAAATGTCATGATGTGTAGATACAATGTCAAAAGGTCCTATTAATAGTAAACTAGTATCCTAAGGTTTACAGAAATGAGTAAATGACAGAAAAAATCCACTTCCGGGCCCACTTGGTGTGTGCTTGGGCTGAGCATTGAAGCATTTTCGTGTAGAGACCTTTTCTGGAGTTAAACGCCAGCTTTCATGCCAGTTTGGGCGTTTAACTCCAAGTTTTATGCCAGTTCCGGCGTTTAACGCTGGAATTTCTGAGGCCGAATTGCTACGCCGATTTGGGCCATCAAATCTTGGGCAAAGTATGGACTATCATATATTGCTGGAAAGTTCAGGATGTCGACTTTCCAACGCCGTTGAGAGCGCGCCAATTGGGCTTCTGTAGCTCCAGAAAATCCACTTCGAGTGCAGGGAGGTCAGAATCCAACAGCATCTGCAGTCCTTTTCAGTCTCTGAATCAGATTTTTGCTCAGAACCTTCAATTTCAGTCAGAAAATACCTGAAATCACAGAAAAACACACAAACTCATAGTAAAGTCCAGAAAAGTAAATTTTAACTAAAAACTAATAAAAATATACTAAAAACTAACTAAAAGATACTAAAAACATACTAAAAAATAATGCCAGAAAGCGTACAAATTATCCGCTCATCACAACACCAAACTTAAATTGTTGCTTGTCCCCAAGCAACTGAAAATCAAAATAGGATAAAAAGAAGAGAATATACTATAGACTCCAAAATATCAAAGAAACATAGCTCCAATTAGATGAGCGGGACTAGTAGCTTTTTGCCTCCGAACAGTTTTGGCATCTCACCCTATCCTTTGAAGTTCAGAATGATTGGCATCTATGAGAACTCAGAACTCAGATAGTGTTATTGATTCTCCTAGTTAAGTATAATGATTCTTGAACATAGCTAGTGTATGAGTCTTGGCTGTGACCCAAAGCACTCTGTTTTCCAGTATTACCACCGGATACATACATGCCACAGACACATAATTGGGTGAACCTTTTTAGATTGTGACTCAGCTTTGCTAAAGTCCCCAATTAGAGGTGTCCAAGGTTCTTAAGCACACTCTTTTTGCCCTGGTTCACAACTTTATTTCTTTTTTTTCTTTTTCTTCTCTTTTCTTTTCTTCTTTTTTTTTCGAAAATTTTTTTTTCTGCTTTTTCTTGCTTCAAGAATCAATTTGATGATTTTTCAGATCCTCAATAACAGTTCTCTTTCTCCTCATTCTTTCAAGAGCCAACAATTTTAACATTCTCAAAACAACAAATTCAAAAGACATATGCACTGTTCAAGCATTCATTCAGAAAACAAAAAGTATTGTCACCACATCAAACTAATTCAACTAGTTTCAGAGATAAATTTCGAAATCCTGTACTTCTTGTTCTTTTGTGATTAAAGCATTTTTCATCTAAGAGAGGTGATGGATTCATAGGACATTCATAGCTTTAAGGCATAAACTTTAAATTTTATTAATTATGAATTTAGAATAAGACTCAAATATAGATATAAGATGAGACTAAAAAAAATAAAAATAGAAAACAAATGAGAAACGCAAAAATAGGCTCCTAATGATAGAGGTTTTCACAGAGTTAGGACTCAACAACCTTGATTTTGAGAAGTGGATGCTCCCTCAGCTTGAGAGGAGAGCTTTTGGCGTTTCATCTCTTGGATTTCACGCCCCTGCTTCTCTTGTTCCTTCAGCAATTTGCAGAGCATGCAGTTCTGATTCTGCTGTTCTTCCTTAAGTTGCTCCATAGTTTCTTGCAACTTAGTGATAGATGCTTCTAGGCTGGCCCAGTAGCCAATTTCAGGAAATTCAGGGAGGAACTCCTGCGCCTTCCTTTTGATAGAGTTTTCTTGCACTTGTCCTTCCATTGACTTCTTGGTGATTGGATGTTCAATGGGTATGAATTCATCTACTCCCATCTTCACCCCAGCCTCTTTACAGAGCAAGGAGATTAAGCTTGGGTAGGCCAGTTTGGCTTCAGTGGAATTTTTATTTGCAATTGTGTAGATCTCACATGCAATTACATGATGAACCTCCACTTCTTTTCCAAGCATAATGCAATGAATCATCACTGCTCTCTTGATGGTAACCTCAGAACGGTTGCTAGTGGGCAATATGGAACGCCCAATAAAGTCTAGCCAACCTCTTGCAATTGGTTTGAGGTCTCCCCTTTTGAGTTGGTTTGGGACACCCTTAGAATTGGTTATCCACTTAGTTCCAGGGAGGCATATGTCCTCTAAAACTTGATCCAACCCTTTATCTACTCTCACCATTCTCCTATTAAAGGAGTCAGGATCATCTTGCAGTTGCGGTAACTTGAAGATTTCTCTTATTTTGTCCAGATGGAAGTACATAACTTTCCTTCTGACCATGGTTCTGTAGGTATGGTAAGCGGTTCCAGTCATTCTCTGCTTATCTGTTAGCCACAGATTTGAGTAGAATTCCTGAACCATGTTCCTTCCAACCTTTGTCTCAGGATTGGTTAGAACTTCCCATCCTCTGTTTCGAATTTGCTCTTGGATCCCCGGATATTCATCTTCTTTCAGATCAAATTTTACTTCCGGGATCACTGACCTCAGACCCATTATTTTGTGATAATGGTCTTCATGTTCTTTAGTTAAGAACTTCTCTTGATTCCAAAGATTCTTTGGATTAGCCTCTTTCTTTCCTCTTAAATTGGTTTGTTTTCCCTTAGGAGCCATGATCTTGATGAATCTTGGCTCAGTGATCACAGAAAAGCACACCAAACTTAGAGGTTTGCTTGTCCTCAAGCAAAAGAAAAGAGAGAAGAGAGGGGGAGGAAGAGGAAATTCGAATGGTGTGGTGGAATGAGGGAGCCAAACGTGTATTTATAAGGTGGGGAGGGGAGTTTTCGAAAAAAGAAGAGAAATTTGAAAGGAGACTTGAGAAGATTTGGAAAGAAATTGAGAAAAGGGTGAAATTTTTGAACAATGTTTGTAATTGATTTGAAATAAATTTGAAGAATGGTTTTGATTTTTGAAGATTTGAAAGTGAAGGATGAATGATTGAAGTGTGATTTTGTAGAAAAGTATGGGTGAGAAAAGGAAAGTTTGAAAAAATTTGAATTGAAAACAAAATTGTGGTCCCCCCACCTTGCTGGTGTTAAACTCCCATAATGGCACCCATTCTGGCGTTTAACGCCCATTTGTTGCCCCTTTTGGGCGTTTAACGCCCAGCCAGGTGCCCTGGCTGGCGTTAAACGCCAGAAATCCTTTATCACTGGGCGTTTTTCCAAAACGCCCAGGATGCTGCACACCTGGCGTTAAACGCCCAGAATGGTGCCCATTCTGGCGTTTAACGCCCAAAATGGCACCATTCCTGGCGTTAAACGCCCAGAATGGTACCCATTCTGGCGTTTAACGCCCAAAATGCCCCTTACTGGCGTTTTTTCGCCAGTAAGCTCATTTTCTCTGCTTTTTGAGCTGAATCCTTCTGTAACTCTGTAAATTCCTTCATTTTTGATACTTGCCTCTGTAAGAACAAATCATATAACCTCCTAATCACTGGGTTGCCTCCCAGCAAGCGCTTCTTTACTGTCTTTAGCTGGACCTTTACTGAGAATCACTCAAGTCTCAGTTTTGAGCATTCTTGCTCAAAATTGCCTTCAAGATAATGCTTGATTCTCTGTCCATTAACAATGAACCTTTTGTCAGAATCAACATCCTGAAGCTCAACATATCCATATGGTGACACTCTTGTGATCACATACGGACCCTTCCACCGGGATTTGAGTTTTCCTGGGAACAATTTGAGCCTGGAGTTGAAGAGCAGAACTTTTTGTCCTAGCTCAAAGACTCTGGTTGACAATTTCTTGTCATGCCACTTCTTTGCCTTTTCCTTATAAATTTTTGCATTTTCAAAGGCATTGAGTCTGAACTCCTCTAGCTCATTTAACTGGAGCAATCTTTTTTCACCAGCTAACTGAGCATCCATGTTTAGGAATCTGGTTGCCCAGTAGGCTTTATGTTCCAGTTCCACAGGCAAATGACAGGCCTTCCCATACACCAGTTGGTATGGAGAGGTTCCTATAGGAGTCTTGAATGCTGTTCTGTATGCCCACAGAGCATCATCCAAGCTCTTTGCCCAATCCTTTCTTCGGGCTATCACAGTCCGTTCTAGGATTCTTTTTAGCTCTCTGTTAGAGACTTCAGCTTGCCCATTTGTCTGTGGATGATATGCAGTTGCCACTTTATGGCTAATTCCATATCTAACCATAGCAGAGTATAGCTGTTTGTTGCAGAAATGAGAGCCCCCATCACTGATTAGTACTCTGGGGACACCAAACCTGCTGAAGATGTGTTTCTGGAGGAATTTTAGCACGGTCTTGGTATCATTAGTGGGTGTAGCAATTGCTTCTACCCACTTAGATACATAGTCTACCGCCACCAGAATGTAAGTGTTTGAGTATGATGGTGGGAATGGCCCCATGAAGTCAATTCCCCATACATCAAACAATTCTATCTCTAATATCCCTTGTTGAGGCATGGCATATCCGTGAGGCAGGTTACCAGCTCTTTGGCAACTGTCACAGTTACGCACAAACTCTCGGGAATCTTTATAGAGAGTAGGCCAGTAGAAGCCGCACTGGAGGACTTTAGTGGCTGTTCGCTCACTTCCAAAATGCCCTCCATATTGTGATCCATGGCAGTGCCATAGGATCCTTTGTGCTTCTTCTCTGGGTACACATCTGCGGATCACTCCGTCAGCACATCTCTTAAAGAGATATGGTTCATCCCAGAGGTAGTACTTGGCATCTGAAATTAATTTCTTTCTTTGCACATAGCTGTACTCCTTAGGTATGAACCTCACAGCTTTATAGTTTGTCATATCTGCAAACCATGGAGCTTCCTGAATGGCAAAGAGTTGCTCATCTGGGAAGGTCTCAGAGATCTCAGTAGAAGGGAGGGACGCCCCAGCTACTGGTTCTATTCGGGACAGATGATCAGCTACTTGGTTCTCTGTCCCTTTTCTGTCTCTTATTTCTATATCAAACTCTTGCAGAAGCAACACCCATCTGATAAGCCTGGGTTTTGAATCCTGCTTTGTGAGTAAGTATTTAAGAGCAGCATGGTCAGTGTACACAACCACCTTGGATCCTACTAGATAAGATCTAAACTTGTCAATGGCATAAACCACTGCAAGTAATTCTTTTTCTGTGGTTGTGTAATTCTTCTGTGCATCATTTAGAACACGGCTAGCATAGTAAATGACATGCAGAAGTTTGTTATGCCTCTGTCCCAACACTGCACCAATGGCATGATCACTGGCATCACACATTAATTCAAATGGCAATGCCCAATCTGGTGCAGAGATGACTGGTGCTGTGACCAGCTTAGCTTTCAGGGTCTCAAATGCCTGCAGACACTGTGTGTCAAACACAAATGGCGTGTCAGCAGCTAGCAGGTTACTCAAAGGTTTTGCAATTTTCGAAAAATCCTTTATAAACCTTCTGTAAAATCCTGCATGCCCCAGAAAGCTTCTGATTGCCTTAACATTGGCAGGTGGTGGTAATTTTTCAATTACCTCTACCTTTGCCTTATCCACCTCTATTCCCCTGCTTGAAATTTTGTGTCCAAGGACAATTCCCTCAGTCACCATAAAGTGACATTTCTCCCAGTTTAAAACCAGGTTAGTCTCTTGGCATCTTTTCAGGACAAGTGCTAGGTGGTTAAGACAGGAGCTAAATGAGTCTCCATATACTGAGAAGTCATCCATGAAGACTTCCAGAAATTTCTCTACCATATCTGAGAAGATAGAGAGCATGCACCTCTGAAAGGTTGCAGGTGCATTGCACAGACCAAAGGGCATCCTTCTGTAGGCAAACACGCCAGAAGGGCAAGTAAATGCTGTTTTCTCTTGGTCCTGAGGATCTACTGCAATTTGGTTGTAGCCTGAATAGCCATCCAAAAAGCAGTAGTAATCATGACCAGCTAGTCTTTCTAGCATTTGGTCTATGAATGGTAAAGGAAAATGATCCTTTCTGGTGGCTGTATTGAGTCTTCTGTAGTCAACACACATGCGCCACCCTGTGACTGTTCTTGTAGGAACTAATTCATTTTTTTCATTATGAACCACTGTCATTCCTCCCTTTTTGGGGACAACTTGGACAGGGCTCACCCAGGGGCTATCAGAAATAGGATAAATAATCCCAGCCTCTAGTAATTTAGCGACCTCTTTCTGCACCACCTCCTTCATGGCTGGATTTAGCCTCCTCTGTGGTTGAACCACTGGTTTGGCATTATCCTCCAACAGGATTTTGTGCATGCATCTAGCTGGGCTAATGCCTTTAAGATCACTTATGGACCACCCAAGAGCTGTCTTGTGTGTCCTTAGCACTTGAATCAGTGCTTCCTCTTCCTGTGGATTCAAAGCAGAGCTTATGATCACTGGAAAAGTGTCACCCTCTCCCAGAAATGCGTACTTCAGGGATGGTGGTAGAGGTTTGAGTTCAGGTTTGGGAGATTTATCCTCCTCCTGAGGAATTTTCGAAAATTCCTTTACTTCCTCTAGTTCTTCTTGATCAGGTTGAGCATCTTTGAAGATGTCCTCAAGCTCTGATTCTAGGCTTTCAGCCATATTGATCTCTTCTACCAGAGAGTCAATAATGTCAGTGCCCATGCAGTCATTTGGTGTGTCTGGATACTGCATAGCTTTTACAGCATTCAACTTGAACTCATCCTCATTGACTCTGAGGGTTACTTCCCCTCTTTGTACATCAATGAGAGTTCGTCCAGTTGCTAGGAAAGGTCTTCCTAGAATAAGAGTTGCACTCTTGTGCTCCTCCATTTCCAGCACCACAAAGTCAGTTGGAAAGGCAAAAGGCCCAACCTTGACAATCATGTCCTCTATTATGCCTGATGGGTGCTTAATGGAGCCATCAGCAAGTTGGAGGCATATCCTGGTTGGTTTGACTTCTCCAGCCAACCCAAGCTTTCTGATAGTGGATGCAGGTATTAGATTGATGCTTGCTCCGAGATCACATAGGGCTGTCTTGGTGCAAGCACCTTCTAATGTGCATGGTATCATAAAGCTTCCAGGATCTTGAAGCTTTTCTGGTAAGCTCTTCAGAATGACTGCACTGCATTCTTCAGTGAGAAACACTTTTTCAGTTTCTCTCCAATCCTTCTTATGACTTAAGATCTCTTTCATGAACTTAGCATAAGAAGGTATTTGCTCAAGTGCCTCTGCAAACGGAATCTTTATTTCAAGAGTCCTTAGATAGTCTGCAAAGCGGGCAAATTGCTTATCCTGTTCCGCTTTGCGGAGTTTCTGAGGATAAGGCATCTTGGCTTGATAGTCTTCAACCTTAGATGCTGCAGGTTTATTCCTTACAGAAGTGGTTGAAGAGGCCTTGTTAGAAGGATTATTATCAGCACTCTCAGGTGTCTGATTCTCCCTTGGCGTTTGAACGCCAGGATTGGGAGGAAAATGGGCGTTTAACGCCAACTTTTCCCCCTTTTCTGGCGTTTGAACGCCAGAACTAGGCAGGGAATGGGCGTTAAACGCCAGCTTTTCCCCCTTTTCTGGCGTTTGAACGCCAGAATTGGGCAAGGAATGGGCGTTTAACGCCAGCTTTCCTTCCCTTTCTGGCGTTTGAACGCCAATAACATTCCTCTCTGGGCTCTTACTGTCCTCAGAGGGATTTTGAACAGTGGTTTGGTTATCCTCTGTCAATTGTTCCTTGTTTGGCTTTTTGCTCTTTTGAGCAGTGTTAATTAGTGTCTTCCCACTCCTCAGTTGAACTGCTTGACATTCCTCTGTTATCTGTTCAGATATTTGCTGTTTTGCTTGATTCAACTGCAGTTCTATTCTCTTGTTAGCAACCTTAGTATCATGGAGCATTTCTTTAAATTCTGCTAACTGTTCTGTCATCAGGAGTAATTGTTAATTAAGCTCATTCATCTGTTCTTGAGGATTAGGATCAGTGACTAATGCCATGACTTCCTCCTTTGGTACGAACTCATTGCTAGAATATAAGTATTGATTTCTAGCAACAGTGTCTATAAGCTCTTGAGCTTCTTCAATTGTCTTCCTCATGTGTATAGATCCACCAGCTGAGTGGTCTAAAGACATCTGAGCTTTTTCTGTAAGCCCATAGTAGAAGATGTCTAACTGTACCCACTCTGAAAACATTTCAGAGGGGCATTTTCTAAGCATACCTCTATACCTCTCCCAGGCATTATAAAGGGATTCATTATCCTTTTGTTTAAAGCCTTGGATGTCCAGCCTTAGCTGTGTCATCCTCTTTGGAGGGTAAAAATGATTCAGGAATTTGTCTGATAACTGTTTCCATGTTTTTATGCTTGCTGTAGGTTGGTTGTTCAACCACCTTTTAGCTTGGTCTTTTACAGCAAACGGAAACAGTAATAGTCTGTAGACATCCTGATCTACCTCTTTATCATGTACTGTGTCAGCAATTTGTAAGAACTGTGCTAGAAACTCAGTAGGTTCTTCCTGTGGAAGACCGGAATACTGGCAATTTTGCTGCACTATGATAATGAGTTGAGGATTTAGCTCAAAGCTGCTTGCTTTGATGGGAGGTGTGCAGATGCTACTCCCATATGCAGCTGTAATGGGGTTAGCATATGACCCCAGAGTCCTTTTGGACTGATTAATTCCACTTTAGTCCATAATGGACAAAAGGGAAATGATAATGATTGCAAAGAGATAAATTTTGTTTTTGTTTGTTTTTTTTTTTTGAATTTAAACGAAAAATTAAAATAAAACAGAAGGAAATTAAAATAATAAAAAAAATTTCGAAAATCAAAAAGAAAACAAGATCAAAGCAAATTGAGAACTAAATCAATTAGTTAATTAAAAAGATTTTGAAAAAGGCAATTAAAAAGATATGATTGAAAAATTTTTATGAAAAAGATTTGATTTTTGAAAAGAGGAAAGAGAAAAACACAAAAAGACACCAAACTTAAAATTTTTAGAAAATCAAACACTAATTTTCGAAAATTTTAAAGGAAAACACAAAGAGGACACCAAACTTAGAAATTTTATTAATCAAAAAGGGACTAAGAACATGCAAAATCGAAAATTTTAAAAGAAAAACAAAAGCATGCAATTGACACCAAACTTAGAATATGAAACTAGACTCAACTAAAAAGACTCTAAACCAACAAAAATAAAACAGTCCTAATCTAAGCAACAAGATAAGCCGTCAGTTGTCTAAACTCGAACAATCCCCGGCAACGGCGCCAAAAACTTGGTGCACGAAATTGCAATAACACTTTTGCAATCCCGCACAACTAACCAGCAAGTGCACTGGGTCGTCCAAGTAATACCTTGCGTGAGCAAGGGTCGATCCCACGGAGATTGTCGGCTTGAAGCAAGCTATGGTTATCTTGTAAATCTTAGTCAGGATGTCAGAAATTATCAGGATTGATTGTGAAAAGCAAAAGAACATGAAATAGGTACTTGTTCAGCAGTAATGGAGAATAGGCTGAGGCTTTGGAGATGCTCCATCTTCTGAATCTCTGCTTTCCTACTGTCTCCTTCATCAAACACGCAAGACTCCTTCCATGGCAAGCTGTATGTAGGGTTTCACCGTTGTCAGTGGCTACCTCCCATCCTCTCAGTGAAAGCGATTGCATATGCCCTGTCACAGTCATAGCGGAATTCATCTGTCGGTTCTCAATCAGGCCGGAATAGAATCCAGTGATTCTTTTGCGTCTGTCACTAACGCCCCGCCTTCAGGAGTTTGAAGCACGTCACAGTCATGCAGTCATTGAATCCTACTCAGAATACCACAGACAAGGTTTAGACCTTCCGGATTCTCTTGAATGCCGCCATCAGTTCTAGCTTATACCACGAAGATTCTGGTTAAGGAACCCAAGAGATATCTACTCAATCTAAAGTAGAACAGAGGTGGTTGTCAGGCACATGTTCATGGTTGAGAATGATGATGAGTGTCACGGATCATCACATTCATCCGGGTTAAGAGCAAGTGATATCTTAGAATGGAAGCAAGCATGATTGAATAAGAAACAGTAGTAATTGCATTAATCCATCAAGACACAGCAGAGCTCCTCACCCCCAACCATGGGGTTTAGAGACTCATGCTGTGGAAAGTATACAAAGAGACGTGTAAAATGTCATGATGTGTAGATACAATGTCAAAAGGTCCTATTAATAGTAAACTAGTATCCTAAGGTTTACAGAAATAAGTAAATGACAGAAAAAATCCACTTCCGGGCCCACTTGGTGTGTGCTTGGGCTGAGCATTGAAGCATTTTCGTTTAGAGACCTTTTCTGGAGTTAAACGCCAGCTTTCATGCCAGTTTGGGCGTTTAACTCCAAGTTTTATGCCAGTTCCGGCGTTTAACGCTGGAATTTCTGAGGCCGAATTGCTACGCCGATTTGGGCCATCAAATCTTGGGCAAAGTATGGACTATCATATATTGCTGGAAAGCCCAGGATGTCTACTTTCCAACGTCGTTGAGAGCGCGCCAATTGGGCTTCTGTAGCTCCAGAAAATCCACTTCGAGTGCAGGGAGGTCAGAATCCAACAGCATCTGCAGTCCTTTTCAGTCTCTGAATCAGATTTTTGCTCAGAACCTTCAATTTCAGTCAGAAAATACCTGAAATCACAGAAAAACACACAAACTCATAGTAAATTCCAGAAAAGTGAATTTTAACTAAAAACTAATAAAAATATACTAAAAACTAACTAAAAGATACTAAAAACATACTAAAAAACAATGCCAGAAAGCGTACAAATTATCCGCTCATCAGTATGCCTCCATTTGCAAGGTAAGAAATGGAGCTGCTGGAATTACTTGAACTATAGCCCTTTCCCACTGCTTTCAAATGGTCAACATTCATGTCAGAACTTTTCTTGATCTTCTTTTCTTGAATATGTTCAACTCTCACATGAGGGAAGAAAATAGAAAAGAATAAGTTTATGTCAAAAGCTATTCACTCTAATAACTAAATATCAAAAACAAAAAATGGAAACTCATGGTCAAAAAAAGACTTATGGTGGAAAAAAGATACCACATAGACATGATATCAGATAACAAAATCTGTAGAATATTTGAGCTGAGACTCCAATGCCAAGTTATAGGAATCTATTCCAAAACAAGGAGCTGGAGCAATAATAATTTATTCAAAGATATCCAAAGCTTAATGTCTAACAAGAGTGCCATTCAACTCTTTGTCAATTTAGATAAATAACATGCGTTCTGAAATTTGTTG
This sequence comes from Arachis stenosperma, assembly GCF_014773155.1. NCBI lineage: Eukaryota > Viridiplantae > Streptophyta > Magnoliopsida > Fabales > Fabaceae > Arachis > Arachis stenosperma. The sequence goes on from NC_080385.1 coordinate 23,489,041, forward strand.
CATATCATAGAAAATTTAGTGAATGCATAGAACTGACAGGACCTAGAAAATTCCAACCATCTAAAAGATGCCAATTAAATATATAAATAAGTGGAAAATTAAAAGATAACAGCCAAATAGCAATCACAAAGAGCAGAGCCATTTGTCCTAATTGGCTTTTGAAACTAACAGTTTAAAACTACATTATGCACATAACTCTAACTAAGCCAATTAGATTTCAGCCCAATACAGTTCTACAAAATTTAATTAGAGTGTAGCACATAACATTAACATACCTTAACTGCAAGTTCTCCAATAGACCAGCATGCATTATTTGTTATTGAAATAGTCTCTTTAACCTTAGAAATTTCTTGTATAGATAACATAGTACATTAGTAAAATAATTGAAAAAATACCACTCAGCTGAACCCTAAGCTAATACCAGAAATACACATACCAACTGCTTGGCTTAACTTTCAGTATGAGAAATAAATCATTATAAAATGCAACATAAACCAAATCATTAAGTTGACTGTAGTAGAACCTTGTATACAAAAAGAAAAGGTGTAACAATATCAAACAATTGCGATGGAATAGTGACAATAATATCTCTCGCTATTTTAATTTTATTCGATTGAACTCCTAAGTGACTGATTTGCTAGAACATTGTCACTCGCTAATTAATTTGTGACAAATTAGCGAGAAAATTTTTTCCGCTCTTTTTTTAGCCACAAAAGTCAATCTGCGAGAAACAAACTTACTCGTAAATCTCTCGCTAATCAGTCGCTTTTCTCAAGTTCATGTATTTTGTGACCGCTCATTAATTTTGTCGTTAGTGCGTCACTAATTCCTCGTAAGTTAGTGACAGGTTAGTGACAAAATATATTTCTCGCAAAAATTCGTCGCTAATTTGTCAAATTCTTGTAGTGGGTGGCTAGTTTGTTAGAATGAGTGGAACTTATGGTAAAAGGAAGGAATTATAGATTTGGAGAATAATCTGAAAATCATTGCATAATCAGAACCATCATAAGAAGAAGAAGAATTGTATAATAATTTGTATGTGAATTCAAATGTATAAAAGAAATAATTAGTAGAAATGAATGAATGAATAGACTATGGATTTAAGAATGAAGAAATCAAAAGAAACCCCTCTTTCGAGTTGAGGGAGAAACTCCTAATAGATTTCACAATGATTTCCAGATTATTCTCCAACTCTATAATTCCTTCTTTTTATCATAAGTTCCACTTATTTTAACAAACTAGCCACCTCACCTCCTAAGTGTAATCTCCTATTGTGTACTCCATCAATTAGTATAGTGTACTCTCTCAATTAGTATAGTCTTCCATCTATTTTGGGACTTTTTTCACTCTCTTTGGGCCATCACTCACCTCATTCACTAATTCTGGCCCAACCTTTTCACTTTTTGAACCCTTCTTAGCATCTTCAAGTGGGCCTGAAACTCTTGTTGTGCTATTAAGATGGCAGCAGCTTGCTAATTATTTTTAATATCATTGTAAAATTGGTGCAATACTTTATATGAGTTAGGTTAGAATGGTGTAGTACACATCACTATGGAAGAAATTGTGATTTGTGAGTGATGATTTAATTACGTTCTTGTGCAACAAAAAATCATGAGTAATGACTGGATGGCACATGAAAACCGTGAATCACGATTTGCTCTTTTCACACAGTTTAATTTCCATTCAAACACATTCACTCTCATATCTTCTTTCATCATGTTGAACTTTTTAGTTTTTATAAGTGGAGAAAATATTGGTGAACAACGCATATAGTTAATAATGTGAACAATGGAGCAAAAAAGGAAAATAAAATTAATTTTAAAATTCAGATCTTTAATTAATTAATTAGTTAATTAGTTATTATCATATTTTAAAATCAAATTTTGAATTAATTAAATTAAATCATCTTTTTTAAAGAAATTTATTCACATTATTGCTTGTTCTTAATTTACGGGATAACTATGATTCAAAAGGTGACTTAGGCAATGGAAGAAGCATCACAGCTCTACGGCACAGACCAAAAGGCTATCCCTTACTATGACAAAACTCTGGAAAGCGGTTGTCCCCCTCCCTCGCGCAGCCCGTGCAGACGCAGCACAGCCACATCCGTCTTTTTCAATCACCTTCCTGTGCTGTTCTTGTCTCTCCCATTCACACGTATAGGAGCACCGCTGCTGCAGTTGTTGTCTTGCTGTTTTCATGCCCCTCTTTTCTGGCAGCATTGCTATGGTGTCACATCACTTTCTGGTGGAGTTGTTGCAGTGCCGCTGCTGACTGCTGCCGTGCAAATGATGCCATCGCGCGCATTCCTCATGGCTGTCTCGCGCTGTCTCGCCGCCGTGGTTCTCTTCCTTCGCCTCCTCCTCTTCCTCTTCGCCTTTTTCGGATATAGATGTTCATTTTACTCGTTATATGGATGGTTATTTTCATTATAAAGTGAATGTTCATTTAATATGGATTGAATTTAAGTAGATACAATAAAATTTGTTTGATGTTCATTTTACTTATTACGTGGATGGTTATCAATTAAACCCCTATCCATCAACTAACCTTTCGAAGCAACAGCCAACGATGGCACTAAGAAGCTCGGCGATGAGCTTGGTGTTCGGTGAGGGAGAGAGCGACGTCAGTAAGGGGATGATTAGCGAAGCAGCGACGGTGCCCACGAGCTCAGTGGCGACAATGATGTTTGGCTAGGGAGAGAGCAATGCTTGTGTAGAGGCTGGTTACGGAAGCAGCGAAGGCACTGAAAAGCCAGGGGACGATGATGATATCCGGTGAGAAAAAAGCAATGCCAGTGGGGGGCTGGTTGGGGAGCAATGGTGCTGATAGGGTTTCTTGGGGAGGCAGCAACGGCGAATGGTTAATATTTGAAAAGGTAAGGTAAAAGGGTTTTTTGTTACTTGATTTGGGTAGTTTTTCTTTTTATCTTCGGTGGACCAAGAAATCTGCCCATTATTCACATTGTTTAGATTTTTCGTTGTCTATCTAACAGAGCTTTTATAAGAAAACCACCCCCTAAAATCCATTACGGACATTAGGGCAACAACAATTACAATTTACAAACGCACAAAACAAAAACAAAAACACAACCCACCACTTTCTTGTTACACAAACCAAAAACTTAAAGAAGCTACTACTCTACCGCAACAAAAAGGTAAAATTACCCTATAATAAAAATCAAGACCACAATAAAACAAAGCATATGGACATATTTCATTGAACTGAACTCTTTGGTAGTGTTTACAAAGGAGATAGAGACTTAGAGATAAAGCCTCTATATTATATTTGATATAAAGTGTACATCACTGAGTTATATTTCAGTATCTTATTTGGTTTAAGATAAAATAAAAACGTAAATATACAAAATTACTAAAATACCCTCACCAAATAAAAAAAATTAAACAAAACCCTATCCAGGCCTAGCCACACTATACTCCCCTCCCCTGCGCTTTGTCCTTTCCTAGTTTCTCTCTCTCTCTCTCTCTCTCTCTCCCCCCTTTCGTTCATCTATGTCCTCCTCTTTCTCCGCTAGCACCCAACGACGACCATTGTGTTCGAGTTGCGACGACATCGTGTTTGTTGAGACTCTTCATCATATTCGAGTTCCAACCCAGCTACGACATCGTGTCTGCTGCATGCCGTCATATTCCAGTTCCAGTTCCTGATGTATCATGCCACTGTGCCGCCTCTATTCGGGTCGTTCCGCTGTGTTTAGGTTTGCGGTGCCGCCTTTGTTTTCTACTGTGTCTGCCGCATCGCCTCTATTCTTCTCTTTTCTATTCTGACTTTAAAATCCTCTTAAGTTATGATTGTTGAATCTGATTTTGACATATATTTACGAGATTGTTGAAATTTTTGGTAGTATTGTTATTGTTGGTGGTGGAATTCGATAAGTTATTATGAGATTGGTGGTGGTGTTGTTGTTGAATCTGATTTATGCAACATTGTTGTTGGTGGTGGTAAAAGTGTGGTGGCGGAGTGAGAGGTGATGTGAGTTTGGAAGTGAAGAGTAGACTTAGAATATGAAATTTTAGATGAGGGTATTTTAGGAATAAAATATTATTAATGTTTCAGTCCTCGTCCAAAAAAATTTCAGTCCTCTGTGTCATCACTTTCTAAAGGTACTAAAGAGATTTAAATTTTGTCCCAAGACTAAAATTTTTAATTCTAATTTTTGACTTCCAAACACAATATTAAATCTCAGTTTTCCAGTCTTAGTCTTATTTACCAAATACTATCTTTGAGTTTTTCGTGAAATTGTTAATAGAGTTTTCAACTATTTTGAACGGTTATTATTATTATTACCTCATATTAATTGTGACAAACGTTTTTATAATTTTACAATTTTTTTTAATTTGTTCATATAAAAAAATTAAATTTTTAAATATTCTAATTGGTACCAATGATTTGTATTTGAAAAAAAATATTTTTAAATTTGAATAATTTATTAATTAATTTGTACTTATTATACTATATATTCAATAATTTATTAAAAAATGAATATTAATATAATGAATAATTTTCTTTTAAAAAATATTATTTAAAAAATAAAGACAAAAAAATTCTTAACTAATTTAAATTTAGAGACCATTAAGTTCTTATTTATTTTTGAATCGGACACGTATAATGAAAAATCGCATTGTCATCTTTACAAATGGATAGGGCGGGTTCGTAGTTCACTCTTATTTTAAGTCAAATGGTACATGGTTGTGCGGTTTTTTTATTTCTTACAAGGCACCCTTCGTAGTGGTCAATGGTCATATCTACCAATATCACGTTCGCGAGACTTCGTCTACGGTTCGCATTAGCCAAACCCTCTTCTCAGTTCTCATCCGGATCTTCAAGCTCTGCCACTGCTGCCACGCTGATTCTGGTATTTTACCCCTTTTATATCTTCATTTTCAACCTAAATTCATTACAGAATGATTAATTTCCGTAATTCAGTTAACTAGTTCATAGAGAATCGATTTTTTTTGTTTGTTTGTTCTGTTGGCCACTTTGATTGATGCAATTTATTGAACGCTCCATCTCTTACGCTGAATTCTCTTATTGTGTTTATTAAAGCCAAATTTGGTGACATAAGGTTTTTCAAAACTAAAAGATAATTGGGGAAAAGTGAATTATGTTTTTGGTTGTCTGGTTCCATGATAGAGTTTCTTAATTTTTTGCTAAGGCAAACTTTATTTTGCAGAATGTTTGGTAAGACTAAAAAAAGCTGTACAAGCTAATAATTTGGTGTATAAAATTGAAAAGGTGTATAAGGTTAAGGGATAATGTGTGTTTTTGTGTATGCTTATCTTTATGCCGTAATTTTCATTGCTTTGGTTCATGTTCTAGTAGTCATTGTAGTGTTTATCTTCATTGGGAGTATAATGTGTGTCAGTATTTATGATTTGTTGTGAGCTATATAGTTTGGGAGGCCATTACAAATGGGGCTGTAAATTTCTTGATGAAGAACTGAAATGGTAATTTCCGAATTGTTCACCCAATTATGAGTTGTGCCAAAATGGCTTGCATTAGATGCCTCTTCTCTTTTTATTTGTTTTGTGCATTAGTTTTCTGCAATTCCGTTGAAACAAATATGCCTTCAGATTGATTATTGCTCAGCATGTTTTGAATATACCGCTTTTATGTGATTAAATATTTACATAAACCCATATTTATAACTTGCAGAATTAACAAGCTTGAAGGAAATGTCTGGTCCTAGGATTGCTCATGCTACCTTGAAGGGACCGAGTGTTGTGAAGGAGATAATAATCGGAATAACACTTGGATTAGCTGCTGGTAGCGTCTGGAAGATGCATCACTGGAATGAACAGAGAAAAGTCAGGGCCTTTTACGATTTACTGGAAAAAGGTGAGATTAGTGTTGTTGCAGAGGAAGAATGAAAAGTTCTTGTGTTGTGCCTATGTCTTGTGTTGTATAATCTTTTTTACCTTCTATATTCCATCGGCTCGTTGTAAATGAGCTGACTTATTGTAGATTCAAAAGAATAAATTTCATACACTGTTTTGGTACTTATGGACTATGTTTGCTTGTAGAAATTTCAGGAATCTGTAAGTTGTTTTGTGCTTGAGTTATATTTCTTGTTGCTGCACAAAATATGGATGTCTTTGCTCTTATTTTTCTTCGATGTAGACTCTGCTGACCTTTTTAAAGAGTAAATCAAATTCTCTTGAAGTATGCAGGATTTAACATCATACATTTGGTTGCATTGGAATTGTTCATGACATACAATACTGTTACAAATAGGTGTTTTCACCTTTTGGTTAACGACTTAATGTCTTGTGTCATAACATGACAATCTTTTAGAGTCACTAGTAAGATGTATTCTTTCTTATCATATCCAAGAAATCAAATATACAAAACCATAAGCATAATATTAGTAGTGTAAAAGGTAAATAAAGAAATAAAATTGCTAAGCAGTGTGTAGGTGATATAAATAGGTATCTCATTTATGTACCTACCAGATAAATTGCATAGATGAAGATACTTAGTAGATGAGTGGACTCACTAGTGTCACTGGACTTAGATATCATTAGGAATGAGTGCATTAGAGAGTTGTAATAACATCAACTGTAGAGATGGAAAGATCTTGTCTTGGACAATATTAACGTTTTCGTATATGAGCTATCGAGGCTCCATTTAAGAGAATGGATAAGATGGATGGGTAGTTTTGTTGCTAGAGGTAGGGGAAGAACTAAGAAAACCTTAGAGGAAATTATCAAGAAGTTTAAATATATATGGTTTATGATTGGGCACTATTGTATCATTTGATGTATGTAACCAATCTCACCTAGTGGATATATAAATAAATCTCTTGCCCAAATGTATGATATTGGTTGTTGGTTTCCAAGCACAAAAAATGGAAGAGAAAAACTTAGGCTTTTTTATTGAGCTCTTCACCGTCCTAATGTCCTAATACCACACCAAGTTTCTCTCAGTTTGACTTTATTTCTCCTTTTTCCTCTCATGCATATACTCTCCCATTATCATTACATGTTTATTATAATTTTCTCCTCCAGACCGGCAACCCTTAAATACTATCTATTTTTAGTCCCTCTTTCCCCGCTGCTCTCATGCACTTTGCTGATATGTGGGTTCCTATATGATGTCAGAATACCAAGGTATATAAACTGTAAACCAGCTTTGGTTATCTTTCTATATAAAATGGATATCTGGCTGCTAGCAGTAGGAAATTGTTTTTTCCGTAAAAGGGTATTGCATTTATCCGAATTATGTTTGTCTAACAACTTTGAGGGCAATATTCCATGCTAGAATTTGGATGCTGGGGTTGTCGTAATATTTGCCATTCATAAGTCTGCATTTAGTTCGATTAGTGCGGTTTAGGAGTTTGATCCTTCTGCTGTTCCATTTTTTCGGATGAGATGTAGAATTTGTACAGAAGGTTAAGTAGTTCTGAATGAAGAGCTGTGCTAAAAGATATAATAAATTATTCATGACCCTTCAAATAACTGAAGTTATATTTAAAGATGCAGCGTACATTTTCTGCATTCTCGCTTATTTTTAGCTGGGATTAGATTGCTCCAAAAGTTATTGGTCATTTAAGCCTAGTTATTTATTTTATTTTGTCGTTGTCGTGGTGTGACTTTTGGAGTTAAATGAACGATAACTTTTGCATTTTGTAAGGTATTAGAGTTCGAACATGTGCTTTTTCAATCTCCCAAAAGTTGCAAAAGTAGTTTGATCCACATCCACTTAGAATAGTACATTGATGAATGGATGTGTTTTAAGTTATAACTGGTACTATGCAAGGCTAGTTCTTCAATGGTCATATAATGATTGGAGTTACACGCTCCCTCGATTTTGATAGTAAAATTTTGATGGATGATTTGGAATAGACATTGTTCTTAGTGCTTGGAATCAAGATTACGAAAACTAGACCAGATATCAAGGAAAAGTATTCTTTTAAGTGAGGAGATGTAATAGTTTAATCGCTATTAAATTTGTAACTTCTATGACGTGTAAATTTGATTATTTTGATTCAAGGGTGATTGGATCATTTACTTTCTCATTGCCAATTTTTTCAATTTAAAGGAGTTTGATCAGGATATAAAACTACTTAGGCTATAGACACTAAAAAAAAAAAAAAAAACTACTTGGGCTATTGAGTGAGATATAGTATACCTGATAAGATAAAAATACCATTAACAAAAGATAATGTATCTTTGGGTAAATATCCATCTTATAAAAAGGACTGTGAAACTCCTAAGAAAAAAAAATTCATTTTGTCCTTTGATAATTAACTTTGTAAGACTAGTTAGTCTCTTTATCAATGATTTTTTTCTAAAATATGTTTACGTGACACATTAGTTACTAATATATTCTCTATTTAATTTTTATAAGTAAAAATAATTTAAAAATTACTAAAAATTTTTAGTTTTATATAATAATTTTAGTCAATATATTTGAAAAAAGTAACCAAAAGAATTAAAAAAAAACTAATTACCTCCTAAAAGACAACGAGACTCTCATTGAATGAATTTGTCAATTCTAATTAGCTCTTAATAAATGAATCAACAGTTTAACATGCTATTTAAGCTTATTTCATTAATACAAAGAGAAAATATTAATAGAGGGATTAATCAAACATAAATAAAGTTCAAGGGCCAGAAAGAGTATCTTGGAGAATTTTGTTGTCTTTTGAGATAATTGTCAAAGACTGTTTAAGGTTTTTTTTCTCTGTATCTTATTGTCATAAATATATGCTAGTGTGGCACCCTACCTCCAATTAGGGTTGGCAAGAGCACCCGAACCTGCGGGTACCCGAGCCGCTCTTACCTAATCGGGGTAGGTAATTACCCGGTCGGGGTAGGTAATTACCCGACCTAGTGTGATGTCGGGACGTCGCTTGAGCTCACCAATCTTGACGAGGTTAACAACTTCACTATGGTGAAAGTAGCCATAAAACCCACCTTGGTTGGCCAAGCTAAGGATACACCTCTTACTCTCAAAGAGTCTAGAGGAAAATAAGCACACAACTTATTCCATGTTTAAAAATAAACTTCAACTCTATTTCATAAATAAAAGGTACATGAGTTATTTGTACTAGTGGAAGAAGGAAAAGCCTTCATAACTTGACGATGTGGGACTAATACATAACACAAAGTTCACTATCCTAAACAATATGTAACTTGTATTCCCTTATTATAATTAACTAATATAATTAACCTACTAATTCTACTTGCTCCTGCGTCATCCTCCCTGGGTTGAAAGAACTCTTGCGTGAAAAGACTTGTGACAGCAGATGATCGATCTCATAAACAAATTCACACCAAAAGATTCCATTAGCAAATCCACGCCAAAAACCTGCACCACAAATCAAATAAAATTCTACTAAAGCAATGTGAATGCCACAAGGACCGACCTTGCTCTGATACCAAATTGACGCCGGGACGTCGCTTGGGCCACCAATCTCGCCACTATGGTGAAAATAGCCATAAACCCACCTTGGTTGGCTAAGTCAAGGATGCACCTCTTACTCTCAAAGAGTCTAGAGAAAAATAAGCACACAGCTTATTTCATATTCGAAAATCAACTTCAACTCTATTTCATAAATAAAAGGTACATGAGTTATTTATAGTAGTAGGAGAAAAAAAACCTTCATAACTTAGACGATGTGGGACTAATATATAACACAAAGTTTACTATCCTAAACAATATGGAACTTGTATTCCCTTATTATAATTAACTAATATAATTAACCTACTAACTCTACTTGCTCATGCGTCATGGTGTATGACGGGTTTTGTTCGGGGCGGGACGGGGTCGGGTTTAAGGTGAACCCGCCCCAAGAGATATATATATATATATATATATATATATATATATATATATACACTCTTAAGAATTAGGATTTTCCTCATATTCTCATACCCCCAGTTAGTCCAACCTTAGCAGAGAACCAAAGTCGTCATCCTTTCCATAGCCAAGCTCAGTTCTAGTCGTCACTCGCCATCACAGTTCTGGTTGTCGTCGCTGTGCTGTTGAGCCTATCGCCGTCACTGTGCTGCCGAGCTTGTCGGTGTCGCTGTGCTGCCGAGCCCTTTGCCGAGTCGCCATCGCTGCGCTGCCGGGCCCATCGCCGTCTCTGTGGTTCCACTATCCTCTAAACGTTGAAGCTTTTTGTGTCGCTGTCTTCCTCCTCTGTTTCTTTGTCTATGGTAAGTTCATCCCATCTCTCTCTCACATTATGAATGTGTGAATCTGCACTTTATTAAATGTTTGAATATGAATCTACAATTTGTGAATTTGTGCTTCAATTTTGTTTATATATGTGCAATTTATGACTCAAATTTACATGTAATCTGCATTCAATTTTGTGTTTGTATATGTGCTTCAATTTATATCTGAATCTGAATCTGCACTTTACTTATGTGCATATTCTTATTGTAGAATGTTCTAAATTTGTACTTCATTTATGTGCATGTCCTTATTGCATAATGTTCATTTTTTATGTTTCATTTTAAATCATTATCAGCTTTGGGTTCTAATTACAGATGTTAGAATGTTACAAAAGTTTATATATGTTGATTAAAAGTAAGGGCTTTTATGATTTTATTTAGTTTATATATGTGTAATGGGTCTAATTGCTATGTTGTAATGGTTTGTTCATTTTTTTCAATAAGTGCTTTATATATGGTTTGTTACTTTGTTTAATTTTTTGAGTTTTTACAATTTTTTTAATATAGGTCATTTAAGATTATTTTATGACTAGTAATGCTAGAAAAGACACACAAAATAACTGTATTGTTCCTTATTAAGTTTTTAATTGTTATTTTTTTTTTAGGTTTAAATTTTGACTTTCAAACTATTAATGATGATAAAGAGTTAGAAAATAATAAAAAATTAGATTAAAGACCTATTTCTATTTAATGTTATAATTTTTTTATTATAGTGTTAAATTTATAAAAATAAACATTAATTTTTATTTTAATATTATATCATTAGACATGTATGAATTTTATGTTTAGATTTTAATTTATCTATGAATTTAAATTTTTATCTTAATTTATGTATAAATATATAAATTTAAAATTGTTATTTAATTGTGATAACGACGATAAAAGTGGAACGGATATCTATAGAAACGAATTAAAATATAAAATTCTACTCCTTATAGATAGAGATGAGACGAGTAGTATAAAAATTGAAAAAAGACAGAACAAATTTGAATAGAATAAAAATCCGTTTCTTATAGCCCTACTGCTAACCTTACCTCCAGTCTCTTAAAGCCTTCGTAACCATACCCCCTACATCATTAATATCATTATCATCCTTTCATCCCATCTTGATCATCACGCTTACCTTTCCTTCATATGCTACAAAAATAGAATTAAGGTTTATTTTAGATATGAAGGGTAAAATATTTATTATATTTAATTTTTTTAATGGTGTGTTTGGAGTTCATGAAAAAAGAAATTTCTTTGAGTGTTTTGAACATTTTATTTTTATATTTGGCAAATCTTTAAAATTCTGAATCTAGAAATGATTTTACTTCTAAACGTAAGTTTACAGAAAGCTAAAAATTTTAGCTTCTGTGTTCATATTGGGAAAAGCTAATTACAATTGAGAAATTAAGTAAGAAAATTATTCCTCTTCTATCAATCTTATCCTTCATTTTCTTTTATAAAAATGATGTAAGTAACCATATAATTTTCACAATATGATTCCAATTTTTTTTCATTAAAATCTTTTAGATTTGTTACCATCACTGCCAATATAAATATTTTAATTTTTTTATTACTTTTAGTATTCTCTTTCATATTTTGATTTTTATGATTTTTATTGTATTTTTTATTTATATATAAATATTTTTTATATTACTTTTGTATTCTGATATTATTTTTTTAGTGTTCTGATGTCATATTTTTATTGTATTTTTTATTCATATGACAACTATTGTTAATATAAATTCTTATTTTTATTAATTTTTATGATATTTTTATTATTTTTTGTTTATATAAATTCTTTTTTTCTATCTTTTATTGTACTATATTTATGTTGCGTATAAAATTTTTTATTTTTTATTTAATTTTATTCATATAAATTTTATTTACTTATTGTAATTTTTTTGTTCATATGATATATGTTGTTAGTTGTAATTATTATATTTTATGTTTGTACGGAATTTTTTTGTTTTGTTTTTTTGTTTTTACTGTACTTTATTTTCGTTTTTATTATATACTAATTATAAAAATTTATAGTCTAAAATGATACTAAATTAAAGAATAATAACAGTATTAAAATAATATAGAATATTTTTTTTGTTTGACATTATAAAATGTATAGTACTCCCTTTAATATTTGTATGTATTAAAATATATTTTATCAATTTTTTATGTCACTAAAGTAAGTAAATATTAATTTTATTATAAAATAAATTAATAAGATTTATTCAAATATCTAAAGTAAAATGATAGAATAATATAAAAATTTATTTAAATTAATGTCTCTTTTAGTAATTTTTCATCTAAAAATAATTTTGAGTAGTATATTCCAAACAATATTTATTTTACTATAATCTATTTTGATATAAAGATTGCCAAACATAAATTACGTTAACGCAAACTTATTTTTCATCAAAATCAAGTTTATAAAATCACTTTTATACAAACTCTCGTTTGCAAACTATAATCAAGCACACACTTACAAGTGCTTTATTTTATTTTGGACCTTTCCCTAATTTATTCAGAACTAAAAATAAGATGAAAGAGAAACTTAGTTTTTTTCACAAAAATAATGATAACTTTTCTTTAAATTTTTTAACGCATTAAAACGATTAATAATTTGAAGAATAAATGACTATTTGTACCTATAAAAGATAAAAATGCTGACATATATACTTAAATTAAATCGAAACTAAACTTATATCCATGTAAGATGCTGTCAGTGTGACAAAAGTACCCTATCTTTAGAGGGTTGAAGTGTCACATAGGGTATTTTTGTCACACGAAAAATATCTTGTGTAGATATAAATTTAGTTTCGATCTAGTATGAGTACATATGTATTTTTATCTTTTATGGATACAAATAGTCATTTATTCATAATTTGAAACTTTTTAATTAATGAAAATGTCCATGCAGTCAAACAAAAAAAGGTTCATGATTTAATTTCAGTCACCATGTTGTCACATGTCCTAAATCTACCGCGAATTAGTAAACCCCACAAATGATAGATGAGAACAACCTAGCTAGGTTAGCATATGGAATAATCTCGTCGTTTATCATGCTTCAATACAAACAATTAATCTGTTCAACTCATGCATGTAACAGAAACTTAAAAACAATTACATAAAAATATTGATATAATTCTTTATTTATATCTTGAGCCTAACGGACTCGGAAATGAAACCGCCCTCATCATCAGTTATCATAGGTGCGGCACTCATCAGTCTCCGGGTTATCCTTACAGTAGTTCTCAAGCGGGTCCGATTCTTTCTTCTTGTCCCTCGCATGGCTCGCGGCCGCGCTCAGCTCCTCTACCTCATCCCAAGCCGCCGCACACTCGTTGCTTGCCGGGTTATCAGTGCATGCTTCCTCGGCCTCCTTTATGCTCTTCTCTACCTTCTCCGATATCTTATCCGGAGCCGCATGAAGCGGTCGGACCGAAGATGGCCGGCCCGATCCGGTTAAACAGGGCCACCTTTGGTTGAGCCTGAATACAGGTGTGAACTTGATGGTTTGAGCCTTTTGAGGGATCTCTACTCCCTTGGCAATTACTCTAGCAGGACTTGAGAGGGTTACAGTAGAAATTGTCGCCATTTTTCCTCTGGTTTCTTTTGTTCTTCTTTCTTGTTATTTGTTGAGATATTTAAGTAGTGCCTATTAAGGGTTTTTGGTCGTTACAAATGAAGATGAGGTTTAATGAGCGAAATAGGATGTAAGGGGATTAATATATAAGTGAGGATGGTGAGGATTCGTGAACACATGTTTCTTATCCAGTGTGATCTAATTGTTTCCTTCCACGCCAAGTACATATGTTTCTTAGATTTTTTTTTCACTTTCTTTTCTGATGAGAAAGATATTTTTTCTTGGGAAAACAAATGATATTTCTAGATCTTTGTTTTTACGTGATATTTAATTTGTATGCGAGGTGCAACTTGAATTTTGCTATCTAATGAGAATAATAGTATATGATTACATGATCTTTTGGATAGTCAAAAAAAATCTTGATATTTTTTTGCTCTTTTATAACAGTGTTTGTTTGGACGTGAAAATATCAGACTTCTATATGGGGGTTAGCTAGCCATATGGTCTAATATTTGCCGTAAAATAATGTAGACAAATTGTTAGGAAACGTAATCTCTCCCTATCACTTATTTGTTAGTTCAACATGTGTGAAATATTGACTAAATTTGCCAAAGAATTTTGGCTTTACGGGGAAGGAATTCCAATTACTATTAGGACTACCAAAAACTAGATTATATGTTTACTATGAAATTCTTGGTCTAAAGGTAAGAGTGTTCAATTGAAACAATACCAGAACACTTTTTTTTTTACATAATAAATTGACAAATATTATATACCAGTTGGCCGATCAGAATTTGCCAATAAATCAGCCAATGATTGTCTGTTTGGTTTTAAAAAAAAATTAAAATACAAATTCTGATTTTTAATAAATTAGTTTCTATAAAAGAAACGGGTATAGCTTCATTTTGATTTAATTTGTTCTTGAAAAAATTAGTTTTTATTTAAAATAATTTATTACAATTTTAGTTCAATTTAGTTAAATGAATGTGGTGTGAAGTGTAGAATTTTGCACTGGAGAGTGACGAAGTCAATAGCTTCTAGCATTTGAAAACCCAAATAGGGATCCAATTGGTGGAGAATCGTATTTCTCAAAACAGAGCATCATGGAGAATCGGTTCTCTAGGCTAGAGATGCGATTTGCTTCTCCATAAAATGCAGAAAACACTGATTTCAAGTAGAAATGGTACTCTAATGCTTTAGGATCATTCTCTAAGTGTCAAATTAATGTAGTACCCATGAAACCTTAGTGATGTCATAGCATCACTACCAAAGTAAGGATGAGAGTGCATTATGGAGGATTTTTTATATCATTTGAGATTAAAGAGCTAGAGCCAAACTAAGATATTCATCTTATAACGTGGTATCTTGAAGTTTTTTGTAATTCACGAATTGTTCTCTTAAGTTATAACTGAAATACTTTGGAAATCATGTTATGTACTTCTTGTTCAAGGGTTAATGATTAAGGATTTAAGGAAAAAGACTGCCAACTATGTCAAGAATTGTCTATAGTGACTTGATTAGTATGATAAGTACTCTTGATGCCAAAGAAGGCCATCCAAGATGGAAACATGATTTATGGACATGGAAGTATGGCAAAGTGTCTTAAGAAAAGGTTTTTCCTATATTAGACACAAAGCCTCATATCTTACGAAGGCTCTTAATGAGCAAGTGTATGAATGTCAAGGCCAAGTGTCTCATGAGATGAAGGTTTTCCGTCTCCATTATGGGGCTTTACACCTATTATTTTTTATGATGATTAAGATGATACCATGAGCCTAAGTATGATGATGATTATGCTTACTCTAATAATTTAACAAGGATGTACGCTCTTTCTGTCAATGAAGAGTATTTCTTGTACTGTGTGGTGGAATGATACTCAATTCGATTTTGAATTCGATTCTGAAACTTTAGAGGCTCGTGGACTTAATTACAAATCGGCTTATGCCGCTCGCCAGGCAACTTGGATGCCGGTGGCTGAGTAGCATGACTTGGCAAGGATGGTACCTATCAGTTATAGTGATTCATTCCATGACATACATACGCTTGGTATCTGTTTGTGATTGTCTAAGGTGTGCCTTTGAAATTGAATGATGGATGATTTCAAGTTTATGTTTATTAAGGTTTCAGAATGGCCTAGAGAATGAAGGATTGAATCTATGACCTCTTTATTGTATTTTGTAACATCCTACGACACAGAATTTTATGCATAGGACATAAATTAGAGGTGACAAGACAGTACGACCTCTAAAATAAAAATACGTAAATAAGATAGTTGAAAGAAATTGTAATTAGGAGCCTTAAAAAAAGAAGTTGAACAAAACACCAAACAGAAAAGCGCATTGCTCACGATCAGATCAATGCAGAAAGGTAGATAAGATCGAACGGAAAATGATAATGTACAAATAAGATTAGAGTTCCAAAGAGATAATTAACAAGCTCCAGGCTCGACCTGCGAAGCAAAGGCCGACCAGAGTATAGATATACATATATGTATCCAAAATAAACTCAAATTGTAAAATAAACACCTGTTTCTCCGTGTCAACCTCTAGGAGGGATAAAATATAATATATACAAGGTGGAGAATATATGTGCATATATAAACATAAACAGAATACAAATACCGAATCCCAAGATAGTTCTTTACTTTCAAGAGTCTCTAGAATGCTTAGTACGGTGCCTCGCGTCCTGCATCTGAAAATAGTAATATATATATATATATATATATATATATATATATATATATATATATATATATATATATATATTAAATGAGAACCAGAGGTTCTTAGTATGGTAAAGGTGCCAACTTAGGTAATATATAAGATACCGAAAAAGTCAGAGGCAATTTTAGAATTTCGACACTCAGATTTAAACTTAATGAAATATACTAAACCATAGATTAGGGTGGTTGTCTAAGCTATTTAGGTCCTAAGTCCATCTTTAACCCGACACCCCTCCTTCTGTCTCCTTCTAACCTTCAAATTCACCGGTGGAACAACCCTCCTCACGCTTCCACCACACGAGGGATCTCTCAGTTGCACACACAAACAAAGCATACAAGGAAAGCACAATTATGGATAGCAAGTATAGAATATAGGATAAGTAGCAGTTAATTACAGATAAGCAATTAGGCAAATCAATACAAATGCACACGATGCATGTCTACTCTATGGCTGATGATATCATCTGTTGGTTATATAGCCAAACCCGACATGCCTTGGTAGCTAACCTTGGATAGAAACACCAATTACGGAGCAAGTGGAATAAACCACTAATGCTGCTACTACCCAGGCGGGTGTTTAAAGACTCAACTTGGAGCAAGTGGAATAATCCACTACTACTGCTATTATCTAGGCATCACAATCACTGACTTGGAGCAAGCGGGACGAACCACAATCCTTGCTACTGCCCAGGTATCTTATCCAAAAATTCATTTTCAACATCATTTCAATTCATCATTCATACCTTCATAACATTTCCGCACTTCCCCAGACAATACACGTTAACTCAATCACTAATTACATTTCATCAATACTTCCTTATTCTCAATTAATCAACATCATTTTAGTTCTCATTCACATCATAATCAGCATGTCCACACTTTCCTAATTAGAACTTCATCCTCTGTAACCCCATTCTCTGCCACTTGACATCCCCTATAAGTTCACTCTTTTATCTAGGTTTAAAAACTAGGTATTAGATCATAGAGGGTAGTTACAGAGGTTTGCAAAGCTAGAGAATTGGATAAACTTGGAAGAAAATCACATTTCTTCCAAACAAGGGTTCTGCGTACGCGAAACTATGTCTGCGTATGCGGGAGTGTGAAAAATGGCATCTCGCATGACCCCTGGTCTGTGTATGCAAGTCATGAAAACAACAATACTTTTTTGTGTTGCGTGCAAGTTCTCGTGTACACAAGCTTCAAAACTGGGATTTTCGCGTACGTAGACCTTGCTCCATGTATGCAGGACGCCTGGGCAATGCCCGATACCCGTGTTGCATGCAGGTTGTCGCGTCCGCAAGCCTCCATTTTTCATCAAAATGGCTAAGTTGCAGAAAAATCAGATTTTTGCACCAAACTTCAAACGCGCATAACTTTTTTTAAATGATTTTTCATCCGTTCTTCAAACGACATAAACTTTACGGACCCAATTTTCATTTGAAATAAGTTTGACAAAATCTAAGAGTCTGAAAGCCGAGTTATGGCTCACCGAAGTTGGTCAAAAATTAAGTTTTTGGCAAAAACACCACAACCCCTATGCTTTCCAAACTCTAAATCCTATAGCATAAGTTTATAACAAAAAAAAAACCACATAATCATAATTCAACTATTTTCCAATCATTTCTCATCATCCATACCTATAATCTCATCAATATACTCAACAATTTACTCAACAATTTTCAATCCAAATTACAAACATTGTTCATCAATTTCATCATCATAAGTTACTATCATCATCAACCACCACAATCATCAACAATTCTCATCAACCCTGATCAATATCAAGATTCAACACACCCTTATCACAAACTCAACAATTTACACAAAACTTACTAAAACCTTA
The DNA here is from genome assembly GCF_014773155.1 of Arachis stenosperma. Lineage (NCBI taxonomy): Eukaryota > Viridiplantae > Streptophyta > Magnoliopsida > Fabales > Fabaceae > Arachis > Arachis stenosperma. Next base: position 23,507,382 of record NC_080385.1, read on the forward strand.
GCACTTTTATTTAATTCTGTTGGAAATAAGTAGTATGACCACAATCCAATCAATCATGTGTCAAATAATTTGTTATGTTATTATATTAAAATGTTAATATAATAAGGTCCTTGATTAAATTTAGAGATTTATCATTGTGACAGTTATCATAATATTGAGAGATAAATCTTTTATAATTTAATCTAAATTGTTCTTGATCATAGGATTATTAAAAAGAACATTAATAATCCAAAAAGATCAATATATATATATATATATATATATATATATATATATATATATATATAATGGTCTTCATTGAATGAAGATTAATAGATCTCATTTATTAAATTATATATATAGATGGTGCATATAGAGATATAACCATTGAACTGACTCACTTTGAGAATTCCTAATGGTTATAATTACCGTATATTTGTCAATAAGATATTCTCAAGATGAACATAGTAATAGAGTTTCCTTTGACCTGCGACTGTCATAGTAATTAACAATGTATTTATTATACTTTGATTCCGGACACCTGATACCCTAGGGTGCTAGTTGAATGGATATTGGGTATGATTTAGATACTTGTAGAATTAATGATTAGTCAATAAGGAATCCATCAACTCTCGGTAAAGAGTTTGAGTTCTATGATTATAGTGACTGAGATGAATAAAACCTTGGCCAAGGAGATTGAATGAATGAAGAAATGAGTTTCTTAGGTCATTCACAGTTCATTATAATAATGGTAACAAGTTAGAGTTTGACAATTAAACCATACTCTAAGGGTTAACCAAGAGCTGGAAAGATGGAAGGAATCATACTTTGTTCTTCTGAGGTTCTTAGTAAAAATATATTACTTCATACTATCGGGTCGTTGAGGAGTATTGCTAGACGCCAACCTTGATTAGTAAATTTAGTATGACTAATTTACTACCCGCTTAGTATTGAACCTATGGGGTCACACACTAACGAGTGTTCTAATCTTTGCTATAGAATTATTTAATTATTATTTTGATTTAATCAAATAAATAATTATATTAATTCAGATGGAATATTATTATATTTTTTGCTAGCACCAAAAATATAATAATAGTATGATAATTGAGAATATTAAATGAGATTTGAGACTAATTAGTTATTCTATTTCTAAATTTGGATGAGATCCTAACTGATTCCATTTTCAAATTGAGTTATGATATGATTCATAAAATTTGAAGGATTCAGATTTGGAATTTCAAGATATGATTTAAATTTGAATTGAGAACCAAATTTAAAATCAGTAACAAATCTCATACTATATATATGTATGCCAAGAGTAGAGGAATATAAACGAGAGAATAAAAGAGTTTTATTCTTTTACCTCTATACACATAAATGTATGTGAGCCTAATTCTTGGAGAAGAATTTTATGGTGTGCAAAGAGTTGCAAAGAGGTTCTCAATTTAGATAAGATATCCATTGGTCAAAGAGTTGACAGCAAATGTTGGTCTCGGTGTGGATATGCATAGCGCCTTCGTACCATCGAAGGAGAAAGTGATTTTTACTAGCATACATATAGGTATTTAGATCTGATTTACTATATATTATATTATTGGAATAAAGTTTAAGTACAAAATAGATCTTTAAGGATTACTTTCTTTTCTTCCGCTGCGTGTTATGAACACATGGTAATCCTTCAAATTCAACTTAACCTATGGTCAACTAGCCTAAGTTTTCATGCAACATTATATATTATTTACGAGAAACCAAAACCATATCTTGGCCAATTCTTCCCTAAGGCAAAAACACCCCAAAGTCTCTTTTCTGCAAGCCTCAATATCTCCAGACCAACTCAACAAGCTTCTACTCGCCACAACTTTATTCCAATTCATCAATATGATTTCAATTTCACATAAGTTCAATCTAACACCATACAATTTCATATGTGGCCATAATTTAAATTTCTAATCCTCATAAAAATCAAAGATTACAAGGGTTAGGGTTTTCTTACTATTACCCATTGGTTAAATGGACAAAACTCAGTGATTATCCGTGGCTAGAGTTCACCTAAACCATAAAAATCATTCAATCTTTCAATACCCAAAACCCCAAATTTTCGAAAATGAAATGAGAATATTTGGGTAAGAAAACTCAAGTTTCTTATCAAATTGTTTAGTGGGTTTTGCAGAGGACTCTGAGACAAACACGTAGCCACTGACGACTCATCAATTGGAGCTCCGAGTTGAAAGATATGGAAATTTGAAGTTTGAGAAACTATAAAGTTAGGGTTCTTGAGTTTCCCCCCCTTTCATTCAACGTTTTTCATTTTATGAGGGAAGGGAAAGCTGATTTGGCCTTATATATAGTGGGTCTTGGGCCCGGTTTAAACTCGATCCAATTGGTTCGACCTGTTAGTCTAATTTTGGGTTAAAATCTTTAAAATTAGTGTCAAAATTCATATTTTAATTTTTTTATCTATCTAAATTATCAAATTTAATTTTCTATTTTTTTAAATAATAACTAATTTATTGGTTAATTATTCACTAATTACTCAGAGTTTGCGTATTTCTTTTGTTTTTTTTTTTCTGACTAAAATGGTGAACTTAGTTGCTAAAGTGTCTGTCAAATAGGAATTTATGAGACAATTTTATTTCGTCTCTTTTTAATGCTTTTAGGAACAGAAAAACTTTTACTTCGTGAATAACTATGACTTCTGAGATAAAGATAATTCGGGAGACATTTTTATTTTGTCTCTACACGAAAGAAAACAGAAGAAGAGTAGAGAAGAGAAATTCACACAGCCATGTATCTTGATTCAGCCACTATGTGCAATATGACCTACATCTAGTCTTCTCCACAACAATGGTGAAATTTTCACCATCTTTCAAAGATTACAAACACCAATTTTCATAGGATTCAACCCAATCCTATTTGGGACAAACCCAACTTCTACCCAAGCCAAATTTGATTAGGTTCACTCCTTAAATTTTCAACCACTAAATGCTCACTCAACTTAGCAAGAAAATCCCCTTAGGATCATGAATACAAAACAGAAAAACTTACAAAGGATATTTGAAATAAACATTTGGTTTTTCTCCAAGTCTAACTCTCTTTGCCTTTTCTCTCAATGGCTTTTTTCTTAATTCCTCACATTAATTCCTTTTTCTATTGAAACAAAGAAAGATAAAATTGAGAAAACTGAATATTCAATAGAGAACCATGAAGGAGAAGAAAGTATAGTTTTGTAAGCTATGAAAATCCAAACTTTGTGCTCTCACTCCTTGAATCAATCTCTGGTTGTTCACTTCTTTAATAGAGGAATAAAGCTTCCAAAGCTTGAAACTTGGCTTCATCAACTTTGACATTTTCTTCTTCCCCAAATATCAGCAGCAGTAGCAGCATAGAAGAGATAGGGTAGTAGCAGTGACTGAACTTTATATTCATCCATACTCACCATCTTCTCTTTCATTCTTTTTCAAATTGCTTCAAGGATCTTAACCATTCATTTGTACTTTAGCTCCAAGTTTCTTTCTTGACCCTTGATTTGTAGCAGAGCTCTATAATCTTCAATTTACCAGTTCGATGCATACAGAGGGAAGGCTTCTTCAACAATCTTTAATAAAGCACAAAGATGGAAAGACTTCTCTGATGTAGCCTTCGGATTTGATCTTTGCTTAGAGCCCTAGCTAATTGACTTTCTTCTTTTTGCTTGATTTAACCCACTTTTTCATCTTTGATTTGAACCCTAAGCAGACTTTCTTTTTATTGTTTTACTTTTTGGAATGCTTCACATGGATGAAAGAGAGAAGAGAGAGAACTGATTCGATTACTTTATGTTTTGGTTCATATGGAAGTGAATCTTCCTTCTCTTGATGGTAACTATTTTGATGGGCCATGAATGAATTGAAAGAACATGGGCTTGGCTCATCAATTTGGCCTTAAGCTTATTTTTTATTTTAATGGAAAAGTGTTAGATTGATTGGAGATAAGCAACTCTTTCTTTGGATCATGAGTGATGAGATGAGTGCTTATGGGCCTGAAACTTGTTATTAGGCTTTTGTGCTTTTTATTAATTTATGCACAATTAACAAAATAAGTCACTCATATAATTGGACTTTTAACACCATAGTAATGTTAATATTCCTCTTGATGACAAACATTATAAAATTATTTATAAACAAAAGAAATGAAAAGAGTTTTATTGAACTTTCCTTTGATGATTCAATCTTTGAAATGAGCTCTCTTTTTCTTTTATTTACTTTGCTCCCTTTGAATGTTAGCATTTTCTCAACATGTGATCAATAAAATTTATATGAAAATGGCTAAACATTAACCATTCAAATATTCTTATAAAATGATCCAGCCTGCTGGCTTATATTTAAAGAATTTTAAGCTTTCAACCCTGAAAACACTATTAACCGTCAAAATTTTAAAATCAGAGCTACAAACAAACTAAAACAGCCATAATAAAATATTTTTCAAAAAAACAAAACACATTTACATCAATCAAATTATTCCAAAGATTCATAGCTGCCTCATTTCAGTTTTCATTGAACATTAGTACCATTAAAAATACCACAATATGTCATTTCATAAGTCATATCAAAACAGTGCTACAATTCACAATTCATTTTCACACTCACTCCCCTTTTTGTCATTAAAGAGACGTAGTGTTACCTGCACAAAAAATTTTGTTAGGCTAAAGTAGCAGTTCAATCAAATCAAAGTTAAGTATCAAACTATTACAGTCATCCAGAAAATTACAGCATAAAACAGTGTTTTGAAAATCAACAGCATCAACAAGGAGCTAAACATCAGATCCCTTCATCCTTGGTTCCTAGAATGTATTCTTCTTCACACTCAGATATCATTTGATCATCTTCCAATGATTCAAGGTACTTTAGAAGTACTTCAACTCTGCTTTGAGACTTTTTCAATGAATTTTTATTTTGAATTGCAAGTCTTCTAGTTTGTTGGCTAGAATTGATCATGTGCTTGGTAAGGTTTACAAATTCTTACAAGACATCTTTGACAATACCAATAACCAGGTACTTGTTGGAAGTTGATGTACCAGCCGTTGACGGAGGAGGGATACTTTCATCTTCTTCTTCTTCCATAACAGCATCCTTGGCAGCCTTAGTCCCTTTTTCCCTTTGTCTGTTTGACTACATCAATACCTTTAAGAGATAAATTTCTATTATCTTAGGTTTCACTGTTCAAATCAACACCAAAATGCTCAAAGAAACAAGTTAAAAACATGTCATATAGTAGTGAAATATTTTTATTACTTTTGATGCAATTGTACATATGACACATCATAAGATATGCAAAAGAGATTTCAGCTTTGTTAAGAATGGCATAGAGAAATAAGGTGTCATAAAGAGTAACTCGTTGATAGGAACTGCTCTGAGATAAGAGAATGTGAGTAATGATGCGGTGTAACTAGGCTTTGACAAGACCTAGGGCTCGGTGGTTAGAAGTAACACCATCCATGAGAAAAATATTCTCACAAATGTGGGCCAAAACATCCTTGTATAATATTCCTAGATCATTATCCCACTTTCCAATGATATAGATATTGACGCCAACATCATAGTAGTCTAGGGTGTCACTAATGGATTCTTTGTTTAAATGAATTTTATGGCCTTTAACATAAGAGTGAATAGATTCCTCATGATAGTACATATTGGCATAAAATTTTCTAACTAAATCAGGGTAAACTGATTTTCTGATTTCAAAAAGTTTTTTCCAGTCTAAGTAAACAATATTTTTAACAAAATTTATCTCCTTTTTGGCCAGTGCACTTAACTCAGCCACATATGTTGAATACAAAGGTCTTTTAGAAATAATATCTCTATGAAGTTCAAAGTTCATACTAGATGAGAAACAAAAATGATCAAAATGAGAGTGAGAACGGTTATCGAAGTGAGATTTAAAACCAACAGGATCAAGGTTCATTGGTTCTTTCACTGAGTTAATAAAGGGTCTACGGTTACCTTTGGGTATGACTCGAAGGTGTAGACTGTCCTTAAGGATGAGATAAAGAACGTGGAGGTGGAGATGTTGGAGGTTCTTTTTCAGTCATGGGTCTCTTCTCCTTTGCTGTGTTTGCCCTAGATGTTCCAACCTCTGGTGGCGCTGTGTATGAACGTTGAAAAGAGGTTTTGGTCTGTTCCATCGGTTCAGGAACATGAAAGGAGTGTGAGGAAGAATGGGAGTATATATGAATATGGCTATGAGCTTTCCCTATGGGAGAAGGATTTCGTGGAGCACGATAGGTACCAGTGCGTCTTCATGTAGGAACCTTCTTTCTCATCTTTATGAGAGCACAACGAATGCAGTTTTTGAGAGTTAATGGAGGTTGGAGGAGAAGACGAACGGTTTACAAAGTGTAACTGTTTCAAATGCTTTTAAAAAACACAAAATGATATTTAAATCAAATCAAAAGGTGTTTCAAAGAAAATTGATTTTGAAAAAATATGCAAGCAAGCAATTTGAAAAGACAAGTCAAGTATAAACTTTAAAAATCAGAATTTGATTTGACTTGATGAGAATCCCTAAAATAAATAATTTTTGAATTTATGATCAAAACAAACAATGAGGCCCACATCATAAAGTAAAACTTCTTCCTTTTGGGCCCAATGGTGGTTTTAAGGAAACACAATGGACCACCAAAGATTTATTTTTTACTCATATCAATTATTTGTACCAACACTCAGTCTGATATTCAGGAATCTAGAGGGAGTTATCATTTGTCCATTTTTATCACCCATCGACTTGAGAGACAAAGACACACAGAGAGCTACATCATCAAGTTAATTCAGGAATTCAGTACTAATAATACCCAGGGCAGTTCTCAACTTGCAAAATCTGTCTTCAAACAACAGTTTTCTAAATAAATCAACAAGTTGATCTTCAAATTTCACAAATTGTATATCAATTGTTCTCTTTTGTACATGATCTTTAATAGAGTGAAATCTCACTTCAATGCTTGGTTATGAGTGCAGAATAGGGTTTTTCGAAATATTTATTGCACTCATGTTTTCACACAATAAAGGGACACTATTGACTTGAAATTGATAATTTACAAGTTGCATTTTAAGCCATAACAATTGTGAACAATAAGAAGAAGCGGCTATGTATTCAGCCTCGACAATGGATAGGACAACAGTAGCCTGTTTCTTGCTTAACCACACTTTAGTGACTGTCCAAGAAAGTAACAAATCCCTGAAGTGTTTCTTCTATCAACTTGGTCACCGGCAAAATCTACATCACAATGCCCTACTATACAAAACTCATCAGATTTAGGATATTAAAGGTCAAAATCAGAAGTGCCATTAACATATCTAATAATTCTTTTAACGGCTGAAAGATGGGATTCTTTTGGAAGTGATTGGAATCTAGAGCAAACTCAAACACTTTGAACAATATCCAATCTACAGGATGTTATATACATAAGAAATCCAATCATTCCTCTATACCTTGTCTCGCCCACATCTTTGCAATTTTCATCCTTTTCAAGTTTAGAGTTTGGATGCATTGGTGTATTGATTGGTTTGGAATTTTCTAAACCAAATTTTTTTACGAATTGTTTGGCATATTTACCTTGGTATACAAAGATTTCACTGGAAGTTTGTTTGATTTGGAGTCCTAGGAAGAATGTGAGTTCTCCCATCATACTCATATCAAACTCACTAGTCATTAACTTTTCAAAATCAACATACAAGGTTCATTAGCTAATCCAAACACAATATCATCCACATAAACTTGAACAAGAATAAAATTATCATTAGATTTATTAATAGAAAGAGTTATATCTATGGTACCCCTTTAAAAATTATTTTCAATAAGAAAGAGCTAAGTCTTTCATACCAAGCTCTAGAAGCTTGTTTTAAACCATAAAGAGCTTTTGAGAGTTTAAAAACATGATTTAAAAATTCTTTATTTTCAAAATTGGGAGGTTGTACCACGTATACCTCTTTATCAATAATATCATTCAATAATGCACATTTGATATCCATTTGAAAAAGTTTGAACCCTTTGTGAGCTGCATAAGCAAGTAATAATCTTATTGCTTCCGTTCTTACAACAGGAGCAAAAGATTCATTGAAGTCAATGCCCTCTTTTGATCATACGCTTGAGCCGCTAGTCTTGCCTTGTTTCTTGCAATACTATCATCCTCGTCCAATTTGTTTAGAAAGATCCATTTGGTACACATCAATTTCTTCCCATTTGAGTTTGGTACCAATGTCCAAACTTCATTTTTCTCAAAGTAGATCAGTTCTTCTTCCATTGCCTTCACCTATGATGGATCATTAAGAGCTTTTCTCACATTTTGACGTTCAATTCGAGAGATGAGAGTAAGATAATTTTGTTCCATTCTTCCTCTATTTGATGATCTTGTGGTAACTCCTTGAGATGGATCTCTAATTATAAACTCTTGTGGATAGTTTTTCAAGAATTTCCATTCTCTGGGCCTGGATGATGCAAGAACAAATCTGTTATGGTTTAGCTCTGTACTGTTGAGATTCCTAGAATTCTCTGCTGTAGTAAAAGACAAAATAGATTTGTCTAATACAATATGTTCTGCAAAATTTTGAGCAACAATTTCCAATGAGGGTTCTAATTTGTCTTCACCTTGGGTTCCACTTGAGTTTTGTTCAGTTTCATTTCCTGCATCATTCTCTTCAATAACATTTGAAATAGAGTTAGATTCACAAAAGATAACATGCATGGTCTCTTTAATAATTCTATGTTCCTTGAGGCAAACTCTATAGGTTTTACTAGTGGTTGAGTATCCTACAAAGATACATTCATAAGACTTTAGATCAAATTTATCAAGATTGTATTTTGTGTTTAAAACAAAGCATTTACATCCAAAGACATGAAAGTATTTAAGCTTAGGAGAAGTTCTTTTCCGTAGCTCATATGGAGTTTTCTTTAAAATCTTTCGAATAATGGTTCTATTTAGAATATAGCATACTGTGTTTACAGTTTCAGCCCATAAGAATATGAGTAATTATGTAATATAGCATGACTTTTGCCCTTTCTTAAAGACTTCTATTTCTTCTTTTTACACGCCATTTTATTGAGGTGTTCTAGGACAAGAGAAATTATGTAATATACCAAACTCATTACAAAATGATTCAAAATCTTAGTTTTCAAATTTTTTTCCATGATCACTTTTAATAGGAGCATTTTCAAATCTTTCTCATTTTGAATCTTTTTACACAAAATAATGAAAGATGAAAAAGTATCATTTTTGTGAGCGAAGAAAAGAATCCATCTGAATCTTGTATAATCATCAACTACTACTAAGCCATAGTGTTTACCACCTAGGCTTTGAGAGGGATAGAGAGAGTGTGGGAGATGAGAGGGTGTGAGTGAAATAGTGTGTGTGTAGTTCGAAATGGGGGGAACAGGGTTCGTAGTTCGAATTTAGGGCATGTTTACCGTCACATTTATCGGCGGATAAATCTGACAGTAAAGTTTCACGGGTGCTCTAAAACACAACATTTTGCTAACCAAGGTTTCCGTCAAATAAATCCAATGGTAAACGACGCACTAATTTTTCGTTTCTCCCTCCACTTATTACCGACAGAATTTATCGTCGAAAAAAAATATGCTTGTAACTTTTTTATCTGGCGAATTAAATATCAAACTCGCTGGTAAATTCATCGCTAATATTTAATGCTAAATCTAACGATAAATCTGACCGTATTTAGTATTTTTCTTGTAGTGTTTTCACTGGATCACTTGAGTTAAAGAAAGAGCTCTCATTGTAGGTATTTACATTCTGAAGTTTGGTGGTAATAATAGATTTTGTTCTAAAGTGTGTAGTCAATTCACATAGGTTATAGCGAAGATTAATCCTTTGAAATTAATCAACCTGTAGCAGGAACTATTACCCAGTAAGGCTTTCACTCCATTTATTTTTCATGTTGGTGATGATTAGTATTTGGTTGTTCTAAAAATATTTCATCTTTATTTTGTGTCTCCTTTTGCAGATTAATTTAGGAATTTATATTAAGGATAGGAAGTCTAAATTCTTAGTCTTAGTTGATCGTGCAACTGGTGGCCCGAGCATCAGAGATGGTGAGGTGAAACTAATTGATTCAATGAAAAACGAATGTCCATGTTAAGACATATATATGTTTGACTGAAATGCAGAGAATTTTAAATCGTAACATCATTTTCATATCAGGTAAGAGGAAACAATTACATGGGCATCCACAAACTAGGTGATTCTCACTGGTGCCGTTCAACTGGTCAAGAAATTTACTCACAACTCGTATTGACTTTTACACATGAGGTATGCCTTCATACAATGGCATGATTTACTCAAATATGTTATGCTATATTTCATTTCCAATTTACCATATAACATATATTCGATGTTGAATAATTGATCAGAACATAGAAAATTGAAAGGACTCATATTTGAACTAAGGAACCGTGATGGACCCAAATTACAGCTTGCCTCCCAATGTTGCTTTGATAACTCTTGAGGTGCACTTAGCTACATTAGCTTTATGCACTTGCATTGCACCCGTGCGTGCACAACTTATACGCATGCTCTCTTACTCAATGCATTTTGTAGGATTTGGATTATGGTAGTGTGCTTCTTCGTTTGACATATCTATATGAGGTTGATGGTAATCAGTGGCTAAGATAAGGGGGTTGAATCTTAGCCCCTTTTTGCTTAGTAACACTTGCTGTATTTTAGAGTGCTTTGAAGAGATATTTTTGCTTTGTCTCGTACCTAGCCAAGAGACATTTTCTTTTTGTCTCGTAACCAGGCAAGAGATATTTTTCAGTTTTGTCTCCTATGCAGCAGAAACAGAAATGGAGTAAAGGAAAGAGAGGATTGCACCAAGAAGTATCCTGGTTCAGCTGCTAAGTGAAATACAGCCTACATCCAGTCTCAATCACAACAATAATGGAATTTTACTATAATCTTGTAGATTATAGCACCAATTCTTTCTAGGAACTACCCTTCTTATCAGGGACAAGTCCAGAATCTATCCTCAATCTCAAAATTGACTTGGTCACCTACCAAGCTTTCAACTGCTAAGTGCTAACCCAACTTGCAAGGGGATTCCCACAGAATCAAGATACACAACACAGATGTACAAAGGACCTCTAGGATATCTATGACTTTTTCTTTAATTTTGTACACTCTGTCTTTTTTCTCTCACTGGCCTTTTCTTACAAAACTCACACTGTTTTCCTTTTTCACCATGAGACTCAAGACAGACAAAACTTAAAGAAAATACAAAATAGGAAACATTGAAGGAGAAAAACTTCTGTTAGCTTAGGTAGCTATGAGAACTCTGTGCTTTTTTTCTCCTTATCTCAAGCCTTGGCTGTTCACCTTTATTATAGAAGGGGAAGCCTCCAATGTTGAAACGGTCCAGTCGAGCCAACTTCTTCTTCTTCAATCACCAAATCGGTTCGGACAGAGAGAGAAGAGAGGGAACCGAAAGCTAAAACCAACATGCAATTACCTCTCCCTCTCATTCTTTTTCACCAAGCTTCATCAATCCGGGCCTTCCATCTTGACTTGCTCTCCAAGAAGGATTTCTGACCCTTGATAAGTCCTTGATGCTTAACAGCTTTATCTGCTCCACTTCTGCTTCTTCCTTCACGTAGCTATAGTAGCTACCTTCTGTGATGGTTGATCAAAAGTAGAGACGAGCCATACCCAATGGATTTTCTTCTCTGACTGAATTGGATCTTCCACCATTTTTAGGCATGGTGATCCTGAGACTTCTTCACCACATCTTATCATAAGTGGCAAAGATCTCATCCACGCCATACTGTAGATCTTCCTTTTGCAAGGACCATCATCACCTTGGCCTCTTGCTTATTCATAGCCTATGTTTGACTTTCTCTGATAGCTTGCATCTTCTTCTTTCCTGCTGAGATGTCAACCGAAGAGAGAGAAGAGAGAGAAGAGAAAAAGCTATCAAATAGATTTGAAGAAAGATATTAAAATAAATTAAGTTTTCACTTTTCAAAATTCCAAGCTTAGTAACGTGTGAGAGTAATAATAGCCATCAAATCAGTTTTAAATTTTCTCTCTCATATTACCAAAGCAATTAAACCAAATTAAATAAATTTGAAATCCATCACTCATTGAGAAAGGTATCCGTGGAAGGCATGCTTTTAATTCAATTAACATTTGGATTCCACCAAGGTAAATGGGTGACCGAAACATCATGCTCCATTTCCTTTTTCTTTTGATTTCGGACCAACCACGTTGTTGGGCTTCAAATTGGTTTTTCTAGCCTAATCAACACAAGAATAATTCAGCCACACTATTTAGAACATTTTTATACTAAAGGCTGAATATTTTTGTCAACATTTTGGGCTTTTTGTTACTAATACCCAATGATCAAAATCTGCACATAAAAACAGAAATTATTAAGCAAATAATTTGAAGCTAAAATCAAATTAATAATTTCTAACAATAATTTTTAACAATATTTGATCATGATATTAATTTGGAGTTTTCCAAACTCATCAATCTCCCCCTTGATGACAAACATTATTAAAAATTGAATTGAAAAAGGGTAAGGTTTAAGAGTACTCCCTTTGAAGGTTTGGCCTCCCCCATTCCGTCTGTTACATAGCTCCCCCTTAATATGTGCCATTTTATTAAAGGAAGCATTACTTGTAACATTTAAAACCAATCTTAAAGCCACAATGTATTCAACATATGAAATATTAAAACATGTTGAACAACTTGATTTTTGAGTAGATGCATCATGATAATCAAAACCTGATTTGATATCATCTAAATAATTTTCTGCTCACTAAAACACCCAAATTAAAGTATGCTTGATTACCTTCAGAGTACATTTCAACATATAACCAAGACTCAACATAATTCAAATTAACATGTACAAACAATTCCTGTTAATAGGATTTCCTGCCAAACTATTCAATCAAGCAAAAATCTAACAATTCACAATAAAAATTGGTAGAATAATAATAAGAGCAGCATTATCAGGAATTCAAAAAACAAAATTCAGCACAGGATTATTTGATCATCCCCTGTTTCAATCCATTTATTGGATCAGCCCCTTTTTTCAATTTTTCTCAACTTTCCTCCTCCTTTTATCATCAATGCTCCAGAGTATCCAAAATGCAGAATATTTGTTTACACCAAAACACAATGGTCCAGAGTATCCAAGTACAGTCAACTAACAGTTACAAAATACCAAAACAGAAAAAGCATGAAAAGGAAACAAAGTTCATAGGTACTAGCAGCTAAGAATAAATCAAATATTAGAAAGATTAACATCTGAGCTAAGGGATTTGTTGTCTTCATCCGCATCAGCCATGTCCTTTTCAAAGCTATTGATCGACAAATTGATTCTCTCATGACACTTTGTCCAGGCCTTCTCATTCTCATAAGCTTGTTTTTTGGCCTCTTTGAAAGATTTGATTATCAAATGAGTCATTTCAGAGAATTCATGCAACACATCTTTGACTGAGTCGGAGAGTTTGGAGGATTTTGAGGAATGAAATTCCGTTTCACTATCTAAGGCAATAGCGCTTTTTCCTTTCTTGCCTTTCATGGCTTCAAAAATCCCTCCTCCTTTCAAAGTTGAAAATCTATTTTGTATAGGTTCATTGAGCACATCAACATTGAAATATTCAAAAATGCATGACAGAAAAATATCATAAGGCAAGTTTGCCTTTTTATCACTGCGTACACATTCCTACATGTGACGCACCATCAAGTAAGCAAAAGAAATAGAAGATGAAGTGAGAATAGAAAATAAAACTAGGGTATCACAAACAGTTACCCTTTGATAGGATCCGGTCTGCGGCATCAAAATATGGTTAATAATGCGGTGAAGTAATGCTCTTACAGGGCCAAGAGCCTTATGAGTCAAAATCGTCCCATCCAGTGTAGAGAAGTTTTCACAAACTTGAGTGAGAGCAATTGATGAGCGGATAATTTATACGCTTTTTGGCATTGTTTTTAGGTAGTTTTTAGTAAGTTCAAGCTACTTTTAGGGATGTTTTCATTAGTTTTTATGTTAAATTTACATTTCTGGACTTTGCTATGAGTTTGTGTGTTATTCTGTAATTTCAGGTAATTTTTGGCTGAAATTGAGGGACTTGAGCAAAACTCTGAAAAAGGCTGACAAAAGGACTGCTGATGCTGTTGGAATCTGACCTCCCTGCACTCAAAATGGATTTTTTGGAGCTACAGAACTCCAAATGGCGCTCTCTTAATAGCGTTGGAAAGTAGACATCCAGAGCTTTCCAGCAATATATAATAGTCCATACTTTATTCGGGAATTGACGACGTAAAGTGGCGTTCAACGCCAAGTACATGCTGCTGTCTGGAGTCAAACGCCAGAAACACGTCACGACCCGGAGTTGAACGCCAGAAACACGCTATAACTCGGCGTTCAACTCCAAAGGAAGCCTCAGCTCGTGGATAGATCAAGCTCAGCCCAAACACACACCAAGTGGGCCCCGGAAGTGAATTTATGCATCAATTAGTTACCTCTGTAAACCCTAGTAGCTAGTTTAGTATAAATAAGACTTTTTACTAGTGTATTAGTTGTCTTTTAACCACGTTTCATCTTTGGTCTCAGTTTTGTTTTATTCTTCATCTTAAGGGGCCATTGATCACGTTTTGGGGGCTGGCCATTCGGCCATGCCTGAACCTTTCACTTATGTATTTTCAACGGTGGAGTTTCTACACACCATAGATTAAGGGTGTGGAGCTCTGCTGTACCTCAAGTTTCAATACAATTACTATTATTTTCTATTCAATTCTCTTTTATTCTTATTCCAAGATATACGTTACACTTCAACTTGATGAATGTGATGATCCGTGACACTCATCATCATTCTCACCTATGAACGCGCGTGACTGACAACCACTTCCGTTCTACCTTAGGCCGGGCGCATATCTCTTAGATTCCCCAACAGAATCTTCGTGGTATAAGCTAGATAGATGGCGGCATTCATGGGAATCCGGAAAGTCTAACCTTGTCTGTGGTATTCCGAGTAGGATTCCGGGAATCCGGAAAGTCTAACCTTATCTGTGGTATTCCGAGTAGGATTCTGGGATTGAATGACTGTGACGAGCTTCAAACTCCTGAAGGCTGGGCGTTAGTGACAGACGCAAAAGAATTAAGGGATTCTATTCCAACCTGATTGAGAACCGACAGATGATTAGCCGTGCTATGACAGAGCATAGGACCATTTTCACTGGGAGGATGGGATGTAGCCATTGACAACGGTGATGCCCTACATACAGCTTGCCATAGAAATGAGTAAGAAGGATTGGATGAAGGTAATAAGAAAGTAGAGATTCGAGAGGAGCACAGCATCTCCATATGCCTATCTGAAATTCCCACCATGGAATTATATGAGTAACTATTTACTATTTTATTTTCTGTTTATTATTTATTTTCGAACTTATCATAAACCATTTAATCTGCCTAACTGAGATTTATAAGGTGACCATAGCTTGCTTCATACCAACAATCTCTGTGGGATCGACCCTTACTCACGTAAGGTATTACTTGGATGACCCAGTACACTTGCTGGTTAAGTTGAACGGAGTTGTGATCACACGTGCCATTACCAGGGATTATTAAGATCCCAATTCATCATACCATGATCTCTTTGGGGTATTTTTGATAGAGCCAATATTTAAATTTCATACAAGTACAAAGAGACCAACTTTGAGGATCACAATTTCGTCCACCAAGTTTTTGGCGCCGTTGCCGGGGATTGTTTGAGTATGAACAACTGACGGTTCATCTTGTTGCTCAGATTAGGTAATTTTCTTTTCAAAATCTTTCAAAAATCTTTTTCAAAATTTTCTTTTCTTTTTCGTTTTTTCCAAAAATATTTTCGAAAAAAAATAATAAAAATACAAAAAAATTATAAAAGCATAAAAAATTCAAAAAATATTTTGTGTTTCTTGTTTGAGTTTTGAGTCAATTTTTAAGTTTGGTGTCAATTGCATGCTTTAAAAATTTTTTCTTGCATTTTTCGAAAATTCATATATTCATGGTGTTCTTCATGATCTTCAAGTTGTTCTTGACAAGTCTTCTTGTTTGATCTTGATGTTTTCTTGTTTTGTGTCTTTTGTTGTTTTTCATATGCATTTTTCGTTTGTTAGAGTCCATGCATTAAAGATTTCTAAGTTTGGTGTCTTGCATGTTTTCTTTGCATCAAAAATTTTTCAAAATTATGTTCTTGATGTTCATCATGATCTTCAAAGTGTTCTTGATGTTCATCTTGACATTCATAGTGTTCTTGCATGCATTCTTTGTTTTGATCCATAAAGAAAAGAGAAAAACACAAAAATGACGTTTTTATTTTTTCTCTCTCATCATCAAAAATTCAAAAAAATAAAAAAATATCTTTTCCTTGTTTCTCTCCAAATTTTCAAAATTTTGGGTTGACTTGGTCAAAAATTTTTAAAAATTAGTTGTTTCTTACAAGTCAAGTCAAATCTTCAATTTTAAAAATCTTATCTTTTAAAAATCTTCTTCATAAATCATATCTTTTTTATTTTTTATTATTTTCGAAAAATTTCAAAAATCTTTTTCAAAATATTTTCAAAATCTTTTTCTTATCTTTATATCAAATTTTCAAAAATTCACTAACAATTAATGTGATTGATTCAAAAATTTGAAGTTTGTTACTTTCTTGTTAAGAAAGGTTCAATCTTTAAGTTCTAGAATCTTATCTTTTAGTTTCTTGTTAGTAATTAATTTTAATTTAAAAATTAAATCTTTTTCAAACATATCTTATCATATCTTTTATATCTTATCTTTTTCAAAATTTTATCTTTTTCAAAAATTTGATTTCAAATATCTTATCTAACTTCTTATCTTCTTATCTTTTCAAATGTGATTTTAATATCTTTTTCAACTAACTATTTGACTTTTTGTTTGTTTCTTATCTTTTTCAAAACCACCTAACTACTTTTCCCTCTCTAATTTTCGAAAATATCTCATCTCTTTTTCAAAAATTCTTTTTTTGTTTTAAATTTTAATTTTAATCTTATCTTATCTTTAATTTTCGAAAATACTAACCTCTTTTTCAAAATTTTTTTTCGAAATTCTCCCTCTCTTTTCTTATTCTATTTAATTATTTATTTGCTAACACTTTTCTTCACCCCTCTTCATCTAAAAATCCGAACCCATTCTTCTTCACTCTTCCCCCCTTTCTTCTTCTACTAACATAAAGGAATCTCTATACTGTGACATAGAGGATTCCTCTTCTTTTCTTGTTTTCTTCTCTTTCATATGAGCAGGAACAAGGAAAAAGGCACTCTTGTTGAAATTGATCCCGAACCTGAAAGGACTCTGAAGAGGAAACTAAGAGAAGCTAAATTACAACAATCTAAAGGTAACCTTTCAGAAATATTAGAACAAGAGAAGGAGATGGCAGCCGAACCCAACAACAATAATGCAAGGAGAATGCTTGGTGACTTCACAAAACCAACATCCAAATTTGATGGAAGAATCATCTCCATTCCTGCCATTGGAGCCAACAATTTTGAGCTTAAGCCTCAACTAGTTGCTTTAATGCAACAGAACTGCAAGTTTTATGGACTTCCATCTGAAGATCCTTACCAGTTTTTAACTGAGTTCTTGCAGATTTGTGAGACTGTTAAGACGAATGGAGTTGATCCTGAAGTCTACAGACTCATGCTTTTCCCTTTTGTTGTAAGAGACAGAGCTAGAATATGGTTGGATTCACAACCTAAGGATAGCCTGGACTCCTGGGATAAGCTGGTCACGGCTTTCTTGGATAAATTCTTTCCTCCTCAAAAGCTGAGCAAGCTTAGAGTGGATGTTCAGACCTTCAAATAAAAAGATGGTGAATCCCTCTATGAAGCTTGGGAAAGATACAAGCAGTTGACCAAAAGGTGTCCATCTGACATGTTTTCAGAATGGACCATATTAGATATATTCTATTGTGGTCTATCTGAGTTTTTGAAAATGTCATTGGACCATTCTGCAGGTGGATCTATTGATGAGCGGATAATTTATACGCTTTTTGGCATTGTTTTTAGTATGTTTTTAGTATATTTTAGTTAGTTTTTAGTATATTTTTATTAGTTTTTAGTTAAAATTCACTTTTCTGGACTTTACTATGAGTTTGTATATTTTTCTGTGATTTCAGGTATTTTCTGGCTGAAATTGAGGGACCTGAGCAAAAATCTGATTCAGAGGCTGAAAAGGACTGCAGATGCTGTTGGATTCTGACCTTCCTGCACTCGAAGTGGATTTTCTGGAGCTATAGAAACCCAATTGGCGCGTTCTCAACGGCTTTGGAAAGTACACATCCTGGGGTTTCCAGCAATGTATAATAGTTTATACTTTGCCCGAGATTTGATGGCCCAAACCGGCGTTCCAAATCAGCTCAAGAATGTCCGGCACAAGAATGGGAGTTAAACGCCCAAACTGGCATAGAAGCTGGCGTTTAACTCCAAGAAAAGTCTCTACACATGAAAGCTTCAATGCTCAGCCCAAGCGCACACCAAGTGGGCCCGAAAGTGGATTTTTATGTCATTTACTCATTTCTGTAAACCCTAGGCTACTAGTTCTCTACAAATAGGACCTTTTACTATTGTATTCTCATCTTAGTAGCTATCTTTGAGTAGTCTTATGCTATCTTAAATCATGGGGCTGGCCATTCGGCCATGCCTAGACCTTTGTTCTTATGTATTTTCAACGGTGGAGTTTCTACACACCATAGATTAAGGTGTGGAGCTCTGCTGTACCTCGAGTATTAATGCAATTACTATTGTTCTTCTATTCAATTCAGCTTATTCTTGTTCTAAGATATCACTTGTTCCTCAACTTGATGAATGTGATGATCCGTGACACTCATCATCATTCTCACCTATGAACGTGTGCCTGACAACCACCTCCGTTCTACCTTAGATTGAGTGGATATCTCTTGGATTCTTTAATCGGGATCTTCGTGGTATAAGCTAGAATTGATGGCGGCATTCAAGAGAATCTGGAAGGTCTAAACCTTGTCTGTGGTATTCTGAGTAGGATTCAATGATTGAATGACTGTGACGAGCTTCAAACTCCTGAAGGCTGGGCGTTAGTGACAGACGCAAAAGAATCAATGGATTCTATTCCAACCTGATTGAGAACCGACAGATGATTAGCCGTGCCGTGACAGGGTGCGTTGAACATTTTCACTGAGAGGACGGGACTGTAGCCACTGACAACGGTGATGCCCAACATACAGCTTGCCATAGAAAGGAGTAAGAAGGATTGGATGAAGACAGTAGGAAAGCAGAGAGACGGAAGGGACAAAGCATCTCCATACGCTTATCTGAAATTCTCACCAATGAATTACATAAGTATCTCTATCCTTGTTTTATGTTTTATTCATATATCACCCATACCCATTTGAATCTGCCTGACTGAGATTTACAAGATGACCATAGCTTGCTTCATACCAACAATCTTCGTGGGATCGACCCTTACTCGCGTAAGGTTTATTACTTGGACGACCCAGTGCACTTGCTGGTTAGTTGTGCGAAGTTGTGAAATTATATTTAGACCATGGTATTGAGCACCAAGTTTTTGGAGCCATTACCGGGGATTATTTGAGTTGTGAAAAGTAGAGATCACAATTTCGTGCACCAAGTTTTTGGTGCCGTTGCCGGGAATTGTTGAGTTTGGACAACTGACGGTTCATCTTGTTGCTTAGATTAGGTATTTTTCTTCAAAGTTCTTAAGAATGAATTCTAGTGTTTCAAGGTGATGTTCTTATCATCACCAAAGCTGATTGATTCTCATCAATTTAGCTCTTGAATGCAATGTCCTGCTGAAGCTTGGCTAGCCATGTCTAATTTCTTTAGACTAACATTGCATGATTCTTGGAATTCTCATTAAGAATTTTGATACCTTTATTTTCTTTTCCACTTAATTTTCGAAAAATCCAAAAAAAATTACAAAATCATAAAAACCAAAAATATTTTATGTTTCTTGTTGAGTCTAGTGTCTCATGTTAAGTTTGGTGTCAATTGCATGTTTCTGTTCTTCTTGCATTCATTCATGTGTCTTAAGTGATCTTCAAGATGTTCTTGATGATTTCCTTGCTCTGATCTTTGAATTCTCTTGACTTGAGTGTTTTCTTATATGCATTCTCATTTTGTTAGTGTCAGTAGTATACAAACTTCTAAGTTTGGTGTCTTGCATGCATTGTTTATTTGATTTTAGTTGCATTTTGATTATTCCTCATTATTAAAAATCCAAAAAAATTTTTAATTTGTGTCTTTTCAAGTCAATAATACAGAGAATTGAAGATTCAGAACATACAGCAGAGGAATTACACAGAAAAATCTAGGCGTTCAAAATGCCCAGTGAAGAAGGAAAACTGGCGTTTAAACGCCAGCCAGGGTACCTGGCTGGGTGTTTAACGCCCAAAAGGGTAGTGTTTTGGGCGTTAAACGCCAGAATGTGCACCATTCTGGGCGTTTAACGCCAGGATGGCACAAGAGGGAAGATTTTGTTTTCAATTCAAATTTTTTTCAAGTTTTCAAAATTTTTCAAAATCAAATCTTTTTCAAATCATATCTTTTCAATCATATATTTTCAAAATCAATTTCTTTCTTTTTCAAAAAAATACTTGCTATCAATTAATGATTTGATTCAACATTTCAAGTATGTTGCCTTTTCTGTTGAGAAAGGTTTAATGTCTGAATCATATCTTTTCTTGTTAGTCAAGTCATTAATTTTCAAAATCAAATCTTTTTAAATTGTTTTTCAAATCATATCTTCTCAATCACATCTTTTTAAAACCATAACTTTTCAATCGTATCTTTTAATCACTTCTTTTTCAAAATATATTTCAATCATATCTTTTTGATTTCTAATTTCAAAATCTTTTTCAAAAATCACTTGATTTCTTTTCCACTCTTAGTTTTCAAAAATCAATTACTATTTTTCAAAATTTTTTTAAAATTTTTTTAATTTATTTTCGAAAATTTCTTCCCCTCTTCTCACATACTTCTATTTATGGACTAACACTCCTCCTCAATGCACAATTCGAACTCCATCATACTTGATCAGTTCGAATTCTTCTACCTCCTCCTTCTATTTTTTTCCCTCTGACACCTCAAGGAATCTCTATACTGTGACATAGAGGATTCCATATTTTCTTGTTCTCTTCTCTTTCATATGAGCAGGAGCAAAGACAAAAGCATTCTTGTTGAGGCTGATCCTGAACCTGAAAGGACCTTGAAGCGAAAGCTAAGAGAAGCTAAGGCACAACTCTCTATAGAGGATCTAACAGAAATCTTCAAAGAAGAAGACATGGCAGCCGAAAACAATAACAATGCAAGGAAGGTGCTGGGTGACTTTACTGCACCTGCTCCCGACTTCTATGGGAGAAGCATCTCTATCCCTGCCATTGGAGCAAACAACTTTGAGCTTAAGCCTCAATTAGTTTCTCTAATGCAACAGAATTGCAAGTTCCATGGACTTCCATTGGAAGATCCTCATCAGTTTTTAGCTGAATTCCTGCAAATCTGTGACACTGTCAAGACTAATGGGGTTGACCCTGAAGTCTACAGACTTATGCTATTCCCTTTTGCTGTAAGAGACAGAGCTAGGATATGGTTGGACTTACAACCTAATGAAAGCCTGAACTCTCAGGAAAAGCTAGTCAATGCCTTCTTGGCAAAGTTCTTTCCACCTCAAAAATTGAGTAAGCTTAGAGTGGAAGTCCAAACCTTCAGACAGAAGGAAGGTGAATCCCTCTATGAAGCTTGGAAAAGATACAAACAATTGATCAGAAAGTGTCCTTCTGACATGCTTTCTGAATGGAGCATCATAGGTATCTTCTATGATGGTCTATCTGAACTGTCCAAGATGTCATTGGACAGCTCTACTGGAGGATCTCTTCATCTGAAGAAGACGCCTACAGAAGCTCAAGAGCTCATTGAAATGGTTGCAAATAACCAATTCATGTACACTTCTGAAAGGAATCCTGTGAACAATGGGACGAATCAGAAGAAAGGAGTTCTTGAGATTGATACTCTGAATGCCATATTGGCTCAAAATAAAATATTAACTCAGCAAGTCAATTTGATTTCTCAAAGTCTGTCTGGAATGCAAGCTGCAACAGGCAGTACTAAGGACGCTTCATCTGAAGAAGAAGCTTATGATCCTGAGAACCCTTTAATGGAAGAGGTGAATTACATGGGAGAACCTTATGGAAACACCTATAATTTTTTATGGAGAAATCATCCAAATCTCTCATGGAAAGATCAACAGAGACCTCAACAAGGTTTCAACAACAATAATGGTGGAAGAAACAGGTTTAGCAATGGCAAGCCTTTTCCATCATCTTCTCAGCAACAGACAGAGAATTCTAAGCAGAACCACTCTGACTTAGCAACCATGGTCTCTGATCTAATCAAAACCACTCAAAGTTTCATGACTAAAACAAGGTCCTCTATTAGGAATTTGGAGGCACAAGTGGGACAGCTGAGTAAGAGAGTTACTGAACTTCCTCCTAGTACTCTTCCAAGAAATACAGAAGAGAATTCAAAAGGAGAATGCAAGGCCATTAACATGATCCACATGGCCGAACTAGGAGAGGAGGGAGAGGCAGTGAACGCCACTTAGGAAGACCTCAATGGACGTCCACTGGCCTCCAATGAGTTCCCTAGTGAGGAACCATGGGAATTTGAGGCTCACACTGAGACCATAGAGATTCCATTGGATTTACTTCTGCCATTCATGAGCTCTGATGAGTATTCTTCCTCTGAAGAGGATGAATATGTCACTGAAGAGCAAGTTGCTAAGTACCTTGGAGCAATCATGAAGCTAAATGACAAGTTATTTGGTAATGAGACTTGGGAGAACGAACCTCATTTGCTCATCAAAGAACTGGATGACTTGTCTAGGCAGAAATTACCTCAAAAGAGACAAGATCCTGGGAAGTTTTCAATACCTTGTACCATAGGCACCATGACCTTTAAGAAGGCTCTGTGTGGCCTAGGGTCAAGCATAAACCTCATGCCTCTCTCTGTAATGGAGAAGCTATGGATCTTTGAGGTGCAAGCTGCAAGAATCTCACTAGAGATGGCAGACAATTCAAGAAAACAAGCTTATGGACTTGTAGAGGATGTTCTGGTAAAGATTGAAGACCATTACATCCCTGCTGATTTCATAGTCCTAGAGACTGGGAAGTGCATGGATGAATCCATCATCCTTGGCAGACCCTTCCTAGCCACAGCAAAGGTTGTAATTGATGTGGACAGAGGAGAATTGATCATTCAAGTGAATGAAAAATTCTTTGTGTTTAAGGCTCAAGGATATCCCTTTGTCACCATGGAGAGGAAGCATGAAGAGCTTCTCTCAAAACAGAGCCCCCACAGTCAAACTCTAAGTTTGGTGTTGGGAGGCCACAACCAAATTCTAAGTTTGGTGTTGAACCCCCACATTCAAACTCTAAGTTTGGTGTTGGGAGGTTCCAACATTGCTCTGAGTATCTGTGAGGCTCCATGAGAGCTCACTGTCAAGCTACTGACATTAAAGAAGCGCTTGTTGGGAGGCAACCCAATGTTATATTTAATCTATTTTCCTTTGTTATTTTATGTTTTCTGTAAGTTGATGATCATGAGAAGTCACAAAATCAATTGAAAAAGTAAAAACAGAATGAAAAATAGAAAGAAAAATAGCACACCCTGGAGGAAGACCTTGCTGGCGTTTAAACGCCAGTAAGGGCAGCAAATGGGCGTTTAACGCCCAGTCTGGCACCATTCTGGGCGTTTAACGCCAGAAAGGGGCACCAGACTGGTGTTAAATGCCAGGAAAGGGCAAGAAGTTGGCGTTAAACACCAGAAATGGGCACCAGCCCGGCGTTTAATGCCAGAATTGGCATAGAGAGCATTTTTGCTCGCCACTTGGTGCAGGGATGACTTTTCCCTGACACCTCAGGATCTGTGGACCCCACAGGATCCCCACCTACCCCACCACTCTCTCTCTTCTTCACCAATCACCTCAACACCCCTTCTCCAAAAACTTCTCACCTATCAAATCACATCTTTCTCTTCACCACTCACATCCATCCTTCATAAAACCCCACCTACCTCACCATTCAAATTCAAACCATTTTTCCTCCCAAACCCACCCTCCCATAACCGAACCCTACCCCTCTCTCCACCCCTATATATACCCATCTTCACTCCTTCATTTTCACACAACCTAAACACTACTTTTCCCCCTTGGCCGAACCATAAAGCCATCTCCATCTCTTCTATTTCTTCTTCTTCTACTCTCTTCCTTTTTCTTTTGCTCGAGGACGAGCAAACCTTCTAAGTTTGGTGTGGTAAAAGCATTGCTTTTTGTTTTTCCATAACCATTTATGGCATCCAAGGCCGAAGAAACCTCTAGAAAGAGGAAAGGAAAGGCAAAAGCTTCCACCTCCGAGTCATGGGAGATGGAGAGATTCATCTCAAGGGTGCATTGAGACCACTTCTATGAAGTTGTGGCCTTGAAGAAAGTGATCCCCGAGGTCCCTTTCAAACTCAAAAAGAGTGAATATCCGGAGATCCGACATGAGATTCGAAGAAGAGGTTGGGAAGTTCTTACCAACCCCATTCAACAAGTCGGAATCTTAATGGTTCAAGAGTTCTATGCCAATGCATGGATCACCAAGAGCCATGATCAAAGTGTGAACCCGAACCCAAAGAATTGGCTTACAATGGTTCGGGGAAAATGCTTAGATTTTAGTCCGAAAAATGTAAGGTTGGCATTCAACTTGCCCATGATGCAAGGAGATGAACACCCTTACACTATAAGGGTCAACTTTGATCAAAGGTTGGACCAAGTCCTCATAGACATTTGTGAAGAGGGCGCTCAATGGAAGAGAGATTCAAGAGGGAAGCCGGTTCAACTGAGAAGGCATGACCTCAAGCCCGTGGCTAGGGGATGGTTGGAGTTTATCCAACGCTCATTCATTCCCACTAGCAACTGGTCCGAAGTTACTATAGACCGGGCCATCATGATTCATAGCATCATGATTGGAGAAGAAGTAGAAGTTCATGAGGTTATAGCCCAAGAACTTTATAAGGTGGCGGACAAGCCCTCTACCTTGGCAAGGTTAGCATTTCCTCATCTCATTTGTCACCTCTGTTATTCAGTTGGAATTGACATAGAGGGAGACATCCTCATTGATGAGGACAAGCCCATCACTAAGAAAAGGATGGAGCAAACAAGAGATCCCCCTGAGATACCTCAAGGGATGCACTTTCCTCCACAAAACTATTGGGAGCAAATCAACACCTCCTTAGGAGAATTGAGTTCCAACATGGGACAACTAAGGGTGGAGCACCAAGAACATTCCATCCTCCTCCATGAAATTAGAGAAGATCAAAGAATCATGAGAGAAGAGCAACAAAGGCAAGGAAGAGACATTGAGGAGCTCAAGCACTCCATAAGATCTTCAAGAGGAAGAACGAGCCGCCATCACTAAGATGGACCCGTTCTTTAATCTCCTTGTTCTTTATTTTCTTGTTTTTCGAATTTCATGCTTATGTTTATCTATGTTTGTGTCTCATGATCAATAGTGTCTATGCCTTAAAGTTATGAATATCCTATGAATCCATCACCTTTCTTGAATGAAAAATGTTCTTAATTGAAAAAGAGAAGAATTGCATGAATTTTGAATTTTATAACAGATTAATTATTTTGATGTGGTGGCAATACTTTTGTTTTCTGAATGTATGCTTAAACAGTGCATATGTCTTTTGAATTTGTTGTTCATGAATGGTTGGCTCTTGAAAGAATGATGAAAAAGGAGACATGTTACTGAGGATCTGAAAAATCATAAAAATGATTCTTGAAGCAAGAAAAAGCAGTGAATATTCCAAAAAAAAAGAGAGAGAGAAAAACGAAAAAAAAAGAAAGAGAAAAAGAAAAAGAAAGAAATAAAGTTGTGATCCAAGGCAAAAAGAGTGTGCTTAAGAACCCTGGACACCTCTAATTGGGGACTCTAGCAAAGCTGAGTCACAATCTGAAAAGGTTCACCCAATTATGTGTCTGTGGCATGTATGTATCCGGTGGTAATACTGGAAGACAGAGTGCTTTGGGCCACGGCCAAGACTCATAAAGTAGCTGTGTTCAAGAATCATCACACTTAACTAGGAGAATCAATAACACTATCTGGATTCTGAGTTCCTATAGAAGCCAATCATTCTGAATTTCAAAGGATAGAGTGAGATGCCAAAACTGTTCAGAGGCAAAAAGCTAAAAGCCCCGCTCATCTAATTAATACTGATCTTCATAGATGTTTTTGGAATTCATTGCATATTCTCTTCCCTTTATCTTATTTGATTTTCAGTTGCTTGGGGACAAGCAACAATTTAAGTTTGGTGTTGTGATGAGCGGATAATTTATACGCTTTTTGGCATTGTTTTTAGTATATTTTTAGTATGTTTTAGTTAGTTTTTAGCATATTTTTATTAGTTTTTAGTTAAAATTCACTTTTCTGGACTTTACTATGAGTTTGTGTATTTTTCTGTGATTTCAGGTATTTTCTAGCTGAAATTGAGGGACCTGAGCAAAAATCTGATTCAGAGGCTGAAAAGGACTGCAGATGCTGTTGGATTCTGACCTCCCTGCACTCGAAGTGGATTTTCTGAAGCTACAGAAGCCCAATTGGCGCGCTCTCAACGGCTTTGGAAAGTAGACATCCTGGGCTTTCCAGCAATGTATAATAGTCCATACTTTTCCCGAGATTTGATGGCCCAAACCGGCATTCCAAATCAGCTTAAGAATGTCCGGCGTTAAACGCCGGAACTAGCACAAGAATGGGAGTTAAACGCCCAAACTGGCATAGAAGCTGGCGTTTAACTCCAAGAAAAGTCTCTACACATGAAAGCTTCAATGCTCAGCCCAAGCACACACCAAGTGGGCCCGGAAGTGGATTTTTATGTCTTTTACTCATTTCTGTAAACCCTAGGCTACTAGTTCTCTACAAATAGGACCTTTTACTATTGTATTCTCATCTTAGTAGCTATCTTTGAGTAGTCTTATGCTATCTTAAATCATGGGGCTGGCCATTCGGCCATGCCTAGACCTTTGTTCTTATGTATTTTCAACGGTGGAGTTTCTACACACCATAGATTAAGGTGTGGAGCTCTGCTGTACCTCGAGTATTAATGCAATTACTATTGTTCTTCTATTCAATTCAGCTTATTCTTGTTCTAAGATATCACTTGTTCCTCAACTTGATGAATGTGATGATCCGTGACACTCATCATCATTCTCACCTATGAACGTGTGCCTGACAACCACCTCCGTTCTACCTTAGATTGAGTGGATATCTCTTGGATTCTTTAATCGGGATCTTCGTGGTATAAGCTAGAATTGATGGCGGCATTCAAGAGAATCTGGAAGGTCTAAACCTTGTCTGTGGTATTCTGAGTAGGATTCAATGATTGAATGACTGTGACGAGCTTCAAACTCCTGAAGGCTGGGCGTTAGTGACAGACGCAAAAGAATCAATGGATTCTATTCCAACCTGATTGAGAACCGACAGATGATTAGCCGTGCCGTGACAGGGTGCGTTGAACATTTTCACTGAGAGGACGGGACTGTAGCCACTGACAACGGTGATGCCCAACATACAGCTTGCCATAGAAAGGAGTAAGAAGGATTGGATGAAGACAGTAGGAAAGCAGAGAGACGGAAGGGACAAAGCATCTCCATACGCTTATCTGAAATTCTCACCAATGAATTACATAAGTATCTCTATCCTTGTTTTATGTTTTATTCATATATCACCCATACCCATTTGAATCTGCCTGACTGAGATTTACAAGATGACCATAGCTTGCTTCATACCAACAATCTCCGTGGGATCGACCCTTACTCGCGTAAGGTTTATTATTTGGACGACCCAATGCACTTGCTGGTTAGTTGTGCGAAGTTGTGAAATTATATTTAGACCATGGTATTGAGCACCAAGTTTTTGGAGCCATTACCGGGGATTATTTGAGTTGTGAAAAGTAGAGATCACAATTTTGTGCACCATCTATTCACCTAAAGAAAACGCCTGAAGAGGCTCAAGAATTCATTGACATGGTTGCAAATAACCAATTCAGGTACACTTCTGAGAGGAATTCCGTGAATAACGGGACACCTCAGAGGAAGGGAGTTCTTGAAATTGATGCTCTGAATACCATATTGGCTCAGAACAAAGTGTTGACTCAGCAAGTCAACATGATCTCTCAAAGTCTGAATGGATGGCAAAATGCATCCAACAGTACTAAAGAGGCAGCTTCTGAAGAAGCTTATGATCCTGAGAACCCTGCAATGGCATAGGTTAATTACATGGGTGAACCTTATGGAAACACCTATAATTCATCATGGAGAAATCATCCAAATTTCTCATGGAAGGATCAACAAAAGCCTCAACAAGGCTTTAACAATGGTGGATGCAATAGGCTGAGCAATGGCAAGCCTTTTCCATCATCTTCTCAGCAACAGACAGAGAATTCTGAACAAAACACTTCTAATTTAGCCAATCTAGTTTCTGATCTGTCAAAAGCCACTTTCAGTTTCATGAGTGAAACAAGATCCTCCATCAGAAATCTGGAGGCACAAGTGGGCCAGCTGAGTAAGAAAGTCATTGAAGCTCCTCCCAGTATTCTCCCAAGCAATACAGAAGAGAATCCAAAAGTAGAG
Organism: Arachis stenosperma; assembly: GCF_014773155.1. Classification (NCBI taxonomy): domain Eukaryota; kingdom Viridiplantae; phylum Streptophyta; class Magnoliopsida; order Fabales; family Fabaceae; genus Arachis; species Arachis stenosperma. The sequence goes on from NC_080385.1 coordinate 23,536,073, forward strand.
TGCAAGGCCATTGATGTGATCAATATGGCCGAATGCACAAGGGAGGAGAAGGACGAAAATCCTAGTGAGGAAGACCTCCTAGGACGTCTCTCAAGCAAGAAGGAGTTTCCTATTAAGGATCCAAAGGAATCTGAGGCTCATATAGAGACCATAGAGATTTCATTAAATCTCCTTCTGCCATTCATGAGCTCTGAAGACTATTCTTCCTCTGAGGAGGATGAAGATGTGACTGGAGAGCAAGTTGCTCAATATTTAGGAGCTATCATGAAGCTGAATGCCAAGTTGTTTGGTAATGAGACTTGGGAAAGCGAACCTCCCTTGCTTATTAATGAACTAGATACCTGGATTCAGCAAATTTTACCTCAAAAGAGACAAGATCCTGGCAAGTTCTTAATACCTTGTACCATAGGCACCATGACCTTTGAAAAAGCTCTATGTGATCTGGGGTCAGGGATAAATCTTATGCCACTCTCTGTAATGGAGAAGCTGGGGATCATTGAGGTACAACCTGCCTTGTTCTCATTACAATTGGCAGACAAGTCATTGAGACAAGCTTATGGAATAGTAGAGGATGTGTTAGTAAAGGTTGAAGGCCTTTACATCCCTGCTGATTTCATAATCTTAGACACTAGGAAGGAAGAGGATGAATGCATCATCCTTGGAAGACCTTTCCTAGCTACAGCAGGAGCTGTGATAGATGTCAACAGAGGTGAATTAGTCCTTCAATTGAATGGGGACTACCTTATGTTTAAGGCACATGGCCATCCCTCTGTGACAAAAGAGAGTAAGCATGAAGAGCTTCTCTCAGTTCAGAGTCAAGAAGAGCCCCCACAGTCAAACTCTAAGTTTGGTGTTGGGAGGCCACAACCAAACTCTAAGTTTGGTGTTAAGACCCCATATCCAAACTCTAAGTTTGGTGTTGGGACTATACAACATTAACCTGATCACCTGTGAGGCTCCATGAGAGCCCACTGTCAAGCTAATGACATTAAAAGAGCGCTTGTTGGGAGGCAACCCAATTTTATTTATCTAATTTTTATTTTATTTTATTTTATTGTTATTTTGTGTTTTATTAGGTACATGATCATGTGGAGTCACGAAAAAAATATAAAAATTAAAAACAGCAGAAGAAAAATCACACCCTGGAGGGAGGACAGACTGGCGTTCAACGTCAGTAAGGAGCATCTGGCTGGCGTTCAACGCCAGAACAGAGCATGAATCTGGCGCTGAACGCCAGAAACAAGCAACATTCTGGCATTTGAACGCCAGGAATGCGCCTTGAGAAAAGCTGGCGCTGAACGCCAGTAACAAGCATGGAACTAGCGTTCAACGCCAGAAACATGCTACACATGGGCGTTGAACGCCCAGAACATGCTACACATAGGCGTTGAACGCCCAGAACGTGCATCACCACGGCGTTTAAACACCAGAATGGTATGCAAAGGCATTTTGCATGCCTATTTGGTGCAGGGATGTAATTCCTTGACACCTCAGGATCTGTGGACCCCACAGGATCACCTCAGGATTTGTGGATCCCACAGGATCATCTCAGGATCTGTGGACCCCATAGGATCCCCACCTAACATATTCCCACCTTACCTCTGGTGGACGAAATTGTGATCCTCTTTGTATTTGCATGAGATTTAAAAATTGGCTCTATTGGAATTTATGATCACAACTTCATTCAACTAAACCAGCAAGTGTACTGGGTCATCCATGTAGAACCTATGCACAATTACTCAAGAGGGGGGGTGAATTGAGTAAACCAACAACAATGAACCTTTTTGATGAATTTAAAGATAATATGCAAAAGTGTTATTGTACTAGTATTTTTCCAAGAGCTTAACTCAATTGCTAAGCATTTATAAGGAGCTTTTACTTTCCAATAGACACCAACTCAAATAAATTGATCAAGTTTTTCACCAATCGGACTTAAGCCACTCCTTAAGTACTTATGAAGCTACTTTACGATCACAATTTATTTGCTTTAAAGGTAAAAGACAATAATATTGAAAAGATGAGTTTGGAGAGATGCAAACGCTATTTAGAGTGGTTCGGCACAATTCTTGTCCTACGTCCACTTTCTTTCTCAATCGCAATTGAGAAGTTCCACTATTGCCAAGCTTCAAGGTGCTCGCGCAAAACCTTTTACAATCCGAGTCCTTAGTTTCTAACACCTCACGGTATATGATCACCACTCGTATACTAACCCACTCCACTTAGAGATACTTTCTCTAAGATTTGCCTTGAGTACTTAGTATACCTCTTTGGTATCCTCACCGACTATAGTGTTTGTAACTCTTGACTCAACCTTGGAGATCACACTCCAATTTACAATGTGTATAAGAAAACAATTCTCGAAGAATTGTTGAGATGAAAAGAGTGCTCTCTAGAAGAGTGTGTGATTACAAGTTTTGCACTATTGAACCAATTGATATTACTCTCTCAAAATGTGTAAAATGTGTAGAATGTAATAATATGAATGAGGTATTTTTCTAAATCAAAAACTTGTGAAATAAAGCTTCAATCCATCCATTTATAGATTTCCCAATCCTTAGAAACGTTGGGGAATTAATGGGATGGAGCATTTATGTGAAAACTAGCCGTTTTTTATGTTTTTGAATTATTTGCATCGATGCATAACACTTTGCATCGATGCAAATGTGTCTTTGATGCTGAAATTTGAATTTTCAGCTAGGTTGCATCGATGCAAACATCTTTGCATCGATGCAACAAGTCGTTGCATGCTTTGCATCGATGCAAGATGAGTGTGCATCGATGCAAACCTTAAAGAATGGCTTAAAATCACTTCAAAATGCTTTGGATTGATCTCAAACTTGTTGGAGTCAATTCCTATGCTTTTGTACCTTTGAAAACAAGTTTTTAAACCATTTGGCTAGCATCGAATTGCAAGATGTGCATCAAAACATTTTGTGAGTGTGTGTTGAGAGATTTAGCAATTGGTTCTTAACAAGAAGTTACCTAAGTCCTAAGACACTATACTTGTCTTCAAATGTTGTGGACTTGAGTTTCTTGTTGTTGTTGTGTTGCTTTCAACTCTTCATTCCTCAACGTTGAATGTTGGTTGATCTTTCAATCATGCTTGTTCATTCAAGTTGTTTGTTGGTTTGTCTTTCATGTCGTTTGTTTGGTTTGTCATTCATCAAAACCTACGAATACAAACTTCGCATACAAGCAACATGATTTACAATTTCCCCCTTTTTGATAATGACAAACCAATTTTGAGGATATGTATTTATAAATGATTTTGAAAGTAACAATAATGCACTTTGTTTTATAGAAAACTTTGGAGAAGACTTCACAAAAAAAATTTTGCAGGAGTTCCCCCTAAATATGTGCATTTGTTCTTTTAAAGGGCGTTTATCAAAGAAAACGATTTAGATATCAAAGTTTTTGCTTAGCGGAAGTCTTTTTGAAATCATTGTTTTGCAAACTTATTTCTTCTTTTCAAATCCTCAAACTTCTCTTCCTTTTTCAAAAGTTCAAAACTTCAAATATCCTCAAACTTTTCTTCCCCTTTTGACATTATCAAAAAGAAGGGAGTTTAAAATGTGTCATAGAAGCATGCATAAAACAATGAATTTTTTTTAAGTTTAATTTCTCTATTAATCTCAAGGATGAGATATTCCCCCTTTCAAAAAGAATTTGATTTCCTCTTTTTATATAATAAGCATGCATAATTCCCCCTAAAATATATCAAGACATGCATATTAACTTAAAATAGGGGTACCAAGCCTATTTTGAGTTATTCACCAAACAAGCATACAAGCATTAATCATTAAACAAAATTATGAAGGAAATATCAAAGTATTTAAACCATAATAGAAATCCTTAACTTACTAGGAGTTAGTTTAACAATTCATATAATCAAATAAGCATAAAGTAATGAAAAGTGACTTTGCTCAAAAATGGGGTTTTGTTGCTCAAAAATGCCAAATTCACTTGTTTTTGTGTAATTTGGTCGTGTTTGCATCGATGCAATGGTCTTTGCATCGATGCACATAGCACGTCGTGTGCTTTGCATCGATGCAAAGCTTGGTTGCATCGATGCAGCATGCATCATTTTGCCCAAAATCACCAAATTTCATCCTTTGGTGGTTCTTTCTTCAATCCTTTGAGTTCCAACATGTATATACTCACTTAAACCATTATAAGCTTCAATTTGTTGATCCTCCATGTTTATAATCTTCAAATTCTTCAATCTACCTCAAGATTAATCACTCATTCATCAACTCATAAACTTTTCCAACGCCGATTACTTTGCCGGTGTTGTTGTCTCCATAGATCACGTTTCCTCCGTTTGTAGGCTCTATTGCGGTGAACTTTGATTTATCGCCGGTCATGTGTTTGGAGCATCCACTATCAACATACCAATTTGTATCCTTAGCTCCAACACGTACCTACAAAATAATTAAAATTTGGTTTTAGGTACCCAAGTGAATTTGGGTCCTTGATGGTTAGTATGAGCATAATGCCCATAAGGTGCCCATCTCGTATCTTGACTACGAAAGTTTATATGTTTAATTCTAGTAAAGCATACGGGTGCTATATGACCTACTTTATTACAATAATGACATATGACATTTGGATTATGCATCCTATGCATGTTTCTAAATGGTTGCCTAGGTTGTTTTCTAAATACAACATCTTTTGATCTATATACATTGTGATTATAATTTCTAAATGAAGCATGTTGAGGAGGATGTTTAAAGGCTTCATTCCTTTTAGGCATGCTTACCTTTTGGGCTTGCGGTTGCCTAATAGGAGTTTTAGCATTTTTAAATTTTCCTTTTTCAAAACCCAAGCCTTCCTTATTATGAACATGCTTTTGGTTTTTCAACATTTTATCTAAGTTCTTTGAAGATTCATTGAACTTAGCTAAAGTGTTCTTAAGATTTGTAATTTCATTTTCATGCATTTTACAAGATTTGTATGGATCACTACTTGTGCTACACTTATCTTTTCCAAGATTGATATTCTCGTTTTTCAACATCTCATTTTGTTTTAAAAGTTCCATATTCTTTTTCTTTAGGAGAGAATAATCTTGGGTAAGTTTTGTGTACACCTCAAGTAAGGCATCATATTCATCTTGTAAATTAAAAGAAGTGGGGTTGTCATCACTAACCTTTTCTTCGCTTGCCATTAAGCAAAGATTTGCAACCTCGTTGTCATCGGAGTCGGATTCATCCTCGTTCTCCCATGATATGTATGCTTTCTCCTTCTTCTTAAATTTCTTGTTTTGTCCTCCTTTTGAAGTTTTGGACAATTGGGTTTGATGTGTCCAACTTCTCCACACTCATAGCATTTTGGTACCTTTGTTTTGCTCTTGAAGTTTTTCTTCATTGCAAACTTATTGAATCTTTTTAATAAGAGTACAAATTCTTCATCTCCTTCTTCTTCATTATCATCACTCTCTTCTTGCAGTGATGTTGTTTTAAGGGCGAGACTTTTCTTCTTGCTTTCTTCACCTTTTTGTCTATTTAGCATAGTCATTTCATAGGTGAGAAGATTTCCTCGCAGTTGATCAAATGTAAGTTGATCATAGAGCCTTCCTTCCACAATGGCGTTCACTTTGGAGTTCCATTTTGGTGTAAGGCTTGTAAGCACCTTGGTTACAATTTGTTTATCATTGTATTTTGTGCCAAGCATGCTTAGATTATTGAAGATCTTGGAGAGTCTTTCAAGAGCTTCTTCAATGCTCTCTTCATCTTTCATTTTAAAATTTTCCCATTCATGAACCAACATAAATACCTTTGATTCTTTAACGTGGTCGGTTCCTTCGTAAGTGATTTGGAGTTTATCCCAAATCTCTTTAGCGGTTTCACATGTAGAGATCTTCATATAATCATGCTCGTTAAGTGCACAATGAATGAAGTTGATGGCTTTATCATTCATTGCCACTTTCTTCCAATCATCGTCACTATATTCATCTTCTCCTTTCGGAACTTGCTTTAAGACGGAGACTCCTTCTTCTTTAGCGCTTGTTGTCTTTGTTGGAATGTGATTTCCATTCTCAATTACTTTCCAAATTCTCACATCTTGAGAACGGATCCAAATTCTCATCTTATTTTTCTAATAAGAGTAATTTGTTCCGCTAAAAAGAGGAGGTCTAGCGGTTGAGTTACCTTCGCTAGTGTTGTTGTTGTTAAAGCCTGTGCTTGCCATGATCTTTTCCCTTAAACGGTTAAGTCTTTCAAAGGGTTAAGCTCTGATACCACTTGTAGAACCTATGCACAATTACTCAAGAGGGGGGGTGAATTGAGTAAACCAACAACAATGAACCTTTTTGATGAATTTAAAGATAATATGCAAAAGTGTTATTGTACTAGTATTTTTCCAAGAGCTTAACTCAATTGCTAAGCATTTATAAGGAGCTTTTACTTTCCAATAGACACCAACTCAAATAAATTGATCAAGTTTTTCACCAATCGGACTTAAGCCACTCCTTAAGTACTTACGAAGCTACTTTACGATCACAATTTATTTGCTTTAAAGGTAAAAGACAATAATATTGAAAAGATGAGTTTGGAGAGATGCAAACGCTATTTAGAGTGGTTCGGCACAATTCTTGTCCTACGTCCACTTTCTTTCTCAATCGCAATTGAGAAGTTCCACTATTGCCAAGCTTCAAGGTGCTCGCGCAAAACCTTTTACAATCCGAGTCCTTAGTTTCTAACACCTCACGGTATATGATCACCACTCGTATACTAACCCACTCCACTTAGAGATACTTTCTCTAAGATTTGCCTTGAGTACTTAGTATACCTCTTTGGTATCCTCACCGACTATAGTGTTTGTAACTCTTGACTCAACCTTGGAGATCACACTTCAATTTACAATGTGTATAAGAAAACAATTCTCGAAGAATTGTTGAGATGAAAAGAGTGCTCTCTAGAAGAGTGTGTGATTACAAGTTTTGCACTATTGAACCAATTGATATTACTCTCTCAAAATGTGTAAAATGTGTAGAATGTAATAATATGAATGAGGTATTTTTCTAAATCAAAAACTTGTGAAATAAGGCTTCAATCCATCCATTTATAGATTTCCCAATCCTTAGAAACGTTGGGGAATTAATGGGATGGAGCATTTATGTCAAAACTAGCCGTTTTTTTATGTTTTTGAATTATTTGCATCGATGCATAACACTTTGCATCGATGCAGATGTGTCTTTGATGCTGAAATTTGAATTTTCAGCTAGGTTGCATCGATGCAAACATCTTTGCATCGATGCAACAAGTCGTTGCATGCTTTGCATCGATGCAAGATGAGTGTGCATCGATGCAAACCTTAAAGAATGGCTTAAAATCACTTCAAAATGCTTTGGATTGATCTCAAACTTGTTGGAGTCAATTCCTATGCTTTTGTACCTTCGAAAACAAGTTTTTAAACCATTTGGCTAGCATCGAATTGCAAGATGTGCATCAAAACATTTTGTGAGTGTGTGTTGAGAGATTTAGCAATTGGTTCTTAACAAGAAGTTACCTAAGTCCTAAGACACTATACTTGTCTTCAAATGTTGTGGACTTGAGTTTCTTGTTGTTGTTGTGTTGCTTTCAACTCTTCATTCCTCAACGTTGAATGTTGGTTGATCTTTCAATCATGCTTGTTCATTCAAGTTGTTTGTTGGTTTGTCTTTCATGTCGTTTGTTTGGTTTGTCATTCATCAAAACCTACGAATACAAACTTCGCATACAAGCAACATGATTTACAATCCAAGTAATACCTTACGTGAGTAAGGGTCGATCCCACAGAGATTGTTTGTATGAAGCAAGCTATGGTCACCTTGCAAATCTCAGTCAGGAGGATAAAATTATGGAATTTAGAAAATCAAATATGATTAATAAAAATAAACAGGGATAGAAATACTTATGTAAATCAATAGTGGGAATTTCAGATAGGCGTGTGGAGATGCTAGAATCCTTTCGAATCTCTACTTTCTTATTGCTTTCATCCAATCCTTCTTACTCCTTTCCATGGCAAGCTGTGTGTAGGGCATCACCATCATCAATGGCTACTTTTAATCCTCTCGGGAAAATGGTCCTATGCGCTGTCACTGCACGGCTAATCGTCTGGAGGCATCACCCTTGTTGATAGCTATATCCCATCCTCTCAGTGAAAATGGTCCAAATGCTCTGTCACAGCACGGCTAATCATCTGTCGGTTCTCAATCAGGTTGGAGTAGAATCCCTTGATTTTTTGGCGTTTGTCATCACGCCCAGCCTTGAGGAGTTTGAAGCCCGTCACAGTCATTCAATACCGGAATCCTACTCGGAATACCACAGACAAGGTTAGACTTTCCGGATTCCCGGGATCCTACTCGGAATACCACAGACAAGGTTAGACTTTTCGGATCCCCATGAATGCCGCCATCTATCTAGCTTATACCACGAAGATTCTGTTGGGGAATCTAAGAGATATGCGCCCGGCCTAAGGTAGAACGGAAGTGGTTGTCAGTCACGCACGTTCATAGGTGAGAATGATGATGAGTGTCACGGATCATCACATTCATCAAAGTGTTGTGCAACGTATATCTTGGAATAAGAATAAAAGAGAATTGAATAGAAAGTAATAGTGATTGTATTGAAACTTGAGGTACAGCAGAGCTCCACACCCTTAATCTATGGTGTGCAGAAACTCCACCGTTGAAAATACATAAGTGAAAGGTTCAGGCATGGCCGAATGGCCAGCCCCCTAAAACGTGATCAATAGCCTCTTAAGATGAAGAATAAAAACAAAACTGAGACCAAAGATGAAACGTGGTCAAGAGACGTCTAATACAATAGTTAAATGTTCTATATATACTAGACTAGCTACTAGGGTTTACATGAATAAGTAATTGATGCATAAATCCACTTCCGGGGCCCACTTGGTGTATGCTTGGGCAGAGCTTGATCTATCCACGAGCTAAGGCTTTTCTTGGAGTTGAACGCTGAGTTATAGCGTGTTTCTGGCGTTCAACTCCGGGTTATGACGTGTTTCTGGCGTTTAACTCCAGACAGCAGCATGTACTTGGCGTTGAGCGCCACTTTACGTCATCAATTTCCGAATAAAGTATGGACTATTATATATTGCTGGAAAGCTCTAGATATCTACTTTCCAACGCCGTTGAAAGCGCGCCATTTGGAGTTCTGTAGATCCAGAAAATCCATTTCGAGTGCAGGGAGGTCAGATTCCAACAGTATCAACAGTCCTTTTGTCAGCCTTTTTCAGAGTTTTGCTCAAGTCCCTCAATTTCAGCCAGAATTTACCTGAAATTAAAGAAAAACACACAAACTCATAGTAAAGTCCAGAAATGTGAATTTAACATAAAAACTAATGAAAACATCCCTAAAAGTAGCTTGAACTTACTAAAAACTACCTAAAAACAATGCCAAAATGCGTATAAATTATCCGCTCATGACAACACCAAACTTAAATTGTTGCTTGTCCCCAAGCAACTGAAAATCAAATAGGATAAAAAGAAGAGATTATACTATAAATTCCAAAATATCACTGAATATTAATTCTGATTAGATGAGCGGGACTTGTAGCTTTTTGCTTCTGAACAGTTTTGGCATCTCACTTTTTCCTTTGAAGTTTAGAATGATTGGCTTCTCTAGGAACTTAGAATTTCGGATAGTGTTATTAACTTTCCTAGTTAAGCATGTTGATTCTTGAACACAGCTACTTATGAGTCTTGGCCGTGGCCCTAAGCACTTTGTTTTCCAGTATTACCACCAGATACATAAATGCCACAGACACATAACTGGGTGAACCTTTTCAGATTGTGACTCAGCTTTGCTAGAGTCCCCAGTTAGAGGTGTCCAGAGCTCTTAAGCACACTCTTTTGCTTTGGATCACGACTTTAACCACTCAGTCTCAAGCTTTTCACTTGGACCTGCATGACATAAGCACATGGTTAGGGACAGCTTGATTTAGCCGCTTAGGCCTGGATTTTATTTCCTTGGGCCCTCCTATCCATTGATGCTCAAAGCCTTGGATCCTTTTTACCCTTGCCTTTTGTTTTTAAGGGCTATTGGCTTTTTCTGCTTGCTCTTTCTTTTTCTTTCTATTTTTTTTCGCCAAAAATTTTTTTCTCACAAGCTTTTGCTTTTTTTCACTGCTTTTTCTTGCTTCAAGAATCAATTTTCATGATTTTTCAGATTGTCAATAACATTTCTCTTTGTTCATCATTCTTTCAAGAGCCAACAATTTTAACATTCATAAACAACAAGATCAAAAGACATATGCACTGTTCAAGCATTCATTCAGAAAATAAAAAGTATTGTCACCACATCAATATAATTAAACTAAATTCAAGGATAAATTCGAAATTCATGTACTTCTTGTTCTTTTGAATTAAAACATTTTTCTTTTAAGAGAGGTGAAGGATTAATGGAATTTATTCATAGCTTTAAGACATAGTTACTACATACTAATGATCATGAAGTAGAAACACAAAACATAGATAAACATGAAGCATAAAAATCGAAAAACAGAGAAATAAGAACAAGGAATGAGTCCACCTTAGTGAGGGTGGCGCCTTCTTGAAGAACCAATGGTGCTCTTTGAGCTCCTTTATGTCTCTTCCTTGCTTCTGTTGGATGATCCCTAGTAATTTTGGTGTTCCTATCCTTAGTTGTTTCCAATGATTATGTGGAGGAACATGTATCCCCTGAGGTATCTTAGGGATCTCTTGATTCGTAGTCAAATGTTCTACCACTGAGCTATAAACCCTTTAAATGAGTCTTTCCATCTCCCATGACTCAGAGGTGGAAGCTTTTGTCTTCCCTTTTCTTTCTCTTTTTTTTTTGAGGTTTCTCTGACCTTAGGTGCCATCATGGTTATGGAAAAACAAAAAGCTATGCTTTTACCACACCAAACTTAGAAAATTGCTCGCCCTCGAGCAAGAGAAGAAAGAAAAGATGAAGAATAAGAAGAAGATATGGAGGAGATGGAGGGATGTGTGTATTCGGCTATATGGGTGGGATTGGGTGGGAAAGAGATTTTGAATTTTGAAGGTAGGTGGTGTTTATGGGGAAGAGTGAATGGATGTGAATGGTGAAGAGGGTAATTGGGAAGAGTAAAATAGGATTAGGAGGTAAGGTGGGAATATGTTAGGTGGGGATCCTGTGGGGTCCACAGATCCTGAGGTGATCCTGTGGGGTCCACAGATCCTGAGGTGTCAAGGAATTCCATCCCTGCACCAAATAGGCATGTAAAATGCCCTTGCATACCATTCTGGTGTTTAAACGCCGAGGTGATGCACGTTCTGGGCGTTCAACGCCCATATGTAACATGTTTCTGGCGTTGAACGCCAGTTTCATGCTTGTTACTGGCGTTCAGCGCCAACTTTTCCTCTAGGCACATTCCCGGCGTTCAAACGCCAGGATGTTGCTTGTTTCTGGCGTTCAGCGCCAGATTCATGCTCTGTTCTGGCGTTGAACGCCAGCCAGATGCTTCTTACTGGCGTTGAACGCCAGTCTGTGCTTCCTCCAGGGTGTGATTTTTCTTCTGCTATTTCTGATTCTGTTTTTAATTTTTATATTTTTTCGTGACTCCACATGATCATGTACCTAATAAAACACAAAATAACAATAAAATAAAATAAAATAAAAATTAGATAAATAAAATTGGGTTGCCTCCCAACAAGCGCTTCTTTAATGTCAATAGCTTGACAGTGGGCTCTCATGGAGCCACAAGGTGATCAGGTCAATGTTGTATAGTCCCAACACCAAACTTAGAGTTTGGATATGGGGTCTTAACACCAAACTTAGAGTTTAGTTGTGGCCTCCCAACACCAAACTTAGAGTCTGACTGTGGGGGCTCTTCTTGACTCTGAACTGAGAGAAGCTCTTTGTGCTTACTCTCTTTTGTCACAGAGGGTTGGCCATGTGCCTTAAACACAGGGTAGTCCCCATTCAATTGAAGGACTAATTCACCTCTGTTGACATCTATCACAGCTCCTGCTGTGGCTAGGAAAGGTCTTCCAAGGATGATGCATTCATCCTCTTCATTCCTAGTGTCTAAGATTATGAAATCAGCAGGGATGTAAAGGCCTTCAACCTTTACTAACACGTCCTCTACTATTCCATAAGCTTGTCTCAATGACTTGTCTGCCAATTGTAATGAGAACAAGGCAGGTTGTACCTCAATGATCCCCAGCTTCTCCATTACAGAGAGTGGCATAAGATTTATCCCTGACCCCAGATCACATAGAGCTTTTTCAAAGGTCATGGTGCCTATGGTACAAGGTATTAAGAACTTGCTAGGATCTTGCCTCTTTTGAGGTAAAATTTGCTGAATCCAGGTATCCAGTTCACTAATGAGCAAAGGAGGTTCACTTTCCCAAGTCTCATTACCAAACAACTTGGCATTCAGCTTCATGATAGCTCCTAAATATTGAGCAACTTGCTCTCCAGTCACATCTTCATCCTCTTCAGAGGAAGAATAGTCTTCAGAGCTCATGAATGGCAGAAGGAAATTTAATGGAATCTCTATGGTCTCTATATGAGCCTCAGATTCCTTTGGATCCTTAATAGGAAACTCCTTCTTGCTTGAGGGATGTCCCAGGAGGTCTTCCTCACTAGGATTTTCGTCCTCCTCCTCCCTTGTGCATTCGGCCATGTTGATTACATCAATGGCCTTGCACTCTCCTTTTAGATTCTCTTCTGTATTGCTTGGGAGAATACTGGGAAGAGTTTCAATGACTTTCTTACTCAGCTGGCCCACTTGTGCCTCTAGATTTCTGATGGAGGATCTTGTTTCACTCATGAAACTGAAAGTGGCCTTTGACAGATCAGAGACTAGATTGGCTAAATTAGAAGTGTTTTGTTGAGAATTCTCTGTTTGTTGCTGAGAAGATGATGGAAAAGGCTTGCTATTGCTCAGCTTATTGCGTCCACCATTGTTAAAGCTTTGTTGAGGCTTTTGTTGATCCTTCCATGAAATTTGGATGATTTCTCCATGATGAATTATAGGTGTTTCCATAAGGTTCACCCATGTAATTTACCTCTGCTATTGCAGGGTTCTCAGGATCATAAGCTTCTTCAGAAGCTGCCTCTTTAGTACTATTGGATGCATTTTGCCGTCCATTCAGACTTTGAGAGATCATGTTGACTTGCTGAGTCAACACTTTGTTCTGAGCCAATGTGGCATTCAGAGCATCAATTTCAAGAACTCCTTTCTTCTGAGGTATCCCATTATTCACGGAATTCCTCTCAGAAGTGTACATGAATTGGTTGTTTGCAACCATGTCAATGAGTTCTTGAGCCTCTTCAGGCGTTTTCTTTAGGTGAATAGATCCACCTACAGAATGGTCCAATGACATTTTCGAAAATTCAGATAAGCCATAATAGAATATATCTAATATGGTCCATTCTGAAAACATGTCAGATGGACACCTTTTGGCCAGCTGCTTGTATCTTTCCCAAGCTTCATAGAGAGATTCACCATCTTTCTGTTTGAAGGTCTGAACATCCACTCTAAGCTTGCTCAGCTTTTGAAGAGGAAAGAATTTATCCAAGAAAGCTGTGACCAGCTTATCCCAGGAGTCCAGGCTATCCTTAGGTTGTGAATCCAACCATATTCTAGCTCTGTCTCTTACAGCAAAAGGGAAAAGCATGAGTCTGTAGACTTCAGGATCAACTCCATTCGTCTTTACAGTCTCACAGATCTGCAAGAACTCAGTTAAAAACTGATAAGGATCTTCAGATGGAAGTCCATAAAACTTACAGTTTTGTTGCATTAAGGCAACTAGTTGAGGCTTAAGCTCAAAGTTATTGGCTCCAATGGTAGGAATGGAGATGCTTCTTCCATCAAATTTGGACGTTGGCTTTGTGAAGTCACCAAGCATTCTCCTTGCATTATTATTATTTTCGGCTGCCATCTCCTTCTCTTGCCCTAATATTTCTGAAAGATTACCTTTAGATTGTTGTAACTTAGCTTCTCTTAATTTTCTCTTCAGAGTCCTTTCAGGTTCTGGATCAATTTCAACAAGAGTGCCTTTTTCCTTGTTCCTACTCATATGAAAGAGAAGAAAACAAGAAAAGAAGAGGAATCCTCTATGTCACAGTATAGAGATTCCTTTATGTTAGTAGAAAAAGAAAGGGGAGAAGAATGAAGAAGATTGGGTTTGGATATTTAGGTGAAGAGAGGTGAAGAGAAGTGTTAGTAATTAAATAATTAAATAGAATAAGAGAGAAGAGATAGAAAATTCGAAAATAATTTTTAAAAAGGGTTAAAAATTTTCGAAAATTAGAAATAAGAAATAAGATTAAATTTAAATTAAAACTAATTAATTAATTAAAAACAATTTGAAAAAGGGTGAGATATTTTCGAAAATTGAAGAGGAAAAAGTAGTTAGGTGGTTTTGAAAAAGATAAGAAACAAACAAAAAGTCAAATAGTTAGTTGAAAAAGATATTAAAATTAAATTTGAAAAGATAAGAAGATAAGAAGTTAGATAAGATATTTTAAAATCAAATTTTGAAAAAGATAAAAATTTTTTGAAAAAGATATGATAAAAGATAAAATAAAAAAAGATAAGGTAAAAGATAAAAAGATATGTTTGAAAAAGATTTAATTTTTAAAATTACTTAACTAACAAAAAACTAAAAGATATGATTTTAGAACTTAAAGATTGAACCTTTCTTAACAAGAAAGTAACAAACTTCAAATTTTTGAATCAATCACATTAATTGTTAGTGTAATTTTGAAAATATGATATAAAGATAAGAAAAAGATTTTTGAATTTTTCAAAAAATAGAAAAAAAAATGAAAAAGATATAATTTTTGAAAAAGATTTTGAAAAGATAAGATTTTTAAAATTGAAAATTTGACTTGACTTGTAAGAAACAACTAATTTTGAAAATTTTTGACTAAGTCAACTCAAATTTTCGAAAATTATGAGAAAAATAAGGAAAAGATATTTTTTTATTTTTGAATTTTTTTAATTATGATAGAGAAAAACACAAACATGACCCAAAACTTAAAAATTTTGGATCAAAACACATGATGCATGCAAGAACACTATGAATGTCAAGATGAACACCAAGAACACTTTGAAGATCATGATGAACATCAAGAACATATTTTTGAAAATTTTTTTTTATGCAAAGAAAACATGCAAGACACGAAACTTAGAAATTTTTAATGCATGGACTCTAACAAACGAAAAATGCATATGAAAAACAACAAACAACACAAAACAAGAAAACATCAAGATCAAACAAGAAGACTTGTCAAGAACAACTTGAAGATCATGAAGAACACTATGAATGCATGGAATTTTCGAAAAATGCAAGAAAAAATTTTAAAAACATGCAATTGACACCAAACTTAAAAATTGACTCAAGACTCAAACAAGAAACACAAAATATTTTTGGTTTTTATGATTTTCTAATTTTTTTTGGATTTTTATTAATTTTTTTCGAAAATAAAGTTTGGAAAAACGAAAAAGAAAAGAAAAATTTTGAAAAAGATTTTTGAAAAATTTTTTTGAAAAGAAAATTACCTAATCTGAGCAACAAGATGAACCGTCAGTTGTCCATACTCAAACAATCCCCGGCAACGGCGCCAAAAACTTGGTGGACGAAATTGTGATCCTCTTTGTATTTGCATGAGATTTAAAAATTGGCTCTATTGGAATTTATGATCACAACTTCATTCAACTAAACCAGCAAGTGTACTGGGTCATCCAAGTAATACCTTACGTGAGTAAGGGTCGATCCCACAGAGATTGTTGGTATGAAGCAAGCTATGGTCACCTTGCAAATCTCAGTCAGGAGGATAAAATTATGGAATTTAGAAAATCAAATATGATTAATAAAAATAAACAGGGATAGAAATACTTATGTAAATCAATAGTGGGAATTTCAGATAGGCGTGTGGAGATGCTAGAATCCTTTCGAATCTCTACTTTCTTATTGCTTTCATCCAATCCTTCTTACTCCTTTCCATGGCAAGCTGTGTGTAGGGCATCACCATCATCAATGGCTACTTTTAATCCTCTTGGAAAAATGGTCCTATGCGCTGTCACTGCACGGCTAATCGTCTGGAGGCATCACCCTTGTTGATAGCTACATCCCATCCTCTCAGTGAAAATGGTCCAAATGCTCTGTCACAGCACGGCTAATCATCTGTCGGTTCTCAATCAGGTTGGAGTAGAATCCCTTGATTCTTTTGCGTTTGTCATCACGCCCAGCCTTCAGGATTTTGAAGCTCGTCACAGTCATTCAATACCGGAATCCTACTCGGAATACCACAGACAAGGTTAGACTTTCCGGATTCCCGGGATTCTACTCGGAATACCACAGACAAGGTTAGACTTTCCGGATCCCCATGAATACCGCCATCTATCTAGCTTATACCACGAAGATTCTGTTGGGGAATCTAAGAGATATGCGCCCGGCCTAAGGTAGAACGGAAGTGGTTGTCAGTCACGCACGTTCATAGGTGAGAATGATGATGAGTGTCACGGATCATCACATTCATCAAAGTGTTGTGCAACGTATATCTTGGAATAAGAATAAAAGAGAATTGAATAGAAAGTAATAGTGATTGTATTGAAACTTGAGGTACAGCAGAGCTCCACACCCTTAATCTGTGGTGTGCAGAAACTCCACCGTTGAAAATACATAAGTGAAAGGTTCAGGCATGGCCGAATGGCCAGCCCCCTAAAACGTGATCAATATCCTCTTAAGATGAAGAATAAAAACAAAACTGAGACCAAAGATGAAACGTGGTCAAAAGACGTCTAATACAATAGTTAAATGTTCTATATATACTAGACTAGCTACTAGGGTTTACATGAATAAGTAATTGATGCATAAATCCACTTCCAGGGCCCACTTGGTGTATGCTTGGGCTGAGCTTGATCTATCCACGAGCTAAGGCTTTTCTTGGAGTTGAATGCCGAGTTATAGCGTGTTTCTGGCATTCAACTCCGGGTTATGACGTGTTTCTGGCGTTTAACTCCAGACAGCAGCATGTACTTGGCGTTGAGCGCCACTTTACGTCGTCAATTTCCGAATAAAGTATAGACTATTAAATATTGCTGGAAAGTTCTGAATGTCTACTTTCCAACGCCGTTGAGAGCGCGCCATTTGGAGTTCTGTAGCTCCAGAAAATCCATTTCGAGTGCAGGGAGGTCAGATTCCAACAGCATCAGCAGTCCTTTTGTCAGCCTTTTTCAGAGTTTTGCTCAAGTCCCTCAATTTCAGCCAGAATTTACCTGAAATTATAGAAAAACACACAAATTCATAGTAAAGTCCAGAAATGTGAATTTAACATAAAAACTAATGAAAACATCCCTAAAAGTAGCTTGAACTTACTAAAAACTACCTAAAAACAATGCCAAAAAGCGTATAAATTATCCGCTCATCAAACTCCTAATCCTATAACACTCTTCCCCATATCACACTTCCCAACAACTTCAATCTCTCTTCCCAATTACCCCCTTCACCACTCACATCCATCCACTCTTCCCCATAAACCCCACCTACCTTCAAAATTCAAAACCACTTTCCCACCCAATCCCACCCTAAATGACCGAAACTACACCCTCTCCCCTCCCTATATATACCCTTCCATTCTACTTCATTTTCACACAACACAAACCCCCTCTTCTTCACCTTGGCCGAAAACACCATCTCTCACTCTCCTCTATATTTTCTCCTTCTTATTCTTCTCTTCTTTCTTCTCTTGCTCGAGGGCGAGCAATATTTTAAGTTTGGTGTGGTAAAAGCATAAGCTTTTTGTTTTTCCATTACCATCAATGGCACCTAAGGCCGGAGAATCCTCTAGAAAAGAAAAAGGGAAGACAAAAGCTTCCACCTCCGAGTCATGGGAGATGGAAAGATTCATCTCCAAAAGCCATCAAGACCACTTCTATGATGTTGTGGCAAAGAAGAAGGTGATCCCTGAGGTCCCTTTCAAGCTCAAGAAAAATGAGTATCCAGAGATCCGATATGAGATCCGAAGAAGAGGTTGGGAAGTCCTAACCAACCCCATGCCACAAGTCGGAATCTTAATGGTTCAAGAGTTCTATGCCAATGCATGGATCACTAGGAACCATGATCAAAGTATGAACCCGAGTCCAAAGAATTATCTCACAATAGAAGAGCTTAAGGACATTGTTGGTCCTTCAAGAAGGAGATGCCACTAAGGTGGATTCATTCCTTGTTCTTATTTCTTTCTGCTTTTCGGTTTTTATGTTGTGTTCATTTATGTTTTGTGTCTCTACTTCATGATCATTTAGTAACTATGTCTTAAAGCTATGAATAATTCCATTAATCCTTCACCTTTCTTAAATGAAAAATGTTTCTAATTCAAAAAGAACAAGAAGTACATGAATTTCAAATTTATCCTTGAATTTAGTTTAATTATATTGATGTGGTGACAATACCTTTTGTTTTCTGAATGAATGCTTGAACAGTGCATATTTTTTATCTTGTTGTTTATGAATGTTAAAACTGTTGGCTCTTGAAAGAATGATGAACAAAGAGAAATGTTATTGATAATCTGAAAAATCAATGAAATTGATTCCTGAAGCAAGAAAAAGCAGTGAAAAAGCAAAGGCTTGTGAAAAAAAAAATTGGCAAAAAAAAAATAGAAAAAGAAAAAACAAGCAGAAAAAGCCAATAGCCCTTAAAACCAAAAGGCAAGGGTAAAAAGGATCCAAGGCTTTGAGCATCAATGGATAGGAGGGCCCAAGGAAATAAAATCCAGGCCTAAGCGGCTAAATCAAGCTGTGCCTAACCATGTGCTTGTGTCATGAAGGTCCAAGTGTAAAGCTTGAGACTGAGTGGTTAAAGTCGTGATCCAAAGCAAAAGAGTGTGCTTAAGAGCTCTGGACACCTCTAACTGGGGACTCTAGCAAAGCTGAGTCATAATCTGAAAAGGTTCACCCAGTCATGTGTCTGTGGCATTTATGTATCCGGTGGTAATACTGGAAAACAAAGTGCTTAGGGCCACGGCCAAGACTCATAAAAGTAGCTGTGTTCAAGAATCAACATACTTAACTAGGAGAATCAATAACACTATCCAAAATTCTAAGTTCCTAGAGAAGCCAATCATTCTAAACTTCAAAGGAAAAAGTGAGATGCCAAAACTGTTCAGAAGCAAAAAGCTACAAGTCCCGCTCATCTAATTATAAGTAATATTCATTGATATTCTGGAATTTATAGTATATTCTCTTATTTTTATCCTAATTGATTTTCAGTTGCTTGGGGACAAGCAACAATTTAAGTTTGGTGTTGTGATGAGCGGATAATTTATACACTTTTTGGCATTGTTTTTAGGTAGTTTTTAGTAAGTTCAAGCTACTTTTAGGGATGTTTTCATGAGTTTTTATGTTAAATTCACATTTCTAGACTTAGCTATGAGTTTGTGTGTTTTTCTGTAATTTCAGGTAATTTCTGGCTGAAATTGAGGGACTTGAGCAAAACTCTGAAAAAGGCTGACAAAAGGACTGCTGATGCTGTTGGAATCTGACCTCTCTGCACTCAAAATATATTTTCTGGAGCTACAGAACTCCAAATGACGCGCTTTTAACGGCGTTGGAAAGTAGACATCCAGAGCTTTCCAGCAATATATAATAGTCCATACTTTATTCGGGAATTGACGACGTAAAGTGGCGTTCAACGCCAAGTACATGCTGCTGTCTGGAGTCAAACGCCAGAAACACGTCACGACCCGGAGTTGAACGCCAGAAACACGCTATAACTCAGCGTTCAACTCCAAAGGAAGCCTCAGCTCGTGGATAGATCAAGCTCAGCCCAAACACACACCAAGTGGGCCCCGGAAGTGAATTTATGCATCAATTACTTACCTCTGTAAACCCTAGTAGCTAGTTTAGTATAAATAAGACTTTTTACTAGTGTATTAGTTGTCTTTTAACCACGTTTCATCTTTGGTCTCAGTTTTGTTTTATTCTTCATCTTAAGGGGCCATTGATCACGTTTTGGGGGCTGGCCATTCGGCCATACCTGAACCTTTCACTTATGTATTTTCAACGGTGGAGTTTCTACACACCATAGAATAAGGGTGTGGAGCTCTGCTGTACCTCAAGTTTCAATACAATTACTATTATTTTCTATTCAATTCTCTTTTATTCTTATTCCAAGATATACGTTACACTTCAACTTGATGAATGTGATGATCTGTGACACTCATCATCATTCTCACCTATGAACGCGCATGACTGACAACCACTTCCATTCTACCTTAGGCCGGGCGCATATCTCTTAGATTCCCCAACAGAATCTTCGTGGTATAAGCTAGATAGATGGCGGCATTCATGGGAATCCGGAAAGTCTAACCTTGTCTATGGTATTCCGAGTAGGATTCCGGGAATCCGGAAAGTCTAACCTTATCTGTGGTATTCCGAGTAGGATTCTGGGATTGAATGACTGTGATGATCTTCAAACTCCTGAAGGCTGGGCGTTAGTGACAGACGCAAAAGAATCAAGGGATTCTATTCCAACCTGATTGAAAACCGACAGATGATTAGCCGTGCTGTGACAGAGCATAGGACCATTTTCACTGAGAGGATGGGATGTAGCCATTGACAACGGTGATGCCCTACATACAGCTTGCCATGGAAAGGAGTAAGAAGGATTGGATGAAGGTAATGAGAAAGTAGAGATTCGAGAGGAGCACAGCATCTCCATATGCCTATCTGAAATTCACACCATGGAATTATATGAGTAACTATTTACTATTTTATTTTCTGTTTATTATTTATTTTCAAACTTATCATAAACCATTTAATCTGCCTAACTGAGATTTACAAGGTGACCATAGCTTGCTTCATACCAACAATCTCTGTAGGATCGACCCTTACTCACGTAAGGTATTACTTGGATGACCCAGTACACTTGCTGGTTAAGTTGAACGGAGTTGTGATCACATGTGCCATTACCAGGGATTATTAAGATCCCAATTCATCATACCATGATCTCTTTGGGGTATTTTTGATAGAGCCAATATTTAAATTTCATACAAGTACAAAGAGACCAACTTTGAGGATCACAATTTCGTCCACCAGCAATCTGATAAGAGATTCCAACTTGAGAATCCCACTTCCCTGTCATATATGCTGTTGGTCCATTATCTTCATATCCTAGTGTAGCACTGATGGTCTCTCTATTTAGAGATAGGTGCACCTGCTTGACATATGAGTGGATTGCTCTATCATGGTATATCATGTTCGCATAGAATTCGTGAACTAGATTTGGGTAAACTGGCTTGTGGATCTTGAGCAGAGGAGTCCATTTGATTTTATCAAAGAGAGTAGAGAGATCAACACCTTTTTCAAATAGATTGTCCAGAGAAACCACATAAGAGGAACACAATTTGCGGTTGACTAGAACTTTGGAATGAAACTCATAAGCAGCACTGAGTTGAACCTAGCCAGATCAAAATGTGAATGATTCTTGTTGAACTTGTTTTTGAAATCAAGGGAGTCCAAGTTTGGAGGCCCTCTTGTGTTACGAAGAACATAACCTTTTGCATGCTGAGAACTGCGGCCAGGAGCATGTGGAGTTGATTTCCTTGGTGGTGAAGGTGGTGGAGAGGATTGTGACTCTTCTTCTTCTTCTATTACAAGCTCTTTTTCCTTTCCAATCTTCTTACAAGAAGAGGTTTTCTGAGCAATGGCTTTTCTCCTCATTGCTTTGGTTGACTGAGAAGAAGGGGATGAACATGAAGTAGAATGTATGTGAATGTGAGTGTGTGTTTCAGGAGTAGAAGAGGAAGGAGGGATTTTGGAGGCAGGGGTTTGGCTACTTCTTCTAGGGGCCAACTTCTTTTTCATGATAGAATAAATGAAGAAGAGAGTGAGAAGATGAAGGGATGGCTGAAAGGATTGGTAAATGGTGAGAAGTTACAACTGCATTTAATGCTGAGTAGAGAGAAGGTTAAGAGAATAATGAGCAATTAATGGCTTGGTTAACAAGGAAATTTTAAAATCAAATAAGTAACTAAAAGATCTTTTCCTTGAATCAAGGAAAAGAGTGAGTGAAAAGATTTGATGTGACATATACTTCCCCTCAAGATATGATGTGATAACTTCCCAAAAAGAATTATTTTAAAATTCATAAAGAACATAAAACGGACTAGAGTCATAGAGTAGGTTAGAAAAATTAGTTGGGTCCAATTCTACTAAAACCTAGGTCATTCTCCCCTATTTCATGGCTTGACCATCTCACACCTAGATTTGTCTCTTGGCTTCCTATGAGACAAAATATACAGAATCAGTAAAATCACAATTTATCAACAGAATTCAATTCTAACATTCCCAAACTGTTCCTTAATGAACAGAACATATCTTCACACAAGGGTTTAGTAAATATATCAGCAAGTTGTTCTTCGGATTTCACAAATTGAATATCAATAGTACCCTTTTGCACATGTTCTCTAATAAAATGATATCTAACTTCAATGTGCTTAGTTCTAGAGTGCAGAACAGGATTTTTTGAAATGTTTATTGCACTCATATTATCACAAAACAGGGGTATACTATTGATTTTTAATTTATAATCCTCTAACTTAGTTTTTAACCAAATTAATTGAGAACAACACACAGAGGCAGATATGTAGTTAGCTTCAGCTGTGGATAGAGCAACTGTGGCTTGTTTCTTGCTTGACCACATGTTCAGTGAGCTTCCAAGGAAGCAACACATTTCAGATGTGCTCCTTCTATCCACCCGATCTCCCGCATAATCTACATCACAAAACCCTACTGCACAAAAATCATCAGATTTAGGATACCATAAGCCATAATCACATGTTCCCTTAATGTATCTAATGATTCTTTCGACAGCCGAAAGATGGGATTCTTTTGGGTGAGATTGAAACCTTGAACATACACCCACACTTTGAACAATATCCGGCTTAGAGGAAGTAAGATACATGAGTGAGCCAATCATTCCTCTATACCGTGTTTCATCCACATCTTTGCCATTTTCATCCTTTTCAAGTTTGATATTTGGATGCATTGGTGTTCCCATAGGTTTGGAATTTTCCAGGCCAAATTTCTTGATTAATTCCTTAGCATATTTTCCTTGGTGAATAAAAATGCCACTAGGAGTTTGTTTAATTTGGAGACCAAGAAAGAATGTTAGTTCTCCCATTAAACTCATTTTAAACTCACTAGTCATGAGTTTTCCAAACTCTTCACACAAGGATTCATTGGCCAAACCAAACACTGTATCATCCACATAAACTTGAACAAGAAGAATATCATCATTAGATTCTTTGATAAATAAAGTAGTATCGATGGTACCCCTTTGAAACCTATTTTCCAACAAGAATGCACTAAGCCTTTCATACCAAGCTCTTTTGTAGCTTGCCTAAGCCTGTAAAGAGCTTTTGAAAGTTTGAAAATATGATTTGGAAATTCTTTATTTTCAAAATCGGGGGGTTGTGCCACAAATACTTCTCTATCTATAAATCCATTAAGGAAAACACATTTGACATCCATTTGGAACATTTTAAACCCCTTGTAGGCAGTATAGGCAAGAAGCAACCTAATTGCTTCCATTCTTGCTACCGGGGCAAAAGACTCATCAAAATCTATACCCTCCTCTTGATCGTAACCTTGGGCCACTAGTCTAGCCTCGTTACGAACACCACTACCATCCTCACCTAATTTATGTTTAAAAATCCACTTAGTACCTGTTACCTTCTTACCATTTGGATTGGGGACAAGTGTCCAAACTTCATTCTTTTCAAATTGAGCAAGCTCCTCTTCCATGGCTTTAACCCAAGAGGGATCTTCTAGGGATTGCTTCACATTGTGAGGTTCCAATTGGGACAAGAAAGCAACATTACTTTGATCAACTTGCTTTTTGCTTGAGGATCTAGTGGTTACACCTTGGAAAGGATCACCAATGATAAAATCATGGGGGTAACCCTTCAAAAACTTCCATTCTCTTGGCCTTTAAGGTAAAGATCTGCTTTGATGAGTTTCAACAGATTGTTCTGTTCTGGATTCTCTTACTGGCTCAAGAAACAAAACTGAAATGTCTCCTCCATCCTGA
Source organism: Arachis stenosperma (assembly GCF_014773155.1). Lineage (NCBI taxonomy): Eukaryota > Viridiplantae > Streptophyta > Magnoliopsida > Fabales > Fabaceae > Arachis > Arachis stenosperma. The sequence goes on from NC_080385.1 coordinate 23,560,119, forward strand.
CAAGACATTTCTGGGCAGACAGGTTCTTCACTTGGGACAGATTTGGGATTTTCTTCACTGTCTTCCTGATTAACAAAATCTTCATAACCTACATCATTTTCTACCACAATACTGGGAATTGAATTAGTATCACAAAAGGACACATGTATGGATTCCTCTATGGTTCTATGTTCTTTAAGGTAAATCCTATATGCTTTGCTAGTGGTGGAGTATCCAACAAACATTCCTTCATAGGATTTTGGATCAAATTTTTCAAGATTTTCTTTATTGTTAAGTACAAAGCATTTGCATCTAAAAATGTGGAAATACTTAAGATTAGGAGGGGTTTCTTTCCATAGCTCATAAGGGGTTTTCTTTAACCCTTTTCTAATGATAGTCCTATTCAAAATATAACAAGCTGTATTTACAACTTCAGCCCACAAAAATTTAATAACATAATTTTCACAAAGCATAGCCCTAGTCATTTCTTTTAGGCTTCTATTCCTTCTTTCAACTACCCCATTTTGTTGAGGAGTTCTAGGACATGAAAAATTATGAGCAGTGCCAAAATTATCACAGAATTTTTCAAAATCACAATTTTTAAATTCTTTTTCGTGATCACTTCTCAAATGGGCTATTTTCAAATTCTTTTCATTTTGAATCCTTTTTCAAAGAGTGGAAAAAGCATAAAAAACATCATTCTTATGAGCTAGGAAGAGAACCCAACCGAATCTAGAGTAATCGTCCACCACTACCAAACCATAGTGTTTACCTCCTAAACTTTGAGTTCTTGTTGGACCAAAAAGATCAATATGCAACATTTCTAATGGCCTTTTGGTGGAAATTCCATCTTTAGGTTTAAAAGAGGATTTTACTTGTTTGCCTAGTTGACAAGCATCACAAGTAATATCCTTATCAAATTTAATGTTGGGAAATCCTTTCACCAAGTTTTTCTTAACAAATTTAGAAATTTGGTACATACTTGCATGACCTAACTTCTTATGCCATAGCCATTTTTTAGATTCAAGAGAGGTAAAACATGTTACCTTTTGATCTTTTAAATCCTCAAGAGTCAATCCATACACATTATTACATCTTTTGGCTTCAAACAAGATTTTACCAGATTTTTCACAAATAAGTAAGCAATCTAATTTTCTAAAAATAACTTCATAACCAAGATCACATAATTGGCTAATGCTTAGTAAATTGTGTTTTAAACTATCAATAAGAAGAATATCATTTATGAAAGAAGAGAAACTTTTACCAACGTTTCCTATGGACACTATCTTTCCTTGTTCATTATCACCGAAAGTGACAAACCCTCCATCATATTCATCAAGCTTAATGAAGAAGGTTGCCTTTCCAGTCATATGCCTAGAGCATCCACTATCCATATACCACATGTTGTCCTTTTGCTTAGATGCAAGGCGAACCTACAAAATAAGCTCAAGTGACCTTAGGTATCCAAATCTTTTTGGATCCTTTAACGTCAAACCATCTTCTTTGTCCCAATCCATTGTAATCACAAACAATTTTACAAACTTTATCACCAATCATTCTTTCACTAAAGAAACATTGAATAGGAAAATGACCCTTCCAATTGCAAAGTCTGCAAAATCTATGAGTTGCTGTTTTCACAAAGCTTGTCGCGTTTTTAAACCTTACATCATTAGAAGATGATGCCATGTTTGAAAAATAAGGTTTCTCAACAGATTTTGTATTTTTATGAAAACCCAAACCAGCTTTATCATAAAGAGGTTTTTGACTAGGCAAGAGTTGATTTAAATTTTTTGAACTTTGTACAAAGTTGGTTAAGTCTTCTTTGAGCCTTTTTATCTCTTTATGAAGCCACTCATTTTCTTTAAAATAATTTAGATTTGTAGTTACAGAATGGTGGTATTCACAACTTTTAAGTTGAGTTTTTAACTGCTTATTTTCTTCAACAAGTTCAACAGCAGTTTCAGCCTTTAGTGTCAGGGTTATGAAATACTACCTGCTCAATGTGATTAGCCATAAGGCATGTTTGAGACTTGGTTTTTGATTCTTCATCTTCATCAGAGTCATTCTCCAAGTCTTCCCAAGAAGCCATTAGTCCCTTCTTCTTCCCCTTTTTCGGCTTCTCTTCCTTCTTCAGTTTAGGACAATCAGATTTGTAGTGCCCAGCCTCTTTGCAGTTATAGCAGATCACTTTACTGAAATCTTTCTTTGTTTTCCTTGAACTGCTTCTTTTGCTACTTTTCTTTAGCTTCATCATTTTTCTGAATTTTTTTTTTGCAAACAAAATAAATTTATTTTCAGAAGAATAATCACTAGATTCATCATCCAGGGGTTCAGTAACAGATTTGAGAGCTATTTCTTTTCTTTTAGTATTTTTTTTCAAATATGTATTTTCAAATGCAAGTAAATTTCCTCTCAAATCATCATAAGTCATAGAATCAAGACCACTACTGTCAGATATCACTATAGCCTTAGTTTCCCACTATTTTGTAAGACTTCTCAAAATTCTCCTCACAAGCATAGATTCAGGATATGTAATCCCCATAGCATCCAAGCCATTGATGATGATGTTGAATAGTTCAAACAGTTCATTTATTGATTCTCCTTTCTTCATTGAGAATATTTCATATTCTCTGCTCAGCATGTCTATTCTGGTCTTCTTTACAAGGATTATTCCTTCATGAGTGATTTGAAGTTTGTCCCAGATTTCCTTTTCCGTTGTGCATCTTGATACCCGTCGGTATTTCTCGAAGCTGATCACACAGTTAAGCAAGTTGATAGCTTTGGCATTGAGCTCCACCTTTTTTCTATCTTCTTCAGTCCAACTGGCTTTGCCTTTGAGAGAGACGACACCATCAACTCCTGTAGTGGTTGGAAATTTTGGACCTTGAAGGATTATCTTCCAAAGTCTGTAATCCACAGACTGAACAAAAATCTTCATTCTTTCCTTCTAATAAGTGTAATTCTTTCCATTGAAGAGAGGAGGTCTGTTGCTTGACTGCCCTTCTGTCAGAGTATAGGCCACCAGATTTGAGCCACTGATATCCGCCATTAGGATCTTTTCTCCAAGCTACAAAGCTTGATCTCTTTGAGACCAAGCTCTGATGATAGTAATCAGTAGCTAAGAGAAGGGGGGTTGAATTTTAGCCTCTTTTTGCTTAGTAACACTTACTGTCTTTTAGAATGCTTTGAGGAGATATTTTTGGTTTTTGTCTCGTACCTAGCCGAGAGACATTTTCTTTTTGTCTCGTAACCAGGCAAGAGATATTTTTCAGTTTTGTCTCCTATCCAGCAGAAACAGAAATGGAGTAGAAGAGAGAAAGAATCACACCAAGAAGTATCCTGGTTCAGCTGTAAGTGCAATGCAGCCTACTGATGAGCGGATAATTTATATGCTTTTTGGCATTATTTTTAGGTAGCTTTTAATAGGTTTTAGTTACTTTTTAGTATATTATTATTAGTTTTTATGCAAAAATCACATTTTTGGACTTTACTATGAGTTTGTGTGTTTTTCTGTAATTTTAGGTATTTTTTTGCTAAAATTGAGGGACCTGAGCAAAAATTTTCTGGAGCTACAAAAATCTAATTGACACGCTTCTTATTGCGTTGGAAAGTAGACATCTTGGGCTTTCCAACAATATATAATAGTCCATACTTTGGCCGATATTTGATAGCACAAACTGGCGTTTAAACGCCAGCTTTTTACCCTTTTCTGGCGTTAAACGCCAGAACTAGAATAAAAGTTGGAGTTAAACGCTCAAACTGGTACCAAAGCTAGTGTTTAATGCCAGAAATAGCCTATGCATGTGAAAGCTTCAATGCTCAGCCCAAACACACACCAAGTGGGCCCCGGAAGTGGATTTCTGCACTATTTATCTTAGTTTACCCATTTTCTGTAAACCTAGGTTATTAGTTTAGTATAAAAACTACTTTTAGAGATTCATTTTGAACCTCATGACATTTTACATCTGAATTTGTATCTTCTACGGCATGAGTCTCTAAACCCCATGGTTGGAGATGAGGAGCTCTGCTGTGTCTCGATGGATTAATGCAACTATTTCTGTTTTCTATTCAATCACACTTGTTTCTATTCTAAGATATTCATTCGCACTTCAACATGATGAATGTGATGATCCGTGACACTCATCACCATTCTCAACTTATAGACGCATGCCTAACAACCACTTCCGTTCTACCTTAGATTGAGTGTATATCTCTTGGGTTCTTGGTTCATGAGTTTGATTGCCTCTCCTAACAACAGAGTGTTCAAATCTGTGAAACCAGAGTCTTCGTGGTATAAGCTAGAATCAATTGGCAGCACTCTTGAGATCCGGAAAGTCTAAACCTTGACTGTGGTATTCCGAGTAGGATCTGGGAAGGGGTGACTTTGACGAGCTTCAAACTCACAAATGTTGGGCGCAGTGATAGTGTGCAAAAGGATCAATGAATCCTATTCCAGCACGAGTGAGAACCAACAGATGATTAGCCCTACGGAACCCGTAGTTAGACCATTTTCACTGAGAGGACGGATGGTAGCCATTGACAACAGTGATCCACTAACATATAGCTTGCCATGGAAGGTGCCTTGCGTGCGTGAAGAAGACAACAGTAGGAAAGCAGAAATTTAGAAGACAGAGCATCTCCAAAACCTCAACCTGTTCTCTATTACTGCATAACAAGTATTATTCATCTCATGTTCTTTTACTTTTTACAAACAAAACTCTTTTCATTATTAATCTCCTAACTGAGGTTTACAAGATAACCATAGATTGCTGCAAGCCGACAATCTCTGTGGGATCGATCCTTACTCATGTAAGGTATTACTTGGACGACCCAGTGCACTTGCTGGTTAGTGGCACCGGAGTTGTGAAAAGTGTGAATCACAATTTCATGCACCAAGTTTTTGTTACTGTTGCCAGGGATTGTTCGTGTTTGGACAACTGATGGTTTATCTTGTTACTTAGATTCGAAAAAATTTATTTTTTTTGGTTTAGAGTCACTAGAATTGCATCTTCTATTTTCCTATCAAAAATTTTTCAAAAATAATTTTTCGTTGATTAAATTTTGTTTCAAACCTTTAAGTTTGGTGTTCTCTTGTTATTTTTATTTAATTTTTGAAAATTATTTTTAGTTTTCTAAAAATTTTAAGTTTGGTGTTCTTTTTTTGTGTTATTGAGTTCTTTGAGTCTTTGAATTTTGTTCTTCATGTTCTTGTGAATCTTCAAGGTGTTCTTGAGTCTTGTATGTGTTTTGATCTTAAAATTTTTAAGTTCGGTATCCCTTGGTGTTTCCATCCAAAATTTTTTCGAAAAACAAGGGTGCTAGATCTAAAAATTTTAAGTCTTGTGTCTTTTGTGTGTTTTTTTCTTTCCTCATTAAATTTAAAAATAAAAAACTTTTCCTTTAATTGATCACAATTTTCGAATTTCTTAGATTGATGTTGTCAAAATTTTAAAATTTGGTTGTTTCTTGTTAGTAAAGTCAAAATTTCAATTTTAAAAAAATCTATCCTTTTAAATCTTTTTCAAAACAAATTCTTTTTCAATTTTCTTTTTATATCTATTCGAAAATCTTTTATAAAATTTTTCAAAATCTTTTTCTTTCTTTTTATAATTTTCGAATTAGTGGTGTTATTTTATTAATTTGATTGAAAATTTCAAGTTTGGTATTTTCTTGTTAAGAAAGTTTCAATCTTTAAAATTTTAAATTATATCTTTTTCAAATCTTTTCTTTTATTTATTTTCTTACAAGTATCAATTTTCAAGTATCTTTAATTTTAAGACATATCTTTTTCAAAACTTCCTAACCACTTTCTCTCTCCTCATATTTTTCGAAAATCCACTCCAAAAAAAGAGAGAAAAGAGAATAAAATTTTTTATTCACATCATCTCCTTTTATCCATCATGGACCTAAGTGGAACTGAACAGTCCAGAAGGACTCTAGGGTCATATGCTAACCCCACTGCTGCTTCATATGGGGGTAGTATCTGTATACCCCCTATTAAGGCTAGCAACTTTGAGCTAAACCCTCAGCTCATTATCATGGTGCAGCAAAATTGCCAGTATTTCGGTCTTCAACAGGAAGAACCTTCTGAGTTTCTGGCACAGTTCTTACAAATTGCTGACACAGTACGTGATAAGAAAGTAGATCAGGATGTCTACAGATTACTGTTGTTTCCATTTGCTGTAAAAGATCAAGCTAAGAGGTGGTTAAATAACCAACCCAAAGCAAGCATACGAACATGGAAGCAGTTATCAAACAAATTCTTGAATCAATATTTCCCTCCAAAAAGGATGACACAACTAAGGCTGGACATCCAAGGCTTTAAACAAAGGAATAATGAATCTCTTTATGATGCCTGGGAGAGGTACAGAGAGATGCTAAGGAAATGCCCTTCTGAAATGTTTTCAGAATGGGTGCAGTTAGACATCTTCTACTATGGGCTTACAGAAAAAGCCCAGATATCTTTAGACCACTCAGCTGGTGGATCTATACACATGAGGAAGACAATTGAAGAGGCTCAAGAGCTTATTGATACAGTTGCAAGAAATCAGCATCTGTATTTAAATAGTGAATCTTCTATGAAAGAAGAGGCTAAAGCAGTATCCACTGAAATTAGTCCTCCAGAACAAATTGCTGAACTCAATCAGCAATTACTTTCTCTAACAAAGTAGTTAGCAAAATTTAAAGAGATGCTATAAGACACTCAAAATGATAACAAGAATATGGAAGCACAATTAGATCAGACAAGACAGCAATTATCTAAACAAATAACAGAAGAGTGTCAAGCTGTTCATTTGAGGAGTGGAAAGACATTGAATACCTCAACTTAAAGCAGCAGAAAGCCAAGAAAGGGACAACTAACAGAGGATGACCAAGCCACTGCTCAAAATCCCTCTGAGAACCGTAAGAGCCCAGAGAAGAATGATTCTGGCGTTCAAACGCCAGAAAAGGGTGCAAAATTAGCATTAAACGCCAGTGGATGCCCAAGTCTGGCGTCCAAACGCCAGAAAAGGGTGGAAAATTGGCGTTAAACGCCTATCCAGCCCCCAATCATGGCGTTCAAATGCCAATGAGGGGTCAGACACCTGCAAGTGTTGATAACAACCCCTTAAGCAGGCTTCTCCAACCACCTCTGTAGGGAATAAACCTGCAGCAATTAAGGTTAAAGAATATAAAGCCAAGATGCCGTATCCGCAAAAACTTCGCCAAGCGGAACAGGATAAACAATTTGCTCGCTTTGTAGATTATCTCAGGACTCTTGAAATAAAGATCCCATTTGCAGAAGCACTTGAGCAAATACCCTCTTATGCTAAGTTCATGAAAGAGATCTTAAGTCATAAGAAGGATTGGAGAGAAACTGAAAAAGTTTTCTTCACTGAAGAATACAGTGCAGTCATTCTGAAAAGCTTACCAGAGAAGCTTAAAGATTCCAAAAGCTTTATGATATCATGCACATTAGAGGATGCTTGTACCAAGACAGCTCTATGTGATATTGGGGCAAGTATCAACCTGATACCTGCATCCACTATCAGAAAGCTTGGTTTGACGGAAGAAGTCAAACCAACCCGGATATGCCTCCAACTTGCTAATGGCTCCACTAAATTTCCATCAGGCGTAATTGAGGACATGATTGTCAAGGTTGGTCCGTTTGCCTTTTCCACTGACTTTGTGGTACTGGAAATGAAGGAGCACAAGAGTGCAACTCTCATTCTAGGAAGACCTTTCCTAGCAACTGAACAAACCCTCATTGATGTCCAAAAAGGGGAGGTGACCCTGAGAGTCAATGAGGATGAGTTTAAGTTGAATGTTGTCAAAGCTATGTAGCACCCAGACATCCCAGACTACTACATGAGCGTTGATATTATTGACTCTCTAGTGGAAGAGGTCAATATGACTAAGAGTCTCCAATCAGAGCTAGAGGACATTTTTAAAGATGTTCAGCCTGATCTGGAGGAACCAGAGAAAACAAAAGAACCTCTGAAAACTCCTCAAGAAGAGGAGAAGCCTCCTAAACCCGAGCTCAAACCACTACCACCATCCCTGAAATATGCATTTCTAGGAGAGGATGATACTTTTACTGTGATCATAAGCTCTGCTTTAGAGCCACATGAAGAGAAAGCACTAATTCAAGTGCTAAGGACACACAAGACAGCTCTTGGGCATGCACAAGATCCTATTGGAGGATGATGCTAAGCCAGTGGTTCAACCACAGTGGCGGCTAAATCCAGCCATGAAGGAAGTGGTGCAGAAAGAGGTCACTAAATTACTAGAGGCTGGGAATATTTATCCTATTTCTGATAGCCTCTGGGTGAGCCCTGTCCAAGTCGTCCCAAAGAAGGGAGGCATGACAGTGGTTCATAATGAAAAGAATGAGCTGGTTCCTACAAGAATAGTTAAAGGGTGGCGCATGTGTATTGACTATAGAAGGCTCAATACAGCCACCAGAAAGGATCATTTTCTTTTACCATTCATAGACCAGATGCTAGAAAGACTAGCAGGTCATGACTATTACTGCTTTTTGGATGGATATTCAGGCTATAACCAAATTGCAGTAGATCCTCAGGATCAAGAGAAAATAGCATTCACATGTCCATCTGGAGTATTTGCCTACAGAAGGATGCCATTTGGTCTATGCAATGCACCTGCAACCTTTCAGAGATGCATGCTCTCTATTTTCTCTAATATGATAGAAAATTTTCTGGAAGTCTTCATGGATGACTTCTCAGTATTTGGAGACTCATTTAGCTCTTGTCTTGACCATCTAGCACTTGTTCTGAAGAGGTGCCAAGAGACTAACCTGGTTTTAAACTGGAAAAAATGTCACTTTATGGTGATTGGAGGAATTGTCCCTGGGCATAAAATTTTGAACAAAGGAATAGAGGTGGATCAAGCTAAGGTAGAGGTAATTGAAAAATTACTATCACCCACCAATGTTAAGGCAATCAGAAGCTTTCTGGGACATGCATGATTCTATAGAAGGTTTGTAAAGGATTTTTCAAAAATTGCAAAACCTCTGAGTAATCTGCTAGCTGCTGATACACCATTTGTCTTTGACACAGAGTGTTTACAGGCCTTTGAGAGTTTGAAGGCTAAGTTGGTCACAGCACCTGTCATTTTTGCACCATACTAGACAATACCATTCGAATTAATGTGTGATGCTAGTGACCATGCTATTGGTGCAGTATTAGGACAAAGGCATAACAAGCTTCTGCATGTTATTTACTATGCCAGCCGTGTTCTAAATGACGCACAAAAGAATTACACAACCACAGAAAAAGAGCTGCTTGCAGTGGTTTATGCCATTGACAAGATTAGATCCTATTTAGTAGTATCAAAAGTGATTGTGTACACTGACCATGCTGCTCTCAAATATCTACTCACAATACAGGATTCAAAACCCAGGCTCATAAGATGGGTGTTGCTTCTACAAGAGTTTGATATAGAAATAAGAGACAAAAAAGGGACAGAGAACCAAGTAGCTGATCACCTGTCCCGGATAGACCCAGTAGTAAGAGCGTTCCTTCCTCCTACCGAGATCTCTGAAACCTTTCCGGATGAGCAATTATTTGCCACTCAGTAAGCTCCATGGTTTGTAGACATTGCAAACTATAAAGCTCAGTAATGTCAAGCCATTGACAGTAAAGAAGCGCTTATTGGGAGGCAACCCAATCTTATTTATCTATGTTAATTACTTTTTCATTTCTATTTTCTAGTGTTAGTCTATGTTTTCTATAGGTTGATGATCATGTGAAGTCATAAAAACAACTACAAAATTAAAGTAGAATAAAAAATAGCACACCCTGGAGGACAGGCTTACTGGCATTTGAACGCCAGTAAGAATAGCAAAATGGCATTTAACGCCCAGTCTGGCAGCATTCTGGGCGTTAAACGCCAGAATTGGCAGCCAGACTGGCATTTAACGCTAGAAAGGGGCACCAGCCTGGCGTTTAACGCCAAGAAAGGTAGCAGAACTGGCGTTTAACACCAGATTTGGCACACAGTGGGCGTTTAAATACCAGAAAGGTGCAGGGATGAGAAATCTTGACACCTCAGTATCTGTGGGCCCCACAGGTTCCCCACCTACCCCACCTCACTCTCTCTCCTCTTCACACCCCTCTTCTCCATAACCTATTCGCCACACACCTCCATCTCCTCCTTTTCTTCTTCTTCTACTACTTTCTTTCTTCCTTTGCTCGAGGATGAGCAAACCTTTTAAGTTTGGTATTGGAAAAAGCTTTTGCTTTTTGTTTTCAATAACCATTAATGGCACCTAAGGCCGGAGAAACCTCTAGAAAGAGAAAAGGAAAGGCAATTGCTTCCAACTCCGAGTCATGGGAGATGGAGAGATTCATCTCAAAAGCCCATCACTAGAAAGAAGATGGAGCAAACAAGAGAGCCCACTCATTGACCTCAACAAGAGCATGAGGAAGTCCCTCATAAAAAAAACTTCAAAATGAAAAAAAAAACTCTTAGATGCCTCAAGGGATGCACTTCCCTCCACACAACTATTGGGAGCAACTAAGGATAGGAGCACCAAAAGCACTAAGGATGGAGCACCAAAAGCACTCCATTATCCTCCATGAAATCAAAAAGGACCAAAAGGCCATGAGAAAGGAGCAACAAAGGCAAGGAAGAGACATATAGGAGCTCAAACACTCCAAAGGATGTTCAAGAGGAAGAACTAGCCGCCATCACTAAGGTGGACCCGTTCTTTAATCTCCTTGTTTACTTTATTTTCTATTTTTCGATTTTTGTGCTTTATGTCTTGTCATTGTTTGTGTCTTTATTACATGATCATTAGTGTCTAGTATCTATGTCTTAAAGCTATGAATAATTCCATGAATCCTTCACCTTTCTTAAATGAAAAATGCTTTTAATTACAAAAGAACAAGAAGTGCATAATTTCGAAATTTATCTTGAAAATTAGTTTAGTTATTTTGATGTGGTGACAATACCTTTTGCTTTCTGAATGAATGCTTGAACAGTGTATATTTTTGATAGTGAAGTTTATGAATGTTAAAATTGTTGACTCTTGAAAGAATAATGAAAAAAGAGAAATGCTATTGATAATCTGAAAAATCATAAAATTGATTCTTGAAGCAAGAAAAAGTAGTGAAAAACAAAGCTTGCAAAAAAATGGCGAAAAAAAAAGAAAGAAAAAGAAAAAGCAAGCAAAAAAAGTCAATATCCCTTTAAACTAAAAGGCAAGGGTAAAAAGAATCCAAGGCTTTGAGCATTAATGGATAGGAGGGCCCAAAGGAATAAAATTCTGTGCTAAGCAGCTAAATCAAGCTGTCCCTAACCATGTGCTTGTGTCATGAAGGTCCAAGTGAAAAGCTTGAGACTGAGTGGTTAAAGTCGTGATCCAAAGCAAAAAGAGTGTGCTTAAGAACTCTGGACACCTCTAACTGGGGACTTTAGTAAAGCTGAGTCACAATCTGAAAAGGTTCACCCAGTTATGTGTATGTGGCATTTATGTATCCGGTGGTAATACTGGAAAACAAGATGCTTAAGGTCACGTCCAAGACTCATAAAGTAACTGTGTTCAAGAATCAACATACTGAACTAGGAGAATCAATAACACTATCTTAATTCGGAGTTCCTATAGATGCCAATCATTCTGAACTTCACAGGATAAAGTGAGATGCCAAAACTGTTCAAAAGCAAAAAGCTACTAGTCCCGCTCATCTAATTGGAGCTAAGCTTCATTGATATTTTGGAATTTATTGTATATTCTCTTCTTTTTATTCTATTTTATTTTCAGTTGCTTGGGGACAAGCAGCAATTTAAGTTTGGTGTTGTGATGAGCGGATAATTTATACGCTTTTTGGCATTATTTTTAGGTATCTTTTAATAGGCTTTAGTTACTTTTTAGTATATTATTATTAGTTTTTATGCAAAAATTACATTTCTGGACTTTACTATGAGTTCATGTATTTTTCTGTAATTTCAGGAATTTTCTGGCTAAAATTGAGGGACCTAAGCAAAAATCTGATTCAGAGGTTGAGAAAAGACTGTATATGCTATTGGATTCTGACCACCCTGCACTCGGAATGGATTTTCTGGAGCTACAGAAGTCTAATTAACGCGCTTTTAATTGTTTTGAAAAGTAGACATCTTGGGCTTTCCAGCAATATATAATAGTCCATACTTTTTCCGAGATTTGATAGCGCAAACTTTAAACGCCAGCTTTTTACCCTTTTTTGGCGTTAAACGCCAAAACTGGAATAAAAGTTGGAGTTAAATGCCCAAACTGGCACCAAAGCTGGTGTTTAACGCTAGAAATAGCCTATGCACGTGAAAGCTTCAATGCTCAGTCCAAACACACACCAAGTGGGCCCCGAAAGTGGATTTCTGCACTATCTATCTTAGTTTACCCATTTTCTATAAACCTAGGTTACTAGTTTAGTATAAAAAACTACTTTTAGAGATTTATTTTGTACCTCATGGTATTTTACATTTGAATTTGTATCTTCTACGGCATGAGTCTCTAAACCCCATGGTTAAGGGTGAGGAGCTCTGCTGTGTCTCGATGGATTAATACAATTATTTCTGTTTTCTATTCAATTACGCTTGTTTCTATTTTAAGATATTCATTCGCATTTCAACATGATGAATGTGATGATCCGTGACACTCATCACCATTCTCCACTTATGAACGCGTGCCTAACAACCACTTCCGTTCTACCTTAGATTGAGTGTGTATCTCTTGGGTTCCTGGTTCATGAGTTTGATTGCCTCTCCTGACAACAGAGTGTTCAAATTCGTGAAGCCAGAGTCTTTGTGGTATAAGCTAAAATCAATTGGCAGCACTCTTAAGATCCGAAAAGTCTAAACCTTGTCTGTGGTATTCTGAGTAGGATTTCGGAAGGGGTGACTTGACGAGCTTCAAACTCACAAATGTTGGGTGCAGTGGCAGTGTGCACAAGGATCAATGAATCCTATTCCAGCATGAGTGAGAACCGATAGATGATTAGCCCTACGGAACCCGTAGTTGGACTATTTTCACTGAGAGGATGGATGGTAGCCATTGACAACAGTGATCCACCAACGTACAGCTTGCCATGGAAGGAGCCTTGAGTGCGTGAAGAAGACAACAGTAGAAAAGCAGAAATTTAGAAGACAGAGCATCTCCAAAATCTCAACCTGTTCTCCATTACTGCATAACAAGTATTATTCATCTCATGTTCTTTTACTTTTTACAAACAAAACTCTTTTCTTTATTAATCTCCTGACTAAGGTTTACAAGATAAACATATATTGCTTCAAGCCGACAATCTTCATGGGATCGACCCTTACTCACGTAAGGTATTACTTGGACGACCCAGTGCACTTGCTGGTTAGTAGCACCGGAGTTGTGAAAAGTGTGAATAATAATTCCGTGCATCACCTACATCCAGTCTCCATCACAATAATGATGGAATTTCACTATAATCTTGCAGATTACAGACACCAATTCTCCCTAAGAACTATCCTTCCTATCTGGGACAAGTCCAGAATCTATCCCCAATCCCGAACTTGACTTGGTCACCTACCAAACTTTTAACTGCTAAGTGTTAACCCAACTTGCAAGGAGATTCCCACAGAATCACAACACAGATGTACAAAGGACCTCTAATACATCTATGGCTTTTTCTTTAATTTTGTACACTCTACCTTTTTCCGCTCACTGGCCTTCTCTTATAAACCTCACACTGTTTGCCTTTTTCACCATGAGACTCAAGACAGACAAAACTTAAAGAAAATATAAAATAAGAATCATTAAAGAAGAAGAACTTCTGTTAGCTTGGGTAGCTACGAGAACTCTGTGCTTTTTTTCTCTTTATCTCAAGCCTTGGCTGTTCACCTTATTATAGAAGGGGAAGCCTCCAAGGTTGAAACAGTTCAGCCGAGCCAACTTCTTCTTCTTCAATCACTAAACCGGTTCGGACAGAGAGAGAAGAGAGGGAACCGAAAGCTAAAACCAACATGCAATTATCTCTCTCTCATCCCTTTTCACCAAGCTTCATCAATCTGAGTCTTCCATCTTGACTTGCTCCCCAAAAAGGATTCCTGACCCTAAATGAGTCCTTGATGCTTGACAGCTTCATCTGCTCCACTTCTGCTTCTTCTTTCATGTAGCTATAGTAGCTACCTTCTGTGATGGTTGATCAAAAGTAGAGACGAGCCATACCCAAGGGATTTTCTTTTCTGACCGAATTAGATCTTCCACCATTTTTAGGCATGGTGATCCTGAGACTTTAAGTGGCAAAGATCTCACCTACGCCATACTGTAGATCTTCCTTTTGCAAGGGCCATCATCACCTTGGCCTCTTGCTTGTTCATAGCCTCTGTTTGACTTTCTCTGATAGCTTGCATCTTCTTCTTTCATGCTGAGATGACAACCGAAGAGAGAGAAGAAAGAGAAGAGAAAAAGCTATCAAATGGATTTGGAGAACGATATTAAAATGAATTAAGTTTCCACTTTCCAAAATCTCCATCTTAGTAACGTGTGAGAGTAATAATAGCCATCAAATTAGGTTTGAATTTTCTCTCTCATATTACCAAAGCAATTAAACCAAATTAAATGAATTTAAAATCCATCACTCATTGAGAAAGGCATCCGTGGAAGGCATGTTTTTAATTCAATTAACATTTGGATTCCACCAAGGTAAATGGGTGACCGAAACATTATGCTCCATTTCCCTTTTCTTTTGATTTCAGACCAACCACATTGTTGGGCTTCAAATTGGTTTTTCTGGCCCAATCAACACAAGAATAATTCAGCCACACTGTTTAGAACATTTTTATACCAAAGGCTGAATATTTTTGTCAATATTTTGGGCTTTTTGTTGCTAATACCCAATGATCAAAATCTGCACATAAAAACAGAAATTATTAAGCAAATAATTTGAAGCTAAAATCAAATTAATAATTTCTAATAATAATTTTTAACAATGTTTGATCATCATATTAATTTGGAGTTTTCCAAACTCATCAGAGGTATTATAATTAGCAAAAATCACTTGATGCTAACTTTCTTTCTACTACCGAATTACTCAAAGTTTCTCTCGTATCTTTTCAATGCTAAACCACTAAGGTGAAGATGCTCAGTATTCAAGTTTGGCCAACGTTGAATTGAAGAGAATGTTTGCCTAAAAAGAGGTAACTTAATGCTCTCCCATAGATGAGTACTATTCATACCCTGACCCAATAAATAAAAGTCAGGTCCAAGAAGACCAAAAAGTCCACTAATAAGGTAGACTTCACTATAAACCCGACCTCCTTAAGGAGGTCGGACAATGACGTGGAGATCCAGCTCTGCTCGACTTAAATGAGTAACTGCCTCCTTTAATCTCTCCTACTATCTTTACCTCATTTAGAAGGTAGATCCCAACAAGCTTCCAAGATAAAGGGAACGCTTATCTATCAGAAAAGATAGAACTACTCTAACAAGGATGGTTATCCACTCTACTATAAATACATTAACACCCATCAAGTATATTCACATTCTACTCTACAAAAAACCTACTAAAAACTCTTGCTAACTTAAGCATCGGAGTCTCTTGCAGGTACCACCCCCACCTCCTCACGAGGAACTTGGACAAGCGATACCTTGACATCAACAAGTCGGACACTACCATACAAAGAGACCTAGACCTCACGTTCAGGCCTAAATCAATGTTTCAGGTAACCCTCAGAACAAGTATAATATGAATTTTTGAAATTTTGAGAACAATGTACATAGCATTAGTTAGTATAAGGACCCTCGTTACAACAAAAATTAACATCTTGTTTCTCTTTGACTATTAGTTTGTATTAGGATTAAGATATTATGCCTTTAACCTTGGCAGGAAAAATTGTTCGCAGTCCTCATGGTGTTATGCATGGAAAAAGTTCTTTGGTGTATTATGATGAGAAAAGGAGAAGATGGATTATTTGCCGGATTATCAAAGTAAGGATGCATTGATATTATTTATGAAATTCGATTGTTGTATTTTGATTTGTTTGATTTTTCTATTTTCACTCTAATTAGCCATCAGTTCAGCATCTGCATTCTCTTCACTCATAATGTAAATTTTATAATGTAGTAGATATAATATAATATATTTTGATTTATGTTATTTGGACTAAAAACATATCTAACTTATAAAGTAAATTTTATGATTTAAATTACTTGAATTTATCTTTTTTTTAGATTGATTTTATGATTATCATAATTTTTGGACATAATTATTCTTTAAAAAATTAAATCTCACAAAAAAATAAGCTATGGTCACGATTTTAAAATAGCGTGACCATCGATTAGGCTATAGTTACGGTTTTACAAAAAAGAGACTATAGAGTAAGTTTTGGTCATGGTTTTAAAATAATCATCTTTGGTCACGCTAAAATCGTGACCATGGATTAGGCTATTGTCACGGTTTTACAAAAGGGTGACTGATAAACCACTATTTTATGATTTATATTATGCTTAATTGAGTGGTTTCTATCAAGTCTTTGCTCACTTATTCATATAAATTGCATGGTTTTACAATTCCTTCCTTACTCCTTAATATATGTGAAAATATGTTTCCTAGACCAAAAAATTATTAATCTTAATTATCTTTTATTACCATTCGATGCCGTGATCCGTGTGTTGAGTATTTTCAGGCTTTATAGGGCAGGAATGGCTTAGAGAATAGAAAGAAAACATGCAAAAGTGGAAGGAACGCGCGAAAATGAAGTTTTGAAGGAAATGGCAGCGACGCGCACGCATGGACGACATGGAAGTGTGATTCGCACATAACCCAAGCGACGCGCATGCATGGACGACGCGGACGCGTGATTCGCGCAGAACCCAAGCGACGCGTACGCGTGACAAGGAAAACTTTCAAATGACGCGCACGTGTGACCCACGCGCACGTGTGACGGACGCCACGTGCAGAAAATTGCAGAAAACGTCCCTAGCGATTTCTGGACTCCTTTTCGGCCCGAATCCAAGCCCAAAAAACACAGATTAGAGGCTATAAAGTGGGAGAAATGCATCCATTCAAGGAACAACGAAAAAACAACATTCATTATTCACAATTTTAGTTTTAGATGTAGTTTTTTTTAGAGAGAGAGGCTCTCTCCTCTCTCTTAGTTTTTAGGATTTAGGATTTCTCTTAGGTTAGGTTTACTTCTTCTTCATTTCAGGTTCAATGTTTCTTTACTTTGGTTTCTCTTCTATTTTTATTTATTCTATTACTTTGATTTATGAATTCTCATGTTAGATTTGATTTTATATTTAATATAATTTGAGGTATTTTAGATTTATGATTGCTCTCTTTTATTTATGATATAAATAATTTGGATTTTTCCCCTCTTGGCTTGGGTTGAGTAATTGGTGACACTTGAGTTATCAAACTCCTTTGTGATTGATAATTGGAAATTGCTGATTGGTTTTGATCCCTCTAAAGCTAGTCTTTCCTTAGGAGTTGACTAGGACTTAAGGAATCAAATTGATTAGTCCACTTGACTTTCCTTTATTTAGTAAGGGTTAACTAAGTGGGAGCAGTGAACAATTCTCATCACCAGTGATAAGGATAACTAGGACAGGATTTCCAGTTCTCAAAACCTGCCAAGAGCTTTATTAGTTATTATTTTATATTTTAATTCCTTGTTATTTTACATTACTTGTTCCTTATTTCAAAAACCCCAAAAATATACTTTTTCCATAACCAATAATAAACATACCTCCCTGCAATTCCTTGAGAGACGACCCGAGGTTTAAATACTTCGGTTATAAATTTTATTGGGTTTTCTTAAGTGACAACCAAAACTTTTGCACGAAAGGATTCTCTGTTGGTTTAGAAACTATACTTACAACGTGATTATTTTTGTGAAATTCTTTACCGGCAAAAGTCCTCTCGTCAGTGACCATTGAGTAATATGGTCACGATTTTACAAAAGGATGGTCACTGTTTTAAAATAGCATGACTGTAGAGTAAGCTATGGCCACGCCAAAACCGTGACCATAGATTAGGTTATGATCATGGTTCTACCAAAGGGTGACCATAGAGTAAGCTATGGTCATGATTTTACAAAAGGATGACTATAGAGTAAGATATAGTCACGATTTTAAAATAGCGTGACCATAAATAAGCTATGGTCAAGCTAAAACCATGATTATAGATTTAGCTATGGTCACAATTTTACAAAAAGATGACTATAAAACAAGTTATGGTCACGGTCTTTATACGTGACCATAGAGTAATAAAAAAACGTGGCCTTAAAGTGTCAGATAAAAAATACTAGAATTGTAACTAAAAAACTGTGATCATAAATTATAAAACTGTGACTATAAATTTATGACCACGTCAAAATAGGTCACGATTGAAAAACCGTAATCTAAAGTCAAAAACAATAACTATAAATTTATGGTCACTCTTTTTACTAATTTGTTTACTGTAACTATAGATCATTTTTGTGGATCAACCTACTAAGTGCAAGTTTTTTGAGCAAAACTACACGAAGAAAGAAGATCACAACAAGTACGTTGACGCGCACTCCAAGAATGTTGCTGTGAGATTTTTTTCTTTTTTTTTTAGCATGTCTCCTATTTTTTCAGCTTAGACATTACATGTATTCATTGTATATTTAATTGGTTATGTTAATTTATGTCAGTACCAATTCGAGGTGTCCATTTGAAATTCAAGGAAGAAAGTGCTAGCCAAATCACTGTGGAAAACCAAAATTGCCTCCAATTTCAGGGGATAACAAGTAGATGCAGACTGTTGGCGGCTATAAACATGGAAAAGTCTACATGATATCGGGCGTGTCAACACCACCATGTCTCGTTTCCGTGATGCTTAGGCGCCAGAGGACCACCCTTGATTTATGCTTGATACATTCTAATTAAATGCCTTAGGTTGTATGATTATGTTTTTTTATGAAATAGATATAATTTGGTTTATAGATTATTTATTTCCTTTTGTTGAAGTGATAACGGAGAAAAGAAAAAAGGTTTGGCTAACATGCTTTAAGGAACATAATAAAGTTACTATTAATAAAAATAATTTAATTTATAATTTTAACATGTACATTTAAGGTACAAGTTAGATAAATCAAATTAAAAAAAAAAGATAATTTTATTATCTAATTTATCCCTCTTAAATATATTTGTATTTTGATGAGTGAATAATTAATTATTTTTAAATAATAAAAGACTATGTCTGACAGCTTTGCTAGGATTTTAACATAAGTCAACGATCTCTAGCACTAAGAAAATTAAAGATTGAGAAAAGATGGATCTCAACCAGCAAGGAGAGTCCATGGAAATTGGTGTAAATAGTTCCTTTGGACCTAATCATCTACCGGTGATATCGTATAAAGAATCTCTTTTGTCTTCCTCTGGGATTACCATGGAGGAAAACATCAAGGACGTGATGGAGAAAGATCTTAATCCTGAGGATCGGTGGTACATAGATGTGGAGAATTCGCCAAAGAGAAACAAGGCCCTTGACCTTCTGGTATCTAAAGAGGAGTATGACAAATGATGCAAGTCATGGCATGTTTTTTTATTGTCAAAGTGCTGGAGAAATAAGTTGGTCTGGGGTTCATGGAACAACGTCTAAACAGAGACAGAGTTAAGAAAGGTAAGATAAATGTTATTGATATCGACCGTGACTATTTTCTGGTTCACTTTTCAGATAAGGAAGACTATTCGCATGCTCTCCTGGTTGGACCTTGGATGATCGCAGGGCATTATCTAATTGTCCAGAGGTGGAGGCTGATGGAAGATTTCCAAAACTCGGCAAATGCACCAAATCGTATCAAGTAATACCATAATGAATGGATTATCATTTCCACGAGAATTAATGGACTAAGCAACAATGAGTATTTGATTATTCTAACTAGACAAACCAAGACAGAGGAATGATGAATCAAACGTGTAAGCAGGGAATCAAAGTAAATAGCAAAGTAGTGAATAAAAACAATAATGATTAGAATGCTAAGGTTTCAGAGATGTTCACTCTTAGAAAATCAATCCTTGTGTTCATTTATTTGAGGCATGCTGATAAACCCCGCTTTTAAGGGTTTATCTTGTACTGATTTCGAGGGTTTTATCAATGATTCCACACACTTTTCATATGAAAATACATGACTTTGTATTCCTTTCCTAATTTTGGCCCATGGATGAAAACATGCTTATTTTGCACTAAATTAGATACATTTCTAATCCTCCCTTGGTGCCATTCGATGCCGTGACCTGTGTGTTAAGTGGTTTCAGAATATAAGGCAAGGATGACCCGGAGGAGAGAAGGAAAGTGGGTGCAGAGGAAAGGAGCATGAGAAAATAAGCTTTGGAAACCTTAGCAAGGACGCGTGCGCGTACATGGCGCGTCCGCGTGGATTGCGCAGCTAGAAGCCAAAGCCAGGAGCCAAGTTACAAGACTGCGCGTGTAGCGGCTAAGTCATGATCCTCATGGACGCGTCCACATACGTTACGCGTGCGCACGAATCGCAATTGCCCCAAGGACGCGTACGCGTGCTGTGCGCGTACGCGTCGATGGTCTCACATGATTTTTTAAGAGAGCACGTGACCTGAGCGTGGAGACAGTTGGAAGCCCTATTTTGGGGAAGTATTTTGGCGGGAAAAGCTTAAGAAGACCAAGGGTTGAAGGGTTAAGGGACTTTTGCTCATTTTTACATTTTTTCTAGATATTTCTTAGGGTTAGTTACAATTTGGGTAGAGAGAGAATCTCCAACTTCTCTCTAGAATTTCACTCTTCTCAAATCTCCATTACCATTCTCCATTGCTTTTTCTTGGTGAGATCCATTGTAATACACTTTATTTTGATGCAATTAGTAGATCTACTCTTCTCATATTCTCAATTAGTGTTCTTTGATCCTTTCACTTGGGATCTAGCTTTGCTTTTGTTAATTGGATATTGGAACTATTGAATTGAGGTAATTTCATGTTTCTTACTTGTGATTGTTCAATTGTAGATAATTGTATGATTTAGATTCCCTCATTTCCATTCTTCATTCTAATTCCTCAATGTCTTTCATGAATGCTCATCAATTGTTTGACAAAATGCCAATACTAGTTATGGAGTAGAAATCTCTCACTTGGCTTAGGGTTTGGATCATTAGGGGAGTTAAATAGTGAATGTCAATTGTTGATTGAGAATTAAGGTTTGCTAATTGGTTTGGGATGCACTAAATTTAGATTCCCTTAGGGTGAAGTTAAGACTTGTGATCCAAGCAAATTACTTTCACTTGACTCTCCTCTATACTTAGAGGTCAACTAAGTGGAGCAAGACTTAATTGTTATCATCATTGAAAGAAACTGTAGTGATAGAGTTTCTAATACCAACCCTAGGCTAAGTCCTTTAATATTGATTGTTTGTCACCTACTTTTGCTATCAATACACCAATTCATAACAAAAAGCTTCCTAATCAATAACATGCATTCTCTAGCAATTCCAAGGGAAGACGACTCGGGAGATTAATACTCTCGATTGTAGATTGTAGAATTGTTTGATGCGGGGTTTAAGTGTTGATTAGACTATACTCACGATTGTACTCTCTATTCTCTATTGAATTCTATATCAACATGCAAAATCTCGTTTATCAAAATGGCGCCGTTGCTGGGGAATTTGCTTATGTGTGCCATGTTATTGTTTAGTGTAAATTTGCATCTCTCCATTATCTCTTTGTTTGAGTGACTAATCCCACTTATTACCATGAACTCTAGATCTTCTTCATTGCATGACGCATTCACAACCGAATCCGAGCTTAGTCCCATTTGATCCGGAAATTGAACGAACTTTGTCTCAACTTAGACAAGCTCGGAGGCGGTTAACTTTTGGGGAAGGTGAAAAGGTTCCCACCAACTCACCAACTCCACCCAAAGTGAATATTGAACCGTCACTTGAAGAAGGCACTACTCATTCCTCCGTTAACACCATTAATAGATTTTCTCTTGATCTAGGCACCAACACCATGGCCGCTCCAAGGAGAGTTACTCTCAAGGAAACGGGTGCACCGGATTATGTTCTTCAACCTCTTCATGTACTTCATCCTAACTTAAATGCAAACTTTGAACTCAAGACCGCTTTGATTAACCTCCTACCAAGGTTCCATGGACTTCCCGCACAAGATCCTATTCGACATCTCAAAGATTTTCATCGTATATGCTCAACAACTAGGCGGGAAGGATCCGATGAAGTTGCTATATGGTTGTTTTCCTTTCCCTTCTCTCTTGAAGATAAGGCCAAGGAATGGTTCTACACCTTACCTAATGAAGTCATTGCCGATTGGGACTTGTTTAGAAGAGGATTATTAGAAAAATTTCTCCCACCGGAAAAGATGGATAGGCTAAGGAAGGAGATCTCATGCATTATACAAGGCGAAAATGAACCTCTATGCGGGTATTGGGAACGGTTTAACAAACTCCTTGATGCATGCCCTAACCACATGATCGACACTCAAGTGTTGCTAGGCTAGATATGCCAAGAGATGCGAGAACAAGATAGGACTCTTTTGGACTCCTCTAGCAATGGTTCCTTGTCTAAGTATAGGACGGCGGAGGAAGCATGGCAACTCATTGGTGACTTAGCCGAGTCCAATCGACATGTTAGAAGAAGAGTTAACCGCCCCAAAAATGTGAATGAGGTGTCACTAAGTAGTGAGACCGCCGCTCTAGCCAAATCTTTGGGCGAAGTGACAAACATCCTAAAGCAACTCCAATTGGGCCAACAACAACCTTGTCAACAACAACCCTACCAACATCAACCTCCACCATCCCCTCAACAATATAGTCAATAATTGGTTCCTCAAAATGTGTGTGGCATTTGTTCTTGCTATTCCCACTACACGGATGAATGCCTAAGTCTTCAAGAAGACAACACCTTGGCGGCTACCCACAACTTTTATGACCGCCCAAGTCAAGGGTACTACCAACAAGGCGGCAATTTCAACCAAGGGTATCCCCATCAAGGAGGAAGCTACAATCAAGGGGGTGACAACTTCAATCAAAATTGGAGGGACAACCACCAACAAGGAAGTAAGGACAACAACAACAATGGAGGTAACCAAAGATGGAACAACAACAACTCACAAAACCGACCCCCATACCCCCAAAACCAATCATATGCCCAACAAAATCAAGGAAGAAATTACCAAACATACCAACCACCACATCAACGACCACCACCCAACCAATCACAAGCACCTCAAATCACATACCCTTCCACTTCCTCCAATCAAGATGATACACTCCGAACTACCCTCCAAGGCCAAAAAGAGCTCCAAACTACACTTGCTTCCGGCCTTACCGCTCTTACATCTACACTACAATTTCTTCTTGCACGCATGGATCTACCATCCAATCCCACTCCTTACCCTCCAAATCCAAGTGCCATTCCTTCTCAATCTCAACCCAATCCCAAGGGAGGCATTAATTCCATCACCTTGAGATCCGGAACTCAACTAAAAGAGAAGAAGGCAAAGGACCCAAGTCCAACCATAATCGCCCAAGAGGAGGAAGGAGTAGAGATAGAAGAGATAGAAGAAGAGGAGGCACCACAAGTCATAGTTGAGGATGAAGAAACTCAACCAACAAGTGAGGCCCCAAGAATAAGAGACCCATGGAGGAAGAAATTGCTCAACCAATCCCATTTCCGACACTTGCAAAAAAAGTTAGGAAGCGCATAGAATTTGACCCCAAAATGGTAGAAATGTTCAAGAAAGTTGAGATAACCATTCCCCTCTTTGATGCTATCCATCAAGTACCTAAATATGCAAAATTCCTTAAAGATTTATGCATGAATAAGGATAGAATTCTTGAGTTAGAGACTATTCCATTGGGGAGTTCTATTTCCGCTTTAATGGGAGCATTGCCCGAGAAGTGTGATGATCCGGGCCCATGCATGGTCACTTGCACCGTAAATGGAGTTCAATTTTTAAATTGTATGTGTGACCTTGGTGCATGTGTTAGCATTATGCCCCTCCCCGTCTACAAGGAATTGAAGCTACCACCATTAAAGAGGTTGATGGAAAGATTTGTTCTAGCGGACAAGAGCATAATAACCGTGACGGGTGTTGTGGAAGATGTGTTGGTAAATATCAAAGGGTTGGTGTTTTCGATTGATTTTTATGTTCTTGAGATGCCATCAAGCGAGTCCGAGATTGCACCATCCATTCTACTTGGAAGACCATTTTTGAGAACCTCTAGAGTCAAGCTAGACACATACTCGGGAACATACTCATTTGAAATAGATGGGAGAGTCGTGAGTTTTAGCCTAGAAGAAGCAATGAAACATCCACCGGAGAATCATTCTCTATTCCGGTGTGACCCAATTGACAACATTGTTGCCGAAGTGCACCTTGCAAAATTGGATGAGAAGTGCATGATTGAAGACACAAATGAAGATTCAAGTCAAGCAAGCACATTACACCATCCAGACCATCCGGAAGTTCAAACTCCAAGTCAAGACCAAAAGGTAGAATTGAAGCCACTACCATCCCACCTAAAGTACTCATATCTTGATGAAGCCCACAAGCTCCCCGTAATCATTACAAAGGAGCTAGATCCTCTACAAGAAGAAAATTTGCTACGTATCTTGAGGAAGAACAAAATGGCTGATGAGCGGATAATTTATACGCTTTTTGGCACTGTTTTTAGTTTATTTTTAGTATGTTTTAGTTAGTTTTTATTATGTTTTTATTAGTTTTTAATTAAAAATCACATTTCTGGACTTTACTATGAGTTCGTGTGTTTTTCTGTGATTTCAGGTATTTTCTGGCTGAAATTGAGGGACCTGAGCAAAAATCTGATTCAGAGGCTGAAAAAGGACTACAGATTCTGTTGGATTCTGACCTTCCTGCACTCGAAGTGGATTTTCTGGAGCTACAGAGATCCAATTGGCGCGCTCTTAATTGAGTTGGAAATTAGACATCCTGGGCTTTTCAGAAATATATAATAGTCTATACTTTGCTCAAGAATTGATGGCCCAAACCGGCGTTCCAAATCAGCTTCAGAATTCCCAGCGTTTAACGCCGGAACTGGCACAAAAGTTGGAGTTAAACGCCCAAACTGGCACAAAAGCTGGCGTTTAACTCCAGAAAAAGTCTCTACACATGAAAGCTTCAATGCTCAGCCCAAGCACACACCAACTGGACCCCGGAAGTGGATTTTTACATCATTTACTCATTTCTGTATATCCTAGGTTACTAGTTCACTATTAATAAGACCTTTTGACATTGTATCTCTACCTCATGACACTTTACACGTTTCATATTGTACCTTCTACGGCATGAGTCTCTAAACCCCATGGTTGGGGGTGAGGAACTCTGCTGTGTCTTGATGGATTAATGCAATTACTACTGTTTTTCATTCAATCACGCTTGCTTTCATTCTAAGATACCACTTGTTCTTAAACCTGATGAATGTGATGATCCGTGACACTCATCATCATTCTCACCTATGAACGTGTGCCTGACAACCACCTCCGTTCTACTTTCGATTGAGTGTGTATTTCTTGGATTCTTTAATCAGAATCTTCGTGGTATAAGCTAGAATTGATGGCGGCATTCAAGAGAATCCGGAAGGTCTAAACCTTGTCTGTGGTATTCTGAGTAGGATTCAAGGATTGAATGACTGTGACAAGCTTCAAACTCCTAAAGGCTGGGCGTTAGTAACAGACGCAAAAGAATCACTGGATTCTATTCCAACCTGATTGAGAACTGACAGATGAATAGCCGTGCTGTGACAGAGCGCGTTGAACATTTTCACTGAGAGGATGGGAGGTAGCCATTGACAATGGTGAAACCCTACATACAGCTTGCCATGGAAGGAGCCTTGCGTGCTTGAAGAAGAAGACAGTAGGAAAGCAGAGATTCAGAAGATAGAGCATCTCCAAAACCTCAACCTGTTCTCCATTACTACAAAACAAGTATTTATTTCATGTTCTTTTACTCATCACAATTAAACCTGAGAATTATTGATCTCCTGAATAAGAGTTACAAGATAACCATAGCTTGCTTCAAGCCGACAATCTCCGTGGGATCGACTCTTACTCACGTAAGGTATTACTTGGACGACCCAGTGCACTTGCTGGTTAGTTGTGCAGAATTGCAAAAGTGTGATTGCAATTTCATGCACCAAGTTTTTGGCGCCGTTGCCGGGGATTGTTCGAGTTTGGACAACTGACGGTTTATCCTGTTGCTTAGATTAGGAATATTTTATTTTTGTTGGTTTAGAGTCTTTTATTTGAGTTTAGTTTCATATTTTAAGTTTGGTGTCTTTTTTGTGTTTTCCTTTAAATTTGCGAAAATTTGTGTTTGATTTTCTAAATGTTTTAAGTTTGGTGTCTTTTGTGCTTTTTTTCACCGAAAAAAATATTAAAAAAAATTGTTCTTGGTGTTCATCTTGACATTCAAAGTTTTCTTGTTTGTTCTCTTTGTTTTGATCTAAAATTTTTAAGTTTAGTGTCATTTTGTTGTTTTTCTCTTTCCTTATTAAAATTTTAAAAAAAAATATCCTTTCCTTATTTTACTCATAATTTTTGAAATTTTGCATTAAATTAGTCAAAGATTTTCAAAATCATATCTTTTTTTTAGTCAAGTCAAAATTCTAATTTCAAAAATTGGTCTTTTCAAATCTTTTTCAAAAATAAAATCTTTTTAATTTCTTCTCAATCATATCTTTTTTAAAATAATTTTCAATCATATCTTTTTAATTGCTAATTCCAAAATCTTTTTAATTAATTAATTAATTTAGTTTTCAATTTGCTTTGATTTTATTTTTCAAAATTTTATTTTATTTTCTATTTAATTTATTTTATTATTTTCGGTCACTTTTAATTAAAAAAAATAAAAATAAAAATAAAAATAAAATAATATCCGCATCATCTCCCTTTCTCCATCATGGACCTAAGTGGAATTGAGCAGTCCAGAAGGACTCTGGGGTCATATGCTAACCCCATTACAGCTGCATATGGGAGTAGCATCTGTATACCTCCCATTAAAGCAAGCAGCTTTGAGCTAAATCCTCAACTCATTATCATGGTGCAGCAAAATTGCCAGTATTCCGGTCTTCCACAGGAAGAACCTACTGAGTTTCTGGCACAGTTCTTACAAATTGCTGACACAGTACGTGATAAAGAGGTGGATCAGGATGTCTACAGATTATTACTGTTTCCATTTGCTATAAAAGATCAAGCTAAGAGGTGGTTGAATAACCAACCCACAGCAAGCATAAAAATATGGAGACAGTTATCAGACAAATTTCTGAATCAATTTTACCCTCCAAAAAGGATGACACAGCTAAGGCTGGACATCCAAGGCTTTAAACAAGAGGATAATGAATCCCTTTATAATGCCTGGGAGAGGTACAAAGGTATGCTAAGAAAATGCCCCTCTGAAATGTTTTCAGAGTGGGTACAGTTAGACATCTTCTATTATGGGCTTACAGAAAAAGCTCAGATGTCTCTAAACCACTCAGCTGGTGGATCTATACATATGAGGAAGACGATTGAAGAGGCTCAAGAGCTCATAGATACTGTTGCTAGAAATCAACATCTATACTCAAGCAATGAGTCCTCTACAAAAGAAGAAGCTATGGCAGTAACTACTGATCCTAATCCTCAAGAACAGATTGTTGAGCTTAATCAGCAATTACTCCTTATGACAAAACAGTTAGCAGAATTTAAAGAGATGCTCCAAGAAACCAAAATTGCTAACAAGAATATAGAATCACAGTTCAATCAGACAAAACAGCAGCTATCTAAACAGATAATAGAAGAATGTCAAGCAGTTCAACTAAGGAGTGGGAAGACATTGAATAATTCAGCTCAAAGTGGCAAAAAGCGAAGAAAGGAACAACTGACAGAGGATAACCAAACCACTACCCAAAATCCCTCTGAGGACAGTAAGAGCCCAGAGAGGAATGATTCTGGCGTTCAAACGCCAGAAAAGGATAAGAAAGTGGCGTTAAACGCCCAATGGGTAGCCAAGTCTGGCTTCAAACGCCACAAAGGGGTCAGACACTTGCAAGTGCTGATAACAACCCCCTTAAGCAGGCTTCTCCAACCACTTTTGTAGGAAATAAACCTGCAGCAACTAAGGTTGAAGAATATAAAGCCAAGATGCCTTATCCTCAGAAACTCCGCCAAGCGGAACAAGATAAACAATTTGCCCGCTTTGCATATTATCTCAGGACTTTTGAGATAAAAATCCCATTTGCAGAGGCACTTGAGCAAATGCCCTCTTATGCTAAGTTCATGAAAGAGATCTTAAGTCATAAGAAGGATTGGAGAGAAACTGAAAAAGTTTTTCTCACTGAAGAATGCAGTGCAGTCATGCAGTGCAGTCATTCTGAAAAGCTTACCAGAGAAGCTTAAAGATCTAGGAAGCTTTCTGATACCATGCACATTAGAAGGTTCTTGTACCAAGACAGCTCTATGTGACCTTGAGGCAAGTATCAACCTAATCCCTGCATCCACTATCAGAAAGCTCGGCTTGATTGAAGAGGTCAAACTAACCCGGATATGTCTTCAACTTGCTGATGGCTCCATTAAATACCCATAAGGCATAATTGAGGACATGATTGTCAAGGTTGGGCCATTCGCCTTTCCCACTGACTTTGTAGTGCTGGAAATGGAGGAGCACAAGAGTGCAACCCTCATTCTAGGAAGACCCTTCCTAGCAACTGGACGAACTCTCATTGATGTCCAAAAAGGGGAAGTAACCCTGAGAGTCAATGAGGATGAGTTCAAGTTAAATGTTGTCAAAGCTATGCAGCATCCAGACACATCAAATGACTGCATGAGCTTGATATTATTGACTCCTTGGTGGAAGAGATCAATATGACTGAGAGTCTCGAATCAGAACTAGAGGACATCTTTAAAGATGTTCAGCCTGATTTGGAGGAACCAGAGGAAATAAAAGAACCTTTGAAAATTCCTCAGGAAGAGGATAAACCTCCTAAACCCGAGCTTAAACCACTACCACCATCCCTGAAATATGCATTTCTAGGAGAAGGTGACACTTTTCCAGTGATCATAAGCTCTGCTTTAAATCCACAGGAAGAGGAAGCACTAATTCAAGTTCTAAGGACACACAAGACAGCTCTTGGGTGGTCCATAAGTGATCTTAAGGGCATTAGACCAGCAAGATACATGCACAAGATCCTATTGGAGGATGATGCTAAGCCAGTGGTTCAACCACAGAGGCGGCTAAATCCAACCATGAAGGAGGTGGTGCAGAAAGAGGTCACTAAGTTACTAGAGGCTGGGATTATTTATCCTATTTCAGATAGCCCCTGGGTGAGCCCTGTTCACGTTGTCCCCAAGAAGGGAGGCATGACAGTGGTTCATAATAAAAAGAATGAACTGGTTCCTACAAGAACAGTTACAGGGTGGCGCATGTGTATTGACTACAGAAGGCTCAATACAGTCACCAGAAAGGATCATTTTCCTTTACCATTCATAGACCAGATGCTAGAGAGACTAGCAGGTCATGAATACTACTGATTTTTGGATGGCTATTCAGGTTACAACCAAATTGCAGTAGATCCTCAGGACCAAGAGAAAACAGCATTCACATGTCCTTCTGGAGTATTTGCCTACAGAAGGATGCCTTTTGGTCTGTGCAATGCACCTGCAACCTTTCAGAGGTGCATGCTCTCTATCTTCTCTGATATGGTAGAGAAGTTCATGGAAGTCTTCATGGATGACTTCTCAGTATTTGGAGACTCATTCAGCTCCTGTCTTGATCATTTAGCACTTGTCCTAAAAAGGTGCCAAGAGACTAACCTGGTCTTAAACTGGGAAAAATGTCACTTTATGGTGATTGAAGGAATTGTCCTTGGACACAAAATTTCAAACAAAGGAATAGAGGTGGATCAAGCTAAGGTGGAGGTAATTGAAAAATTACCACCACCTGCCAATGTTAAGGCAATCAGAAGCTTTCTGGGGCATGCAGGATTCTATAGAAGGTTTATAAAGGATTTTTCAAAAATTGCCAAACCTCTGAGTAATCTACTAGCTGCTGACACGCCATTTATCTTTGATAAGGAGTGTCTGCAGGTGTTTGAGACTCTGAAAGCTAAGCTGGTCACAACACCAGTCATCTCTGCACCAGACTGGACATTACCATTTGAACTAATGTGTGATGCCAGTGACCATGCCATTGGTGCAGTATTGGGACAAAGGCATGATAAGCTTCTGCACGTCATTTATTATGGCAACCGTATTCTAAATGATGCACAGAAGAACTACACAACCACAGAAAAGGAGTTACTTACAGTGGTTTATGCCATTGACAAGTTCAGATCTTATTTAGTAGGATCAAAAGTGATTGTATACACTGACCATGCTGCTCTTAAATATCTACTCACAAAGCAGGATTCAAAATCCAGGCTCATAAGATGGGTGTTGCTTCTGCAAGAGTTTGATATAGAAATAAGAGACAGAAAAGGGATAGAGAATCAAGTAGCTGATCACCTGTCTCGGATAGAACCAGTAGCAGGAGCATCCCTCCCTCCTACTGAGATCTCTGAAACCTTTCCGGATGAGCAATTGTTTGCTATTTAGGAAGCTCCGTGGCTTGCAGACAGTGCAAACTATAAGACTCAAGGTTCTCCTTCTGTAACCATGGAGAGGAAGCATGAAAAGCTTCTCTCAATACAGAGTCAAACAAAACCCCCACATTCAAACTCTAAGTTTGGTGTTGGGGGGGCACAACCAAACTCTAAGTTTGGTGTTGGGAGGCCACAACCAAACTCTAAGTTTGGTGTTGAGAGGCCCTAACACTGCTCTGATTATCTGTGAGGCTCATTGAGAGCTCACTGTCAAGCTATTGACATTAAAGAAGCGCTTGTTGGGAGGCAACCCAATTTTATTATATCTATTTATTGTTATTTCATGTTTTTTATAGGTTGATAATCATGTGAAGTCACAAAAATAATTGAAAAAGCAAAATCAGAATGAAAAAACAGAATGAAAAACAGCACACCCTGGAGGAGAAACTTGCTGGCGTTTAAACGCCAGTGAGGGTAGCAGAATGGGCGTTAAACGCCTAGTCTGGCACCATTCTGAGCGTTTAACGCCAGAAATGGGCACCAGACTGGCGTTTAACACCAAAAAAGGGTAAGAAGCTGGCGTTAAATGCCAAAAATGGGCAGCAGCCTGGCGTTTAATGCCAGGATTAGCAGCAAGGGGCGTTTTGAACGCCACATGGTGCAGGGATGAGAAATCCTTGACACCTCAGGATCTGTAGTCCCCACAGGATCCCCACCTACCTCAACTTTATCTATCTTTTCTTCACACCTTCCGATAACACCCTTTTTCTTCTTTTGCTTGAGGACAAGCAAACCTTCTAAGTTTGGTGTGGTAAAAGCGTTGCTTTTCCATAACCACTGATGGCACCTAAGGCCGGAGAAACCTCTAGGAAGAGGAAAGGGAAGGCAGTTGCTTCCAACTCCGAGTCATGAGAGATGGAGAGATTCATCTCAAAAGCCCATCACTAGAAAGAGGATGGAGCAAACAAGAGAGCCCACTCATGGACCTCAACAAAAGCAACCATTATCCTCTATGAAATCAGAGAGGAGCAACAAAGGCAAGGAAGAGACATTGAGGAGCTCAAGCACTCCATAGGATCTTCAAGAAGGAGAACTAGCCGTCATCACTAAGGTGGACCCGTTCTTTAATTTCCTAGTTCTTATTATTCTGTTTTTTGATTTTTTATGCTTGATGTTCTATCTATGTTTGTGTCTTCACCACATGATCATTAGTATCTTAGAGTCTATGCCTTAAAGCTATGAATGTTCTATGAATCCATCACCTTTCTTAAATGAAAAATATTTTTATTACAAAAGAACAAGAAGTACATGATTTCGAATTCATCCTTGAAACTAGTTTAATTATTTTGATGTGGTGACAATACTTTTTATTTTCTGAATGAATGCTTGAACTGTGCATATGTCTTTTGAATTTGTTGTTTTAAGAATGTTAAAATTGTTGGCTTTTGAAAGAATGATGGAAAAGGAGAACTGTTATTGAGGATCTGAAAAATCATCAAATTGATTCTTGAAGCAAGAAAAAGCAGTGAATACAAAAAAAAGAGAGAAAAAGAAAAAGCAAGCAGAAAAAGCCAATAGCCCTTTAAACCAAAAGGCAAGGGTAAAAATAAAAAGGATCCAAGGCTTTGAGCATCAGTGGATAGGAGGGCCTACAGGAATAACATCCTGGCCTAAGCGGCTAAACCAAGCTGTCCCTAACCATGTGCTTGTGGCGTGAAGGTGTCAAGTGAAAACTTGAGACTGAGCGGTTAAAGTCATGATCCAAGGCAAAAAGAGTGTGCTTAAGAACCCTGGACACCTCTAATTGGGGACTCTAGCAAAGCTGAGTCACAATCTGAAAAGGTTCACCCAGTTATGTGTCTGTGGCATGTATGTATCCGGAAAATACTGGAAAACAGAGTGCTTTGGGCCACGGCCAAGACTCATAAAGTAGCTGTGTTCAAGAATCAACATACTTAACTAGGAGAATCAGTAACACTATCTGAATTAAGAGTTCTTATAGATGCCAATCATTCTAAACTTCAAAGGATAAAGTGAGATGCCAAAACTGTTCAGAAGCAAAAAGCTACTAGTCCCGCTCATCTAATTGGAGCTAAGCTTTATTGATATTTTGGAGTCTATAGTATGTTCTCTTCTTTTTATCCTATTTGATTTTCAGTTGCTTGGGGACAAGCAACAATTTAAGTTTGGTGTTGTGATGAGCGGATAATTTATACGCTTTTTGGCACAGTTTCAAGTATATTTTTAGTATGTTTTAGTTAGTTTTTATTATGTTTTTATTAGTTTTTAATTAAAAATCACATTTCTGGACTTTACTTTGAGTTTGTGTGTTTTTCTGTGATTTCAGGTATTTTCTGGCTGAAATTGAGGGACCTGAGCAAAAATCTGATTCAGAGGCTGAAAAAGGACTGCAGATGTTGTTGGATTCTGACCTCCCTGCACTCGAAGAGGATTTTCTGGAGCTACAGAAGTCTAATTGGTGCACTCTCAATTGCGTTGGAAAGTAGACATCCTAAGATTTCCAGCAATATATAATAGTCCATACTTTACCCAAGAATTGATGGCCCAAACCGGCGTTCCAAATTAGCTTCAGAATTCCCGGCGTTTAACACCGGAACTGGCACAAAAGTTGGAGTTAAACGCCCAAACTGGCACAAAAGCTGGCGTTTAACTCCAGGAAAAGTCTCTACACATGAAAGCTTCAATGCTCAGCCCAAGCACACACCAAGTGGACCCTAGAAGTGGATTTTTACGTCATTTACTCATTTCTGTATATCCTAGGTTACTAGTTCACTATTAATAGGACCTTTTGACATTGTATCTCTACCTCATGACACTTTACACGTTTCATATTGTACCTTCTATGGCATGAGTCTCTAAACCCCATGGTTGGGGGTGAGGAGCTCTGCTGTGTCTTGATGGATTAATGCAATTACTACTGTTTTTCATTCAATCACGCTTGCTTTCATTCTAAGATACCACTTGTTCTTCAACCTGATGAATGTGATGATCTATGACACTCATCATCATTCTCACCTATGAACGTGTGCCTGACAACCACCTCCGTTCTACTTTCGATTGAGTGTGTATCTCTTGGATTCTTTAATCAGAATCTTCGTGGTATAAGCTAGAATTGATGGCGGCATTCAAGAGAATCCGGAAGGTCTAAACCTTGTCTGTGATATTCTGAGTAGGATTCAAGGATTGAATGACTGTGACGAGCTTCAAACTCCTGAAGGCTGGGCGTTAGTGACAGACGCAAAAGAATCACTGGATTTTATTCCAACCTGATTGAGAACCGACAGATGAATAGCCGTGCTGTGACAGAGCGTGTTGAACATTTTCACTGAGAGGATGGGAGGTAGCCATTGACAACGGTGAAACCTTACATACAGCTTGTCATGGAAGGAGCCTTGCGTGCTTGAAGAAGAAGACAATAGGAAAGAGAGATTCAAAAGATAGAGCATCTCCAAAACCTCAACCTGTTCTCCATTACTGCAAAACAAGTATTTATTTCATGTTCTTTTACTCATCACAATTAAACCTGAGAATTATTGATCTCCTGACTAAGAGTTACAAGATAACCATAGCTTGCTTCAAGCCAACAATCTCCGTGGGATCGACCCTTACTCACGTAAGGTATTACTTGGACGACCCAGTGCACTTGCTGGTTAGTTGTGTGGAATTGCAAAAGTATGATTGCAATTTCGTGCACCAAGGGCCATAGGGTGGAGTTTGGCGGATCTAGTGGGAATAAGCCCCCAAGTATGCAAGCACCGAATTTTCCTTGAAGAAGGAGCGTGACCCGTTCGCCAACCTCAAAGATGACTTAACCCAACTATATTAGAGGTTGTGAAAAAGGAAGTCACCCGGCTACTAGAAGCGGACATCATCTATCTCATCTCGGATAGCGAATGGATAAGCCCGGTCCAAGTAGTGCCAAAGAAATCCGGGGTGACTACCATCAAGAATGAGAGCGGAGAACTTATAGCGACAAGGGTGCAAAACTCTTGGAGGGTATGCATAGACTACCGAAGGTTGAATGCGGCCACTAGAAAAGATCACTTTCCACTACCATTTATTGATCAAATGCTTGATCGACAAGCCGGTAAATCGCACTATTGTTTTCTAGATGGTTACTCAGGATACTTCCAAATACACATTGCTCTAAAAGACCAAGAAAAAACAACATTTACTTGCCCCTTTGGAACTTATGCCTACAAGCGTATGCCATTTGGCTTATGCAACGCACCGGCAACTTTCCAAAGATGCATGATGAGCTTATTTGCGGACTTTTTAGAGCAATGCATGGAAGTTTTCATGGATGATTTCAGCGTGTATGGTGAGTCTTTTGATCATTGCTTGGAGAACCTTGAAAAAGTCCTAGAAAGATGCACTAAATCAAACCTTGTCTTAAATTTCGAAAAATGTCATTTCATGGTTAGACAAAGCATTGTTCTAGGACATATTGTTTCCCAAAAAGGCATCTCCGTAGATTCGGCAAAAATAAATGTTATATCTAGCTTGCCTTACCCCTCCTCCGAGAGGGAAGTACATTCATTCCTTGGACATGCAGGATTCTACCGGAGATTTATCAAGGACTTTAGCAAGATAGCATTGCCTCTCTCTCGACTATTGCAAAAGGACAATGAATTTGATCTAAGCAAAGAATGCATGGAAGCTTACAACAAGCTTAAAGTGGCATTGACACAAGCTCCTATCGTACGAGGGCCGGATTGGAATCGGCCATTTGAAATAATGTGCGATACTTCAAACCATGCGGTGGGAGCCGCGTTAGCACAATGCGAGGGTAAGAACCCCTATGTCATTGCATATGCATCAAAAACACTAGGTGGAGCCCAATCCAATTACACTACTACCGAGAAGGAACTTTTGGCTATTGTTTTTGCTTTAGACAAGTTCAGAGCCTATCTTCTTGGTTCCAAGGTAGTAGTGTTTTCGGATCACGCGGCATTAAAGTATTTGTTGGCCAAAAAGGAATCGAAACCTCGATTGATCCGATGGGTACTATTGTTGCAAGAATTCGATTTGGAAATTAAGGATAGAAGTGGTTTACAGAACTTAGTGGCGGGCCATTTAAGTCACCTTGAACACACAAATGGTGATACCACTCCTATCAATGATTCCTTTCCACTCGAAGGCTTGCATTCAATCTCGGAGGTTGTTCCTTGGTATGCTCAAATAGCGAACTACTTGGTCTCACGCACCTTCCCTCCTAAACTTACCAAACACCAAAGGGATAAGCTGAAAAGTGAATCCAAATACTATATATGGGATGATCCCTATCTTTGGAGATGTGGAGCGGACCAAGTGGTGCGAAGATGCATACCCCAAACCGAATTCCAAGCAATCTTGGATGCTTGCCATTCTTCCGAAGGAGGTGGCCATTACGGCCCTCAAAGAACGGCAAGAAAGGTCCTTGACTGTGGATTTTGGTGGCCAACCCTTCTCAAAGACTCTTCTCTTTATTGCAAATCTTGTCCCCAATGCATTCGATTTGGAAATATCTCTAAGAAGGACAAAATTCCCCAACAAAATATGCTTTTTTGTGAGATCTTTGATGTATGGGGAATCGACTTCATGGGGCCATTTCCAAATTCCAATGGCTTTCTCTATATTTTGTTGGCCGTCGATTATGTATCAAAGTGGGTGGAGGCAATCCCCACCCGGACGGATGATACTCATGTCGTTCTTTCTTTTGTGAGGAACAACATCATTTGTCGCTTTGGGTTGCCAAGAGCGATCATAAGTGACGAAGGATCCCATTTTTGCAACAAGAAAATGGACGGACTCATGAGAAAGTACGGCATCACACACAAAATCGCCACGGCATATCACCCCCAAACAAATGGCCAAGTTGAGGTTTCTAACCGGGAAATTAAGCATGTGTTGGAGAGAATTGTGAAGCCGAGTAGGAAGGATTGGAGCGCCAAGATCTCTGATGCACTTTGGGCGTATCGAACGGCTTACGGAACACCGATTAGCATGAGCCCCTTTAGGCTAGTATATGGTAAGGCTTGCCATTTGCCGGTAGAAATCGAACACAAAGCTTATTGGGCCGTAAAGAAATGCAATCTAAATTTGGGAGGAGCCGGAATTGAGAGAAAGCTTCAATTGGCGAAATTAGAATGCTTGAGGTTAGAGGCCTATGACAATTCTAGGCTCTACAAGGAAAAGATGAAAGCCATCCATGACAAGAACATTAGAAGAAGGGAATTTGGACCCGGTGACCTAGTCCTACTTTACAATTCAAGGTTGAGATTGTTACCCGGAAAGCTTAGATCAAGATGGGATGGACCTTACCAAGTAGAGAAGGTGGAACCCTACAGAGTCTACCACTTGCGTCACCCATCAAGTCCGGATATTTTCAAGGTAAATGGACACCGTCTCAAGTTGTACCATGGTGAGCAAAGAAAGAACTCCAAGGAAATTGAAGTGTTCCTCTTGAAGGATGCACCTCTTGAACAAGAACATTGAGCTAGTGGAAGTCCAACTTAAGGACGGTAAACAAAAGTGCTAGGTGGGAGACACCTCACCATGGTAAGATCTACCATTTGTATATAGCCATTGAACTCTTCTTTGATTGATACTTGCTTAACACTTGACTTGAGTAGTTAGATTTTTTATTTCTAGATAAATTGCACTATGAACCATTTGAATGATAGAGAACAACTCATTGCTAGGTCTTTGATGAAGTTTTAGCAAAGTACCTGCTACAGTTGTGATCATATGTGCATATTCAAAAAAAAGGGGAGGGGGGCAGGACGCGAGCGAACGCCGTACGCGCACGCGTCCTTAGCACGGATGCAAGCCCATACATTTTCCAGAGAGTTGGGCCACTCTAGCGCCTACACTGAGCCCCCAGCACACCACCGCTGCCCCGCGCGCGCACCAGGTGCCTACGCGTCGGTAAGCTCAAAGCGCAATGGATGTGCCAGCGCCATGCCGCGCACACGTCCATGATCCTGCCACAACCTCTGGTTCACTTTCCAGAGAGTTATGCCAAACCCAAGCCCGCTTCATGCCTGAGGCCTAAGCCTACTGCCATGTGCGCGCACCAGCCGCGGGCGCGCCAACTTCAAAATTCAACCCTTCGCGTCCGCGCCTTGTGCGCGCGCGCGCCGTAACTCCTGCAGCCAACTTCTGGTACACTTTCTAGAGAGTTGTGCCACCTCTGGGCCAACTTTGTGCTACTGGCACAACCACACGCACGCGTGCGCGCACCTGGCGTGCGCGCGCCTTCACCTCATCACGCTTCCCTGCGCGGGCGCGCACTGTGCGCGCACGCATAGATGCGCGACGTGAATTAAAAAGGGAGCACACTTCCCTCTCCCCTTCTCACCCCTTCCACTATTCACTATCTCTTTTCTTCCAACCCCTCTCTACACCACTCCACCCACCTTCCAGCACCACCTCCGGCGACCACCCACCTCCGGTGGTCCCCACATTTTCTCTCCTCTCTAAGTCTTCACTTCTTTCTACCACTTCCTCTCACATACTCCTCCACTCTCTTTCCATCTCTTTCAAGGTACTATACTCTACTTCCCCTCTTGCTCTACCTCTCTCATTTCTTTCTTAGTTAGTTGATTTTGTTTTTTCTTAGGTAGCTTCTCCTTTCCTCTTTTGAGCTCTTCATTACTTGGGTGACTTTGTTTTCTTTTTTATAGCTCTTCATGGGTGTTGTGGTTTTGACTTCTTTTGCATTAGTGGATTGAAATGTTTTGCATGATTTTTTTTGCAACCATAGTGTATTGTGGTGATTAATGTTGCTTTGTGGGATGTTACACTGCTCTTTTTCCTCTTATTAGTGTACTACTGATGAGCGGATAATTTATACGCTTTTTGGCATTGTTTTTAGTATGTTTTAGTTAGTTTTTATTATATTTTTGTTAGTTTTTAGTTAAAATTCACTTTTTTGGACTTTACTATGAGTTTGTGTATTTTTCTGTGATTTTAAGTATTTTCTGGCTGAAATTGAGGGACCTGAGCAAAAATATGATTCAGAGGCTGAAAAGGACTGCAGATGCTGTTGGATTCTGACCTCCCTGCACTCGAAGTGGATTTTCTGGAGTTACAGAAGCCCAATTGCTGCGCTCTCAATTGCGTTGGAAAGTAGACATCCTGGGCTTTCCAGCAATGCATAATAGTCTATACTTTGCCCGAGATTTGATGGCCCAAATAGGCGTTCCAAGTCAGCTCAAGAATTCTGGCGTTTAACGCCGGAACTGGCACAAGAATGGGAGTTAAACGCCCAAAATAGAACAAAAGCTGGCGTTTAACTCCAAGAAAAGTCTCTACACATGAAAGCTTCAATGCTCAGCCCAATCACACACCAAGTGGGCTCGGAAGTGGATTTTTATGTCACTTACTCATCTTTGTAAACCCTAAGCTACTAGTTCTCTACAAATAGGACCTTTTGCTATTGTATTTTCATCTTTTGATCACTTTAGATCTTAAGATCATCTTTGGACGTTTAGTT
This sequence comes from Arachis stenosperma, assembly GCF_014773155.1. Taxonomy (NCBI): domain Eukaryota; kingdom Viridiplantae; phylum Streptophyta; class Magnoliopsida; order Fabales; family Fabaceae; genus Arachis; species Arachis stenosperma. Next base: position 23,599,130 of record NC_080385.1, read on the forward strand.
CTTAGATCATTTGGGGGCTGGCCTCTCGGCCATGCCTAGACCTTGTTCTTATGTATTTTCAACGATGGAATTTCTACACACCATAGATTAAGGTGTGGAGCTCTGTTGTACCTCGAGTATTAATGCAATTACTATTGTTCTTCTATTCAATTCAGCTTATTCTTGTTCTAAGATATCACTTGTTCCTCAACTTGATGAATGTGATGATCCGTGACACTCATCATCATTCTCACCTATGAACGTGTGCCTGACAACCACCTCCGTTCTACCTTAGATTGAGTGGATATCTCTCGGATTCCTTAATCAGAATCTTCGTGGTATAAGCTAGAATTGATGGCGGCATTCAAGAGAATCCGGAAGGTCTAAACCTTGTCTGTGGTATTCTGAGTAGGATTCAAGGATTGAATGACTGTGACGAGCTTCAAACTCCTGAAGGCTGGACGTTAGTGACAGACGCAAAAGAATCACTGGATTCTATTCCAACCTGATTGAGAACCGACAGATGATTAGCCGTGCTGTGACAGAGCGCGTTGAACATTTTCACTGAGAGGACGGAACTGTAGCCACTGACAACGGTGATGCCCAACATACAGCTTGCCATGGAAAGGAGTAAGAAGGATTGGATGAAGACAGTAGAAAAGCAGAGAGACGGAAGGGACAAAGCATCTCCATACGCTTATCTGAAGTTCTCACCAATGAATTACATAAGTATCTCTATCTTTATTTTATGCTTTATTCATAAATCATCCATAACCATTTGAATCTGCCTGACTGAGATTTACAAGATGACCATAGCTTGCTTCATACCAACAATCTCCGTGGGATCGACCTTTACTCGCGTAAGGTTTATTACTTGGATGACCCAGTGCACTTGCTGGTTAGTTGTGCGAAGTTGTGATAAAGAGTTGAGATTGCAATTGAGCGTACCATGTTGATGGCGCCATTGATGATCACAATTCCGCGCACCAAGTTTTTGGCGCTGTTGCCGGGGAATTAAATGTCCTAACTATAGTTTCGCATTTGTTCCCTGCAATAACAGTGCCAAGTTTTGATCCGGCAACAACACCAAGTTTTTGGCACCGTTGCCGGGGATTGTTTGAGTTTGGACAACTGACGGTTCATCTTGTTGCTTAAATTAGGTATTTTTCTTCAGAATTTTTAAGAATGAATTCTAGAGTTTCAAGGTGATGTTTTCATCATCACCAAAGCTGATTGATTCTCATCAATTTAGCTCTTGAATGCAATGTCCTGCTGAAGCTTGGCTAGCCATGTCTAATTTCTTTAGACTAAAGCTTTAGACTAACATTGCATGATTCATGGAACTCTCATTAAGAATTTTGATATCCTTATTTTCTTTTTCACTCAATTTTCAAAAAAAAATCCAAAAAAATTATAAAATCTTAAAACCAAAAATATTTTTTGTTTCTTGTTTAAGTCTAGTGTCTAATTTTAGGTTTGGTGTCCATTGCATGTTTTGAGTCTTCTAATTTTCGAAAATTACATGCATTATGTTCTTCATTGATCTTCAAGTTGTTCTTGATGATTTCCTTGCTCTGATCTTTAAATTCTCTTGTCTTGAGTGTTTTGTTGTTTCTCATATGCATTCTCAATTTGTTAGTGTCAATAATATACAAACTTCTAAGTTTGGTGTCTTGCATGCATTGTTTATTTGATTTTAGTTGCATTTTGATTATTCCTCATCATTAAAAATTCAAAAAAAATTTTAATTTGTGTCTTTTCAAGTCAATAATACAGAGAATTGAAGATTCAAAATATACAGCAGAGGAATTACACAGAAAAAGCTGGGCGTTCAAAACGCCCAGTGAGGAAGGAAAACTGGCGTTTAAACGCCAGCCAGGGTGCCTGGCTGGGCGTTTAACGCCCAAAAGGGGTGAGTTTTGGGCGTTAAACGCCAGAATGGATACCATTCTGGGCGTTTAATGCCAGGATGGCACAAGAGGGAAGATTTTGTTTTTAATTCAAATTTTTTTCAAGTTTTCAAAATTTTTCAAAATCAAATCTTTTTCAAATCATATCTTTTCAATCATATATTTTCAAAATCAATTTCTTTCCATTTTCAAAAATACTTGCTAACAATTAATGATTTGATTCAACATTTAAAGTACATTGCCTTTTCTGTTGAGAAAGGTTTAATGTCTGAATCATATCTTTTAAATTTCTTGTTAGCCAAGTCATTAATTTTTAAAATCAAATCTTTTTAAATTGTTTTTCAAATCATATCTTCTCAATCATATCTTTTTAAAACTATATCTTTTCAATCATATCTTTTAATCACATATTTTTCAAAATAGTTTTCAATCATATCTTTTTGATTTCTACTTTCAAAAATCTTTTTCAAAAATCACTTTATTTTTTTCCAATCTTAGTTTTCGAAAATCAATTACCATTTTTTTTAAAATTTCTTTTAATTAATTCACTTTCATTTTCGAAAATTTCTTCCCCTCTTTTCACATCCTTCTATTTATGGACTAACACTCCTCCTCAATGCACAATTCAAACTCTATCTTTCTTGATAAGTTCGAATTCTTCTACCTCTTCCTTCTATTTTTCTTTTCCTCTGACACCTCAAGGAATCTCTATACTGTGACATAGAGGATTCCATATTTTCTTGTTCTCTTCTCTTTCATATGAGTAGGAACAAAGACAAAAGCATTCTTGTTGAGGCTGACCCTGAACCTGAAGGGACCTTGAAGCGAAAGCTAAGAGAAGCTAAAGCACTACTCTCTGTAGAGGACCTAACAGAAATCTTCAAACAAGAAGAAGACATGGCAGCCGAAAACAACAACAATGCCAACAATGCAAGGAAGGTGCTGGGTGACTTTACTGCACCTACTCCCGACTTCTATGGGAGAAGCATCTCTATCCCTGCCATTGGAGCAAACAACTTTGAGCTTAAGCCTCAATTAGTTTCTCTAATGCAACAGAATTGCAAGTTCCATAGACTTCCATTGGAAGATCCTCATCAGTTTTTAGCTGAATTCTTGCAAATCTGTGACACTGTCAAGACTAATGGGGTTGACCCTGAGGTCTACAGACTTATGCTATTCCCTTTTGCTGTAAGAGACAGAGCTAGGATATGGTTGGACTCACAACCTAAAGAAAGCCTGAACTCTTGGGAAAAGCTAGTCAATGCCTTCTTGGCAAAGTTCTTTCCACCTCAAAAATTGAGTAAGCTTAGAATGAAAGTCCAAACCTTCAGACAGAAGGAAGGAGAATCCCTCTATGAAGCTTGGGAAAGATACAAACAGTTGATCAGAAAGTGTCCATCTGACATGCTTTCTGAATGGAGCATCATAGGTATCTTCTATGATGGTCTGTCTGAACTGTCCAAGATGTCATTGGACAGCTCTGCTGGAGGATCTCTTCATCTGAAGAAGACACCTATAGAAGCTCAAGAACTCATTGAAATGATTGTAAATAACCAATTCATGTACACCTCTGAAAGAAATCCTGTGAACAATGGGACGAATTAGAAGAGAGGAGTTCTTGAGATTGATACTCTGAATGCCATACTGGCTCAGAACAAAATATTGACTCAGCAAGTTAATATGATTTCTCAAAGTCTGTCTGGAATGCAAGCTGCACCAGGTAGTACTAAGGACGCTTCATCTAAAGAAGAAGCTTATGATCCTGAGAACCCATCAATGGAAGAGGTGAATTACATGGGAGAACCCTATGGAAACACCTATAATCCTTCATGGAGAAATCATCCAAATCTCTCATGGAAGGATCAACAGAGACCTCAACAAGGTTTTAACAACAATAATGGTGGAAAAAATAGGTTTGGCAATGGCAAGTCTTTTTCATCATCTTCTCAGCAACAGACAGAAAATTCTAAGCAGAGCCACTCTGACTTAGCAACCATGGTCTCTGATCTAATCAAAACCACTCAAAGTTTCATGACTGAAACAAGGTCCTTCATTAGAAACTTGGAGGCACAAGTGGGTCAGCTGAGTAAGAAAGTTACTGAACTCCCTCCTAGTACTCTTCCAAGCAATACAGAAGAGAATCCAAAAGGAGAATGCAAGGCCATTAACATGACCCACATGGCCGAACTTGGAGAGGAGGAAGTGGCAGTGATCGCCACTGAGGAAGACCTCAATGGACGTCCACTGGCCTCCAATGAGTTCCCTAATGAGGAATGGTGCACGAAATTGCAATCACACTTTTGTAATCCCGCACAACTAACCAGCAAGTGCACTGGGTCGTCCAAGTAATACCTTACGTGAGTAAGGGTCGATCCCACGGAGATTGTCGGCTTGAAGCAAGCTATGGTTATCTTGTAACTCTTAGTCAGGATATCAATAATTATCAGGGTTGATTGTAAAAAAAAAAATAAAAGAACATGAAATAAGTACTTGTTTTGCAGTAATGGAGAACAGGTTGAGGTTTTGGAGATGCTCTATCTTCTGAATCTCTGCTTTCCTACTGTCTTCTTCTTCAAGCACGCAAGACTCCTTCCATGGCAAGCTGTATGTAGGGTTTCACTGTTGTCAATGGCTACCTCCCATCCTCTCAGTGAAAATGTTCAACGCGCTCTGTCACAGCACGGCTAATCATTTGTCGGTTCTCAATCAGGTTGGAATAGAATCCAGTGATTCTTTTGCGTCTGTCACTAACGCCCAGCCTTTAGGAGTTTGAAGCTCGTCACAGTCATTCAATCATTGAATCCCACTCAGAATACCACAGACAAGGTTTAGACCTTCCGGATTCTCTTGAATGCCGCCATCAATTCTAGCTTATACCACGAAGATTTCGGTTAAGGAATCCAAGAGATATCTACTCAATCTAAGGTAGAACGGAGGTGGTTGTCAGGCACACGTTCATAGTTGAGAATGATGATGAGTGTCATGGATCATCACATTCATCGAGTTTAGGAACAAGTGATATCTTAGAATGGAAGCAAGCATGATTGAATGAAAAACAGTAGTAATTGCATTAATCCATCAAGACACAGCAGAGCTCCTCACCCCAACCATGGGGTTTAGAGACTCATGCCGTAGAAGATACAATGAGAAACGTGTAAAGTGTCATGAGGTAAAGATACAATGTCAAAAGATCCTATTAATAGTGAACTAGTAACCTAGGGTATACAGAAATGAGTAAATGACGTAAAAATCCACTTCCGGGGTCCACTTGGTGTGTGCTTGGGCTGAGCATTGAAGCTTTCATGTGTAGAGACTTTTTCTGGAGTTAAACGCCAGCTTTTATGCCAATTTGGGCGTTTAACTCCAATTTTTGTGCCAGTTCCGGCGTTAAACGCCGGGAATTCTGAAGCTGATTTGCAACGCCGGTTTGGGCCATCAAATTCCGGGCAAAGTATGGACTATTATATATTGCTGGAAAGCCCAGGATGTCTACTCTCCAACGCAATTGAGAGCGCGCCAATTGGGCTTCTGTAGCTCCAGAAAATCCACTTCGAGTGCAGGGAGGTCAGAATCCAATAGCATCTGCAGTCCTTTTTCAGCCTCTGAATCAGATTTTTGCTCAGGTCCCTCAATTTCAGCCAGAAAATACCTGAAATCACAGAAAAACACACAAACTCATAGTAAAGCCCAGAAAAGTGAATTTTAACTAAAAACTAATAAAAATATAATAAAAACTAACTAAAATATACTAAAAACATACTAAAAATAATGCCAAAAAGCGTATAAATTATCCGCTCATCAAGGAACCATGGGAATCTGAGGCTCACACTGAGACCATAGAGATTCCATTGGATTTACTTCTGCCATTCATGAGCTCTGATGAGTATTCTTCCTCTGAAGAGGACGAAGATGTCACTGAAGAGCAAGTTGCCAAGTACCTTGGAGCAATCATGAAGCTAAATGACAAGTTATTTGGTAATGAGACTTGGGAGGATGAACCCCCTTTTCTCACCAAAGAACTGGATGACTTGACTAGGCAGAGATTACCTCAAAAGAGACAGGACCCTGGGAAGTTTTCAATACCTTGTACCATTGGCACCATGACCTTTGAGAAGGCTCTGTGTGACCTAGGGTCAAGCATAAACCTCATGCCTCTCTCTGTAATGGAGAAGCTAGGGATCTTTGAGGTGCGAGCTGCAAGAATCTCACTAGAGATGGCAGACAATTCAAGAAAACAAGCTTATGGACTTGTAGAGGATGTTCTGATAAAAGTTGAAGACCATTACATCCCTGCTGATTTCATAGTCCTAAAGACTGGGAAGTGCATGGATGAATCCATCATCCTTGGCAGACCCTTCCTAACCACAGCAAAGGCTGTGAGTAATGTTGACAGAAGAGAATTGATCATTCAAGTGAATGAAGAATCCTTTGTGTTTAAGGCTCAAGGATATCCCTCTATAACCATGGAGAGGAAGCATGAAGAGCTTCCCTCAAAACAGAGTCAAACAAAGCCCCCACAGTCAAACTCTAAGTTTGGTGTTGGGAGGCCACAACCAACTACTAAGTTTGGTGTTGAACCCCCACATTCAAACTCTAAGTTTGGTGTTGGGAGGTTCCAACATTATTCTGGACATCTGTGAGGCTCCATGAGGGCCCACTGTCAAGCTACTGACATTAAAAAAGCGCTTGTTGGGAGGCAACCCAATGTTATATTTATCTATTTTCCTTTGTTATTTTATGTTTTTTATAGGTTGATGATTATGTGAAGTCACAAAATCAATTGAAAAAGCAAAAACAGAATGAAAAACATAAAGAAAAATAGCACACCCTGGAGGAAAACTTGCTGGCGTTTAAACGCCAGTAAGGGCAGCAAATGGGCGTTTAACGCCCAGTCTGGCACCATTCTGGGCGTTTAACGCCAGAAAGGGGCACCAGACTGGCGTTTAACGCTAGGAATGGGCAAGAAGCTGGCGTTAAACACCAGAAATGGGCACCAGCCCGGCGTTTAATGCCAGGATTGACAGAAGGAGCATTCTTGCTCGCCACTTGGTGCAGGGATGAATTATCCTTGACACCTCAGGATCTGTGGACCCCACAGGATCCCCACCTACCCCACCACTCTCTCTCTTCTTCACCCATTCACCAATCACCTCAATACCTCTTCCCCAAAAACCCCTCACCTATCAAATCCCACTATTCTCTTCACCACTCACATCCATCCTTCATAAAACCCCACCTACCTTACCATTCAAATTCAAACCACTTTCCCTCCCAAACCCACCCATACATGACCAAACCCTACCCCTCTCTCCACCCCTATATAAACCCATCTTCACTCCTTCTTTTTCACACAACCTACACACTACTTCTCCCCCTTGGCCGAAACACAAAGCCCCCCTCCATCTCCTCTATTTCTTCTTCGTCTACTCTCTTCTTTCTTTTTTTGCTCGAGGACGAGCGAACCTTCTAAGTTTGGTGTGGTAAAAGCATTGCTTTTATTTTTTCATAACCATTTATGGCATCTAAGGCCGGAGAAACCTCTAGAAAGAGGAAAGGGAAGGCAAAAGCTTCCACCTCTGAGTCATGGAAGATGGAGAGATTCATCTCAAGGGTGCATCAAGACCACTTCTATGAAGTTGTGGCCATGAAGAAGGTGATCTCCGAGGTCCCTTTCAAACTCAAAAAGAGTGAATATCCAGAGATCCGACATGAGATCCAAAGAAGAGGTTGGGAAATTCTTACCAACCCCATTCAACAAGTCGGAATCTTAATGGTTCAAGAGTTCTATGCCAATGCATGGATCACCAAGAACCATGATCAAAGTGTGAACCCGGATCCAAAGAATTGGCTTACAATGGTTCGGGGGAAATGCTTAGATTTTAGTCCGGAAAATGTAAGGTTGGCATTCAACTTGTCCATGATGCAAGGAGATGAACACCCTTACACTAGAAGGGTCAACTTTGATCAAAGGTTGGACCAAGTCCTCGTAGACATTTGTGAAGAGGGCACTCAACGGAAGAGAGATTCAAGAGGGAAGCTGGTTCAACTGAGAAGGCATGACCTCAAACCCGTGGCTAGGGGATGGTTGGAGTTTATCCAATGCTCAATCATTCCCACTAGCAATCGGTCCGAAGTTACTATAGACCGGGCTATCATGATTCATAGCATCATGATTGGAGAGGAAGTAGAAGTTCATGAGGTTATAGCCCAAGAACTCTATAAGGTGGCGGACAAGTCCTCTACCTTGGCAAGGTTAGCCTTCCCTTATCTCATTTGTCACCTCTGTTATTCAGTTGAAATTAACATAGAGGGAGACATCCTCATTGATGAGGACAAGCCCATCACTAAGAAAAGGATGGAGCAAACAAGAGATCCCACTCATCATGAAATCCCTGAGATACCTCAAGGGATGCACTTTCCTCCACAAAACTATTGGGATCAAATCAACACCTCCCTAGGAGAATTGAGTTCCAACATGGGACAACTAAGGGTGGAGCACCAAGAACATTTTATCCTCCTCCATGAAATTAGAGAAGATCAAAGAATCATGAGAGAGGAGCAACAAAGACAAGGAAGAGACATTGAGGAGCTCAAGCACTCCATAAGATCTTCAAGAGGAAGAACAAGCTGCCATCACTAAGGTGGACCCGTTCTTTAATCTCCTTGTTCTTTATTTTTCTATTTTTCGAATTTTCATGCTTATGTTTATCTATGTTTGTGTCTTATGATCATTAGTGTCTTAGTGTCTATGCCTTAAAGTTATGAATGTCCTATGAATCCATCACCTTTCTTAAATGAAAAATGTTCTTAATTGAAAAAGAGAAGAATTGCATGAATTTTGAATTTTATAACAGATTAATTATTTTGATGTGGTGGCAATACTTTTGATTTCTGAATGTATGCTTGAACAGTGCATATGTCTTTTGAATTTGTTGTTCATGAATAATTGGCTCTTGAAAGAATGATGAAAAAGGAGACATGTTACTAAGGATCTGAAAAATCATAAAAATGATTCTTGAAGCGAGAAAAAGCAGTGAATACAAAAAAAAAAGAAAAAAAGAAGGGGGAAAAAGAAAAAAAGAAAAGAAAAAATAATAAAGTCGTGATCCAAGGCAAAAAGAGTGTGCTTAAGAATCCTGGACACCTCTAATTGGGGACTCTAGCAAAGCTGAGTCACAATCTGAAAAGGTTCACCCAGTTATGTGTCTGTGGCATGTATGTATCCGGTGGTAATATTGGAAGACAGAGTGCTTTGGGCCACGGCCAAGACTCATAAAGTAGCTGTGTTCAAGAATCATCATACTTAACTAGGAGAATCAATAACACTATCTGGATTCTGAGTTCCTATAGAAGCCAATCATTCTGAATTTCAAAGGATAAAGTGAGATGTCAAAACTGTTCAGAGGCAAAAAGCTAAAAGCCCCGCTCATCTAATTAATTCTGATCCTCATAGATGTTTTTGGAATTCATTGCATATTCTCTTATTTTTATCTCATTTTATTTTCAGTTGCTTGGGAACAAGCAACAATTTAAGTTTGGTGTTGTGATGAGCGGATAATTTATACGCTTTTTGGCATTGTTTTTAGTATGTTTTTAGTATGTTTTAGTTAGTTTTTATTATATTTTTGTTAGTTTTTAGTTAAAATTCACTTTTCTGGACTTTACTATGAGTTTGTGTGTTTTTCTGTGATTTCAGGTATTTTTTGGCCGAAATTGAGGGACCTGAGCAAAAATCTGATTCAGAGGCTGAAAAGGACTGCAGATGCTGTTGGATTCTGACCTCCCTGCACTCGAAGTGGATTTTCTGGAGCTACAGAATCCCAATTGGCGCGCTCTCAATTGCTTTGGAAAGTAGACATCTTGGGCTTTCCAGCAATGTATAATAGTCTATTCTTTGCTCGAGATTTGATGGCCCAAACAGGCGTTCCAAGTCAGCTCAAGAATTCTGGCGCTTACGCCGGAACTGGCACAAGAATGGGAGTTAAACGCCCAAACTGACACAAAAGCTGGCGTTTAACTCCAAGAAAAGTCTCTACACATGAAAGCTTCAATGCTCAGCCCAAGTACACACCAAGTGGGCCCGGAAGTGGATTTTTATGTCACTTACTCATCTTTGTAAACCCTAAGCAACTAGTTCTCTACAAATAGGACATTTTGCTATTGTATTTTCATCTTTTGATCACTTTAGATCTTAGGATCATCTTTGGACGTTTAGTTCTTAGATCATTTGGGGGCTGGCCTCTCGGCCATGCCTAGACCTTGTTCTTATGTATTTTCAACGGTGGAGTTTCTACACACCATAGATTAAGGTGTGGAGCTCTGCTGTACCTCGAGTATTAATGTAATTACTATTGTTCTTCTATTCAATTCAGCTTATTCTTGTTCTAAGATATCACTTGTTCCTCAAATTGATGAATGTGATGATCCGTGACACTCATCATCATTCTCACCTATGAACGTGTGCCTGACAACCACCTCCGTTCTACCTTAGATTGAGTGGATATCTCTTGGATTCCTTAATCAGAATCTTCGTGGTATAAGCTAGAATTGATGGCGGCATTCAAGAGAATTCGGAAGGTCTAAACCTTGTCTGTGGTATTCTGAGTAGGATTCAATGATTGAATGACTGTGACGAGCTTCAAACTCCTGAAGGCTGGGCGTTAGTGACAGACGCAAAAGAATCAATGGATTCTATTCCAACCTGATTGAGAACCGACAGATGATTAGCCGTGCCGTGACAGGGTGCGTTGAACATTTTCACTGAGAGGACGGGACTGTAGCCACTGACAACGGTGATGCCCAACATACAGCTTGCCATGGAAAGGAGTAAGAAGGATTGGATGAAGACAGTAGGAAAGCAGAGAGACGGAAGGGACAAAGCATCTCCATACGCTTATCTGAAGTTCTCACCAATGAATTACATAAGTATCTCTATCTTTATTTTATGCTTTATTCATAAATCATCCATAACCATTTGAATCTGCCTGACTGAGATTTACAAGATGACCATAGCTTGCTTCATACCAACAATCTCCGTGGGATCGACCCTTACTCGCGTAAGATTTATTACTTGGACGACCCAGTGCACTTTTTGGTTAGTTGTGCGAAGTTGTGATAAAGAGTTGAGATTGCAATTGAGCGTACCATGTTGATGGCGCCATTGATGATCACAATTTCGCGCACCAAGTTTTTGGCACTGTTCCCGGGGAATTAAATGTCCTAACTTTAGTTTCGCATTTGTTCCCTGCAATAACAGTGCCAAGTTTTGATCCGGCAATAACACCAACTACAAATAGGATGCACGCCAAGTGTTTGAGGAAAAGCACACATGATCTTTTGAGTTCATTTTGACTCATTGTTTCCCAACTCTGTGCTTTCTCCCACTACCTTGATTATTCTTAGGTGCATCTCCATACATTTTACATTCCACTTACTCCCCTTACCATGACTTGCTTTCCATCCTTGGTATTTGTGGGTTGATGAGCGGATAATTTATACGCTTTTTGGCATTGTTTTTAGTATGTTTTCAGTATCTTTTAGTTAGTTTTTAGTATATTTTTATTAGTTTTTAGTTAAAATTCACTTTTCTGGACTTTACTATGATTTTGTGTGTTTTTCTGTAATTTCAGGTATTTTCTGGCTGAAATTGAAGGTTCTGAGCAAAAATCTGATCCAGAGACTGAAAAGGACTGCAGATGCTGTTGGATTCTGACCTCCCTGTACTCGAAGTGGATTTTCTGGAGCTACAGAAGCCCAATTGGCGCGCTCTCAACGGCATTGGAAAGTAGACATCCTGGGCTTTCCAGCAATATATGATAGTCCATACTTTGCCCAAGATTTGATGGCCCAAACCGGCGTTGCAAATCAGCATCAGAAATTCCAGCGTTAAACGCCGGAACTGGCATAAAACTTGGAGTTAAACGCCCAAACTGGCATGAAAGCTGGCGTTTAACTCCAGAAAAGGTCTCTACACGAAATTACTTCATTGCTCAGCCCAAGCACACACCAAGTGGGCCCGGAAGTGGATTTTTCTGTCATTTACTCATTCCTGTAAACCTTAGGATACTAGTTTACTATTTATAGGACCTTTTGACATTGTATCCGTACCTTATGACCTCATAACACTTTTTACACGTTTCTTGTACCTTCCACAGCATGAGCCTCTAAACCCCATGGTTGGGGTGAGGAGCTCTGCTGTGTCTTGATGGATTAATGCAATTACTACTGTTTCTTATTCAATCATGCTTGCTTCCATTCTAAGATATCACTTGCTCTTAACCCGGATGAATGTGATGATCTGTGACACTCATCATCATTCTCAACTATGAACATGTGCCTGACAACCACCTCTGTTCTACCTCAGATTAAGTAGATGTCTCTTGGATTCTTTAATCGGAATCTTCGTGGTATAAGCTAGAACTGATGGCGGCATTCAAGAGAGTCCGGAAGGTCTAAACCTTGTCTGTGGTATTCTGAGTAGGACTCAATGATTGAATGACTGTGACGTGCTTCAAACTCCGAAAGGCGGGGCGTTAGTGACAGACGCAAAAGAATCACTGGATTCTATTCCGGCCGGACCGAGGACCGACAGATGATTAGCCTATGCTGTGACAGAGCATCAGGGACGTATTTTCACTGAGAGGATGGGAGGTAGCCACTGACAACGGTGAAACCCTACATACAGCTTGCCATGGAAGGAGCCTTGTGTGTTTGATGAAGATGACAGTAGGAAAGCAGAGATTCGGAAGATGGAGTATCTCCAAGGCCCCAGCCTATTCTCCATTACTGCAGAACAAGTACCTTTTTCATATTCTTTTGCTTTTTACAATCAATCCTGATAATTTCTGATATCCTGACTAAGATTTACAAGATAACCATAGCTTGCTTCAAGCCGACAATCTCCGTGGGATCGACCCTTGCTCACGCAAGGTATTACTTGGACGACCCAGTGCACTTGCTGGTTAGTTGTGCGGGATTGCAAAAGTGTTATTGCAATTTCGTGCACCAAGTTTTTGGCGCCGTTGCCGGGGATTGTTCGAGTTTGGACAACTGACGGCTTATCTTGTTGCTTAGATTAAGACTGTTTTATTTTTGTTGGTTTAGAGTCTTTTAGTTGAAGTCTGGTTTCATATTTTAAGTTTGGTGTCCATTGCATGCTTTTGTTTTTTTCTTCTAGTTTTTCGAAATTGCATGTTCTTAGTCCCTTTTTGATTCATAAAAATTCTAAGTTTGGTGTCCTCTTTGTGTTTTTCCTTTAAAATTTTCGAAAATTAGTGTTTGATTTTCTAAAAATTTTAAGTTTGGTGTCTTTTTGTTGTTTTTCTCTTTCCTCTTTTTAAAAATCAAATCTTTTTCATAAAAACTTTTCAAATCATATCTTTTTAATTGATGTTCTCAAAATCTTTTTAATTAACTAATTGATTCAGTTCTCAATTTGCTTTGATCTTATTTTTCTTTTTGATTTTCGAATTTTTTTGTTTTATTTTCCTTTTGTTTTATTTTATTTTTATTTTTTCGGTTAATTAAAAAAAAAAAAACAAAATTTATCTCTTTGCAATCATTATCATTTCCCTTTTGTCCATTATGGACTCAAGTGGAATTAATCAGTCCAAGAGGACTCTGGGGTCATATGCTAACCCCATTACAGCTGCATATGGGAGTAGCATCTGTATACCTCCCATCAAAGCAAGCAGCTTTGAGCTAAACCCTCAACTCATTATCATAGTGCAGCAAAATTGCCAGTATTCCGGTCTTCCACAGGAAGAACCTACTGAGTTTCTGGCACAGTTCTTACAAATTGCTGACACAGTATATGATAAAGAGGTAGATCAGGATGTCTACAGACTATTACTGTTTCCATTTGCTGTAAAAGATCAAGCTAAAAGGTGGTTGAATAACCAACCTACAGCAAGCATAAAGACATGGAAACAGTTATCAGACAAATTCCTGAATCATTTTTACCCTCCAAAGAGGATGACACAGCTAAGGCTGGACATCCAAGGCTTTAAACAAGAGGATAATGAATCCCTTTATAATGCCTGGGAGAGGTATAGAGGAATGCTAAGAAAATGCCCCTCTGAAATGTTTTCAGAGTGGGTACAGTTAGACATCTTTTACTATGGGCTTACAGAAAAAGCTCAGATGTCTTTAGACCACTCAGCTGGTGGATCTATACACAAGAGGAAGACAATTGAAGAAGCTCAAGAGCTTATAGACACTATTGCTAGAAACCAATATTTGTACTCTAGCAATGAGTTCTCTCCAAAAGAGGAAGTCATGACAGTAGTCACTGATCCTTATCCTCAAGAACAGATGAATGAGCTTAATCAACAATTGCTCCTGATGACAGAACAGTTAGCAGAATTTAAAGAGATGCTCTATGAAACTAAAGTTGCTAACAAGAACATAGAACTACAGTTGAATCAAGCAAAACAGCAGATATCTAAACAGATAACAGAAGAGTGTCAAGCAGTTCAACTAAGGAGTGGGAAGACACTGAACAACACCACTCAAAAGAGTAAAAAGTCAAATAAGGAACAATTGACAGAGGATAACCAAGCCACTGTCCAAAATCCCTCTGAGGACAGTAAGAGCCCGGAGAGGAATACTTTTGGCGTTCAAACGCCAGAAAGGGAAGGAAAACTGGCGTTAAACGCCCATTCCTTGCCCAGTTCTGGCGTTCAAACGCCAGAAAAGGGAGAAAAGTCGGCGTTAAACGCCCAATGGGTAGCCAAGTCTGGCGTTCAAACGCCACAAAGGAGTCAGACACTTGCAAGTGCTGATAACAATCCCTCTAACAAGGCTTCTTCAACCACTTCTGTAAGGAATAAACCTGCAGCATCTAAGGTTGAAGAATATCAAGCCAAGATGCCTTATCCTCAGAGACTCCGCAAAGCGGAACAGGATAAGCAATTTGCCCGCTTTGCAGACTATCTAAGGACTCTTGAAATAAAGATTCCGTTTGCAGAGGCACTTGAGCAAATACCTTCTTATGCTAAGTTCATGAAAGAGATCTTAAGTCATAAGAAGGATTGGAGAGAAACTGAAAAAGTGTTTCTCACTGAAGAATACAGTGCAGTCATTCTGAAAAGCTTACCAGAAAAGCTTCAAGATCCTGGAAGCTTTATCATACCATGCACATTAGAGGGTGCTTGCACCAAGACAGCCCTATGTGATCTTGGAGCAAGCATCAATCTAATACCTGCATCCACTATCAGAAAGCTTGGGTTGACTGGAGAAGTCAAACCAACCAAGATATGCCTCCAACTTGCTGATGGCTCCATTAAACATCCATCAGGCATAATAGAGGACATGATTGTCAAGGTTGGACCATTTGTCTTTCCAACTGACTTTGTAGTGCTGGAAATGGAGGAGCACAAGAGTGCAACTCTCATTCTAGGAAGACCTTTCCTAGCAACTGGACGAACTCTCATTGATGTACAAAAGGGGGAAATAACCCTGAGAGTCAATGAGGATGAGTTCAAGTTGAATGTTGTTAAAGCTATGCAACATCCAGACACATCAAATGACTGCATGAGCACTGATATTATTGACTCTTTGGTGGAGGAGGTCAATATGACTGAAAGTCTTGAATCAGAGCTAGATGACATCTTTAAAGATGTTCAGCCTGATCTTGAGGAACTAAAGGAAATAAAAGAAATTCCGAAAATTTCTCAGGAAGAAGACAAACCTCCTAAACCAGAGCTCAAACCATTACCACCATCCCTGAAATATGCATTTCTAGGAGAAGGTGGCACTTTTCCAGTGATCATAAGCTATGCTTTAAATCCACAGGAAGAGGAAGCACTAATTCAAGTGCTAAGGACACACAAGACAGCTCTTGGGTGGTCCATAAGTGATCTTAAGGGCATTAGCCCAGCAAGATGCATGCACAAGATCCTATTGGAGGATGATGCTAAGCCAGTGGTTCAACCACAAAGGCGGCTAAATCCAGCCATGAGGGAGGTGGTGCAGAAAGAGGTCACTAAGTTACTAGAGGCTGGGATTATTTATCCTATTTCTGACAGCCCCTGGGTGAGCCCTGTCCATGTTGTCCCCAAGAAGGGAGGCATAACAGTGGTTCATAATGAAAAGAATGAACTGGTTCCTACAAGAACAGTTACAGGGTGGCGCATGTGTATTGACTACAGAAGGCTCAATACAGTCACCAGAAAGGATCATTTTCCTTTACCATTCATAGACCAGATGCTAGAGAGACTAGCAGGTCATGAATACTACTGCTTTTTGGACGGCTACTCAGGTTACAACCAAATTGCAGTAGATCCTCAGGACCAAGAGAAAACAGCATTTACATGTCCTTCTGGAGTATTTGCCTACAGAAGGATGCCTTTTGGTCTGTGCAATGCACCTGCAACCTTTCAGAGGTGCATGCTCTCTATCTTCTCAGATATGGTAGAGAAATTTCTGGAAGTCTTCATGGATGACTTCTCAGTATATGGAGACTCATTCAGCTCCTGTCTTAATCACCTAGCACTTGTCCTGAAAAGGTGCCAAGAGACTAACCTGGTTTTAAACTGGGAGAAATGTCACTTTATGGTGACTGAGGGAATTGTCCTTGGGCACAAAATTTCAAGCAGGGGAATAGAGGTGGATAAGGCAAAGGTAGAGGTAATTGAAAATTGCCACCACCTGCCAATGTTAAGGCAATCAGAAGCTTTCTTGGGCATGCAGGATTCTACAGGAGGTTTATAAAGGATTTTTCAAAAATTTCCAAACCTCTGAGTAATCTGCTAGCTGCTGACACTCCATTTATCTTTAATAATGAGTGTCTGCAGGCATTTGAGACTCTGAAAGCTAAGCTGGTCACAGCACCAGTCATCTCTGCACCAGACTGGACATTACCATTTGAACTAATGTGTGATGCCAGTGACCATGCCATTGGTGCAGTACTGGGACAAAGGCATGGTAAGCTTCTGCACGTCATTTATTATGGCAGCCGTATTCTAAATGATGCACAGAAGAACTACACAACCACAGAAAAGGAGTTACTTGCAGTGGTTTATGCCATTGACAAGTTCAGATCTTATTTAGTAGGATCGAAAGTGATTGTGTATACTGACCATGCTGCTCTTAAATCTACTCACAAAGCAGGATTCAAAGCCCAGGCTCATAAGATGGGTGTTGCTTCTGCAAGAGTTTGATATAGAAATAAGAGACAAAAAAGGGACAGAGAATCAAGTAGCTGATCACCTGTCCCGGATAGAACCAGTAGCAGGAGCATCCCTCCCTCCTACTGAGATCTCTGAAACCTTTCCGGATGAGCAATTGTTTGCTATTCAGGAAGTTCCGTGGCTTGCAGACAGTGCAAACTATAAGATTCAAGGTTCTCCTTCTGTAACCATGGAGAGGAAGCATGAAGAGCTTCTCTCAAAACAGAGTCAAACAGAGCCCCCACAGTCAAACTCTAAGTTTGGTGTTGGGAGGTCACAACCAAACTCTATGTTTGGTGTTGGGAGGTTCCAACATTGCTATGAGCCTCCGTGAGGCTCCATAAGGGGCCTCTGTCAAGCTACTGACATTAAAGAAGCGCTTGTTGGGAGGCAACCCAATGTTATATTTTATATATTTTCCTTTGCTATTTTATCTTATTTTGTAGGTTGATGATCATAAGAAGACACAAAATCAATTGAAAAAGCAAAAACAAACTGAAAAACAGGAAGGAAAACAACACACCCTGGAGGAAGAACTCACTAGCGTTTAAACGCCAGTGAGGCTAGCAGTTGGGCGTTTAACGCCCAGTCTGGCACCATTCTGGGCGTTTAACGCCAGAAAGGGGCACCAGACTGGCGTTAAACGCCAGAAAAGGGCAAGAACCTGGCGTTAAACGCCAGGAATGGGCATCAGCCCGGCGTTTAACGCCAGAAATGGCTCAAAACGTGATTTTGAGTGCCATTTGGTGCAGGGATGACTTTTCCTTGACACCTCAGGATCTGTGGACCCCACAGGATCCCCACCAACCCACCACACTCTCTCTTCTTCTTCACCCATTCACCAATCACCTCAATACCTCTTCCCCATAAACCCTTCTTCACTCCTTCATTTTCACACCACCTAAACACCACTTCTCCCCCTCTATGGCCGAAACACAAAGCCACTCACTTCTTCCTCATTTCTTCTTCTTCTACTCTCTTCTTTCTCTTTGCTCGAGGACGAGCAAACCTTTTAAGTTTGGTGTGGTAAAAGCATTGCTTTTTGTTTTTCCATAACCATTTATGGCATCCAAAGCCGGTTCAACTGAGAAGGCATGACCTCAAGCCCATCACTAAGAGAAGGATGGAGCAAACAAGAGGCCCCTCTCATCAAGAGATCCCTGAGATGCCTTAAGGGATGCACTTTCCTCCACAAGACTATTGGGAGCAACTAAACACCTCCCAAGGAGAATTGAGTTCCAACATGGGACAACTAAGGGTGGAGCATCAAGGACAGTCCATCCTCCTCCATGAAATTAGAGAAGATCAAAGAATCATGAGAGAGGAGCAATAAAGACAAGGAAGAGACATTGAGGAGCCCAAGCACTCCATAAAACCTTCAAGAGGAAGAACAAGCCGCCATCACTAAGGTGGACCCGTTCTTTAATCTCCTTGTTCTTTATTTCCTTGTTTTTCGAAAATTGTGCTTTATGTTTGTCCATGTTTGTGTCTTATGATCATTAGTGTCTAAGTGTCTATGCCTTAAAGCTATGAATATGAATCCATCACCTTTCTTAAATGAAAACTGTTTTTATCACAAAAGAACAAGAAGTACAGGATTTCAAATTCATCTTTAAAACTAGCTTAATTAGTTTGATGTGGTGGCAACACTTTTGTTCTCTGAATGTATGCTTGAACAGTGCATATGTCTGTTGAATTTGTTGTTCATGAATGTTAAAATTGTTGGCTCTTGAAAGAATGATGGAAAAGGAGACATGGTATTGAGGATCTGAAAAATCATAAAAATGATTCCTGAAGCAAGAAAAAGCAGTGAATACAAAAAAAAAAGAGAGAAAGAAGGAGAAAAACGAAAAAGAAAGAAAAAGAAAGAAAAAGAAAGGAATAAAGTTGTGATCCAAGGCAAAAAGAGTGTGCTTAAGAACCCTGGACACCTCTAATTGGGGACTTTAGCAAAGCTGAGTCACAATCTGAAAAGGTTCACCCAATTATGTGTCTGTGGCATGTATGTATCCGGTGGTAATACTGGAAGACAGAGTGCTTTGGGCCACGGCCAAGACTCAATAAGTAGCTGTGTTCAAGAATCATCATAATTAACTAGGAGAATCAATGTCACTATCTGGATTCTGAGTTCCTAAAGAAGCCAATCATTCTGAATTTCAAAGGATAAAGTGAGATGCCAAAACTGTTCGGAGGCAAAAAGCTACTAGTCCCGCTCATCTAATTTGGAGCTAAGTTTCCTTGATATTTTGGAGTCTATAGTATATTCTCTTCTTTTTATCCTATTTTGATTTTCAGTTGCTTGAGGACAAGCAACAAATTAAGTTTGGTGTTGTGATGAGCGGATAATTTATACGCTTTTTGGCATTGTTTTTAGTATGTTTTCAGTATCTTTTAGTTAGTTTTTAGTATATTTTTATTAGTTTTTAGTTAAAATTCACTTTTCTGGACTTTACTGTGAGTTTGTGTGTTTTTCTGTAATTTCAGGTATTTTCTGGCTGAAATTGAAGGTTCTGAGCAAAAATCTGATCCAGAGACTGAAAAGGACTGCAGATGCTGTTGGATTCTGACCTCCCTGTACTCGAAGTGGATTTTCTGGAGCTACAGAAGCCCAATTGGCGCGCTCTCAACGGCATTGGAAAGTAGACATCCTGGGCTTTCCAGCAATATATGATAGTCCATACTTTGCCCAAGATTTGATGGCCCAAACCGGCGTTGCAAATCAGCATCAGAAATTCCAGCGTTAAACGCCGGAACTGGCATAAAACTTGGAGTTAAACGCCCAAACTGGCATGAAAGCTGGCGTTTAACTCCAGAAAAGGTCTCTACACGAAATTACTTCATTGCTCAGCCCAAGCACACACCAAGTGGGCCCGGAAGTGGATTTTTCTGTCATTTACTCATTCCTGTAAACCTTAGGATACTAGTTTACTATTTATAGGACCTTTTGACATTGTATCCGTACCTTATGACCTCATAACACTTTTTACACGTTTCTTGTACCTTCCACAGCATGAGCCTCTAAACCCCATGGTTGGGGGTGAGGAGCTCTGCTGTGTCTTGATGGATTAATGCAATTACTACTGTTTCTTATTCAATCATGCTTGCTTCCATTCTAAGATATCACTTGCTCTTAACCCGGATGAATGTGATGATCTGTGACACTCATCATCATTCTCAACTATGAACATGTGCCTGACAACCACCTCTGTTCTACCTCAGATTAAGTAGATGTCTCTTGGATTCTTTAATCGGAATCTTCGTGGTATAAGCTAGAACTGATGGCGGCATTCAAGAGAGTCCGGAAGGTCTAAACCTTGTCTGTGGTATTCTGAGTAGGACTCAATGATTGAATGACTGTGACGTGCTTCAAACTCCGAAAGGCGGGGCGTTAGTGACAGACGCAAAAGAATCACTGGATTCTATTCCGGCCGGACCGAGGACCGACAGATGATTAGCCTATGCTGTGACAGAGCATCAGGGACGTATTTTCACTGAGAGGATGGGAGGTAGCCACTGACAACGGTGAAACCCTACATACAGCTTGCCATGGAAGGAGCCTTGCGTGTTTGATGAAGATGACAGTAGGAAAGCAGAGATTCGGAAGATGGAGCATCTCCAAGGCCCCAGCCTATTCTCCATTACTGCAGAACAAGTACCTTTTTCATATTCTTTTGCTTTTTACAATCAATCCTGATAATTTCTGATATCCTGACTAAGATTTACAAGATAACCATAGCTTGCTTCAAGCCGACAATCTCCGTGGGATCGACCCTTGCTCACGCAAGGTATTACTTGGACGACCCAGTGCACTTGCTGGTTAGTTGTGCGGGATTGCAAAAGTGTTATTGCAATTTCGTGCACCAAGTTTTTGGCGCCGTTGCCGGGGATTGTTCGAGTTTGGACAACTGACGGCTTATCTTGTTGCTTAGATTAGGACTGTTTTATTTTTGTTGGTTTAGAGTCTTTTAGTTGAAGTCTGGTTTCATATTTTAAGTTTGGTGTCCATTGCATGCTTTTGTTTTTTTTCTTCTAGTTTTTCGAAATTGCATGTTCTTAGTCCCTTTTTGATTCATAAAAATTCTAAGTTTGGTGTCCTCTTTGTGTTTTTCCTTTAAAATTTTCGAAAATTAGTGTTTGATTTTCTAAAAATTTTAAGTTTGGTGTCTTTTTGTTGTTTTTCTCTTTCCTCTTTTTAAAAATCAAATCTTTTTCATAAAAACTTTTCAAATCATATCTTTTTAATTGCTGTTCTCAAAATCTTTTTAATTAACTAATTGATTCAGTTCTCAATTTGCTTTGATCTTATTTTTCTTTTTGATTTTCGAATTTTTTTGTTTTATTTTCCTTTTGTTTTATTTTATTTTTATTTTTTCGGTTAATTAAAAAAAAAAAAAACAAAATTTATCTCTTTGCAATCATTATCATTTCCCTTTTGTCCATTATGGACTCAAGTGGAATTAATCAGTCCAAGAGGACTCTGGGGTCATATGCTAACCCCATTACAGCTGCATATGGGAGTAGCATCTGTATACCTCCCATCAAAGCAAGCAGCTTTGAGCTAAACCCTCAACTCATTATCATAGTGCAGCAAAATTGCCAGTATTCCGGTCTTCCACAGGAAGAACCTACAGAGTTTCTGGCACAGTTCTTACAAATTGCTGACACAGTATATGATAAAGAGGTAGATCAGGATGTTTACATACTATTACTGTTTCCATTTGCTGTAAAAGATCAAGCTAAAAGGTGGTTGAATAACCAACCTACAGCAAGCATAAAGACATGGAAACAGTTATCAGACAAATTCCTGAATCATTTTTACCCTCCAAAGAGGATGACACAGCTAAGGCTGGACATCCAAGGCTTTAAACAAGAGGATAATGAATCCCTTTATAATGCCTGGGAGAGGTATAGAGGAATGCTAAGAAAATGCCCCTCTGAAATGTTTTCAGAGTGGGTACAGTTAGACATCTTTTACTATGGGCTTACAGAAAAAGCTCAGATGTCTTTAGACCACTCAGCTGGTGGATCTATACACATGAGGAAGACAATTGAAGAAGCTCAAGAGCTTATAGACACTGTTGCTAGAAACCAATATTTGTACTTTAGCAATGAGTTCTCTCCAAAAGAGGAAGTCATGACAGTAGTCACTGATCCTTATCCTCAAGAACAGATGAATGAGCTTAATCAACAATTGCTCCTGATGACAGAACAGTTAGCAGAATTTAAAGAGATGCTCTATGAAACTAAAGTTGCTAACAAGAACATAGAACTGCAGTTGAATCAAGCAAAACAGCAGATATCTAAACAGATAACAGAAGAGTGTCAAGCAGTTCAACTAAGGAGTGGGAAGACACTGAACAACACCACTCAAAAGAGTAAAAAGTCAAATAAGGAACAATTGACAGAGGATAACCAAGCCACTGTCCAAAATCCCTCTGAGGACAGTAAGAGCCCGGAGAGGAATACTTTTGGCGTTCAAACGCCAGAAAGGGAAGGAAAACTGGCGTTAAACGCCCATTCCTTGCCCAGTTCTGGCGTTCAAACGCCAGAAAAGGGAGAAAAGTCGGCGTTAAACGCCCAATGGGTAGCCAAGTCTGGCGTTCAAACGCCACAAAGGAGTCAGACACTTGCAAGTGCTGATAACAATCCCTCTAACAAGGCTTCTTCAACCACTTCTGTAAGGAATAAACCTGCAGCATCTAAGGTTGAAGAATATCAAGCCAAGATGCCTTATCCTCAGAGACTCCGCAAAGCGGAACAGGATAAGCAATTTGCCCGCTTTGCAGACTATCTAAGGACTCTTGAAATAAAGATTCCGTTTGCAGAGGCACTTGAGCAAATACCTTCTTATGCTAAGTTCATGAAAGAGATCTTAAGTCATAAGAAGGATTGGAGAGAAACTGAAAAAGTGTTTCTCACTGAAGAATGCAGTGCAGTCATTCTGAAAAGCTTACCAGAAAAGCTTCAAGATCCTGGAAGCTTTATCATACCATGCACATTAGAGGGTGCTTGCACCAAGACAGCCCTATGTGATCTTGGAGCAAGCATCAATCTAATACCTGCATCCACTATCAGAAAGCTTGGGTTGACTGGAGAAGTCAAACCAACCAAGATATGCCTCCAACTTGCTGATGGCTCCATTAAACATCCATCAGGCATAATAGAGGACATGATTGTCAAGGTTGGACCATTTGTCTTTCCAACTGACTTTGTAGTGCTGGAAATGGAGGAGCACAAGAGTGCAACTCTCATTCTAGGAAGACCTTTCCTAGCAACTGGACGAACTCTCATTGATGTACAAAAGGGGGAAATAACCCTGAGAGTCAATGAGGATGAGTTCAAGTTGAATGTTGTTAAAGCTATGCAACATCTAGACACATCAAATGACTGCATGAGCACTGATATTATTGACTCTTTGGTGGAGGAGGTCAATATGACTGAAAGTCTTGAATCAGAGCTAGATGACATCTTTAAAGATGTTCAGCCTGATCTTGAGGAACTAAAGGAAATAAAAGAAATTCCGAAAATTCCTCAGGAAGAAGACAAACCTCCTAAACCAGAGCTCAAACCATTACCACCATCCCTGAAATATGCATTTCTAGGAGAAGGTGGCACTTTTCCAGTGATCATAAGCTCTGCTTTAAATCCACAGGAAGAGGAAGCACTAATTCAAGTGCTAAGGACACACAAGACAGCTCTTGGGTGGTCCATAAGTGATCTTAAGGGCATTAGCCCAGCAAGATGCATGAACAAGATCCTATTGGAGGATGATGCTAAGCCAGTGGTTCAACCACAAAGGCGGCTAAATCCAGCCATGAGGGAGGTGGTGCAGAAAGAGGTCACTAAGTTACTAGAGGCTGGGATTATTTATCCTATTTCTGACAGCCCCTGGGTGAGCCCTGTCCATGTTGTCCCCAAGAAGGGAGGCATAACAGTGGTTCATAATGAAAAGAATGAACTGGTTCCTACAAGAACAGTTACAGGGTGGCGCATGTGTATTGACTACAGAAGGCTCAATACAGTCACCAGAAAGGATCATTTTCCTTTACCATTCATAGACCAGATGCTAGAGAGACTAGCAGGTCATGAATACTACTGCTTTTTGGACGGCTACTCAGGTTACAACCAAATTGCAGTAGATCCTCAGGACCAAGAGAAAACAGCATTTACATGTCCTTCTGGAGTATTTGCCTACAGAAGGATGCCTTTTGGTCTGTGCAATGCACCTGCAACCTTTCAGAGGTGCATGCTCTCTATCTTCTCAGATATGGTAGAGAAATTTCTGGAAGTCTTCATGGATGACTTCTCAGTATATGGAGACTCATTCAGCTCCTGTCTTAATCACCTAGCACTTGTCCTGAAAAGGTGCCAAGAGACTAACCTGGTTTTAAACTGGGAGAAATGTCACTTTATGGTGACTGAGGGAATTGTCCTTGGGCACAAAATTTCAAGCAGGGGAATAGAGGTGGATAAGGCAAAGGTAGAGGTAATTGAAAAATTGCCACCACCTGCCAATGTTAAGGCAATCAGAAGCTTTCTTGGGCATGCAGGATTCTACAGGAGGTTTATAAAGGATTTTTCAAAAATTTCCAAACCTCTGAGTAATCTGCTAGCTGCTGACACTCCATTTATCTTTAATAATGAGTGTCTGCAGGCATTTGAGACTCTGAAAGCTAAGCTGGTCACAGCACCAGTCATCTCTGCACCAGACTGGACATTACCATTTGAACTAATGTGTGATGCCAGTGACCATGCCATTGGTGCAGTACTGGGACAAAGGCATGGTAAGCTTCTGCACGTCATTTATTATGGCAGCCGTATTCTAAATGATGCACAGAAGAACTACACAACCACAGAAAAGGAGTTACTTGCAGTGGTTTATGCCATTGACAAGTTCAGATCTTATTTAGTAGGATCGAAAGTGATTGTGTATACTGACCATGCTGCTCTTAAATATCTACTCACAAAGCAGGATTCAAAGCCCAGGCTCATAAGATGGGTGCTGCTTCTGCAAGAGTTTGATATAGAAATAAGAGACAAAAAAGGGACAGAGAATCAAGTAGCTGATCACCTGTCCCGGATAGAACCAGTAGCAGGAGCATCCCTCCCTCCTACTGAGATCTCTGAAACCTTTTCGGATGAGCAATTGTTTGCTATTCAGGAAGTTCCGTGGCTTGTAGACAGTGCAAACTATAAGATTCAAGGTTCTCCTTCTGTAACCATGGAGAGGAAGCATGAAGAGCTTCTCTCAAAACAGAGTCAAACAGAGCCCCCATAGTCAAACTCTAAGTTTGGTGTTGGGAGGTCACAACCAAACTCTATGTTTGGTGTTGGGAGGTTCCAACATTGCTATGAGCCTCCGTGAGGCTCCATAAGGGGCCTCTGTCAAGCTACTGACATTAAAGAAGCGCTTGTTGGGAGGCAACCCAATGTTATATTTTATATATTTTCCTTTGCTATTTTATCTTATTTTGTAGGTTGATGATCATAAGAAGACACAAAATCAATTGAAAAAGCAAAAACAAACTGAAAAACAGGAAGGAAAACAGCACACCCTGGAGGAAGAACTCACTGGCGTTTAAACGCCAGTGAGGCTAGCAGTTGGGCGTTTAACGCCCAGTCTGGCACCATTCTGGGCGTTTAACGCCAGAAAGGGGCACCAGACTGGCGTTAAACGCCAGAAAAGGGCAAGAACCTGGCGTTAAACGCCAGGAATGGGCATCAGCCCGGCGTTTAACGCCAGAAATGGCTCAAAACGTGATTTTGAGTGCCATTTGGTGCAGGGATGACTTTTCCTTGACACCTCAGGATCTGTGGACCCCACAGGATCCCCACCAACCCACCACACTCTCTCTTCTTCTTCACCCATTCACCAATCACCTCAATACCTCTTCCCCATAAACCCTTCTTCACTCCTTCATTTTCACACCACCTAAACACCACTTCTCCCCCTCTATGGCCGAAACACAAAGCCACTCACTTCTTCCTCATTTCTTCTTCTTCTACTCTCTTCTTTCTTCTTTTGCTCGAGGACGAGCAAACCTTTTAAGTTTGGTGTGGTAAAAGCATTGCTTTTTGTTTTTCCATAACCATTTATGGCATCCAAAGCCGGTTCAACTGAGAAGGCATGACCTCAAGCCCATCACTAAGAGAAGGATGGAGCAAACAAGAGGCCCCTCTCATCAAGAGATCCCTGAGATGCCTCAAGGGATGCACTTTCCTCCACAAGACTATTGGGAGCAACTAAACACCTCCCAAGGAGAATTGAGTTCCAACATGGGACAACTAAGGGTGGAGCATCAAGGACAGTCCATCCTCCTCCATGAAATTAGAGAAGATCAAAGAATCATGAGAGAGGAGCAATAAAGACAAGGAAGAGACATTGAGGAGCCCAAGCACTCCATAAAACCTTCAAGAGGAAGAACAAGCCGCCATCACTAAGGTGGACCCGTTCTTTAATCTCCTTGTTCTTTATTTCCTTGTTTTTCGAAAATTGTGCTTTATGTTTGTCCATGTTTGTGTCTTATGATCATTAGTGTCTAAGTGTCTATGCCTTAAAGCTATGAATATGAATCCATCACCTTTCTTAAATGAAAACTGTTTTTATCACAAAAGAACAAGAAGTACAGGATTTCAAATTCATCTTTAAAACTAGCTTAATTAGTTTGATGTGGTGGCAACACTTTTGTTCTCTGAATGTATGCTTGAACAGTGCATATGTCTTTTGAATTTGTTGTTCATGAATGTTAAAATTGTTGGCTCTTGAAAGAATGATGGAAAAGGAGACATGGTATTGAGGATCTGAAAAATCATAAAAATGATTCCTGAAGCAAGAAAAAGCAGTGAATACAAAAAAAAAAGAGAGAAAGAAGGAGAAAAACGAAAAAGAAAGAAAAAGAAAAGAAAAAGAAAGAAATAAAGTTGTGATCCAAGGCAAAAAGAGTGTGCTTAAGAACCCTGGACACCTCTAATTGGGGACTTTAGCAAAGCTGAGTCACAATCTGAAAAGGTTCACCCAATTATGTGTCTGTGGCATGTATGTATCCGGTGGTAATACTGGAAGACAGAGTGCTTTGGGCCACGGCCAAGACTCAATAAGTAGCTGTGTTCAAGAATCATCATAATTAACTAGGAGAATCAATGTCACTATCTGGATTCTGAGTTCCTAAAGAAGCCAATCATTCTGAATTTCAAAGGATAAAGTGAGATGCCAAAACTGTTCGGAGGCAAAAAGCTACTAGTCCCGCTCATCTAATTTGGAGCTAAGTTTCCTTGATATTTTGGAGTCTATAGTATATTCTCTTCTTTTTATCCTATTTTGATTTTCAGTTGCTTGAGGACAAGCAACAAATTAAGTTTGGTGTTGTGATGAGCGGATAATTTATACGCTTTTTGGCATTGTTTTTAGTATGTTTTCAGTATCTTTTAGTTAGTTTTTAGTATATTTTTATTAGTTTTTAGTTAAAATTCACTTTTCTGGACTTTACTGTGAGTTTGTGTGTTTTTCTGTAATTTCAGGTATTTTCTGGCTGAAATTGAAGGTTCTGAGCAAAAATCTGATCCAGAGACTGAAAAGGACTGCAGATGCTGTTGGATTCTGACCTCCCTGTACTCGAAGTGGATTTTCTGGAGCTACAGAAGCCCAATTGGCGCGCTCTCAACGGCATTGGAAAGTAGACATCCTGGGCTTTCCAGCAATATATGATAGTTCATACTTTGCCCAAGATTTGATGGCCCAAACCGGCGTTGCAAATCAGCATCAGAAATTCCAGCGTTAAACGCCGGAACTGGCATAAAACTTGGAGTTAAACGCCCAAACTGGCATGAAAGCTGGCGTTTAACTCCAGAAAAGGTCTCTACACGAAATTACTTCATTGCTCAGCCCAAGCACACACCAAGTGGGCCCGGAAGTGGATTTTTCTGTCATTTACTCATTCCTGTAAACCTTAGGATACTAGTTTACTATTTATAGGACCTTTTGACATTGTATCCGTACCTTATGACCTCATAACACTTTTTACACGTTTCTTGTACCTTCCACAGCATGAGCCTCTAAACCCCATGGTTGGGGGTGAGGAGCTCTGCTGTGTCTTGATGGATTAATGCAATTACTACTGTTTCTTATTCAATCATGCTTGCTTCCATTCTAAGATATCACTTGCTCTTAACCCGGATGAATGTGATGATCTGTGACACTCATCATCATTCTCAACTATGAACATGTGCCTGACAACCACCTCTGTTCTACCTCAGATTAAGTAGATGTCTCTTGGATTCTTTAATCGGAATCTTCGTGGTATAAGCTAGAACTGATGGCGGCATTCAAGAGAGTCCGGAAGGTCTAAACCTTGTCTGTGGTATTCTGAGTAGGACTCAATGATTGAATGACTGTGACGTGCTTCAAACTCCGAAAGGCGGGGCGTTAGTGACAGACGCAAAAGAATCACTGGATTCTATTCCGGTCGGACCGAGGACCGACAGATGATTAGCCTATGCTGTGACAGAGCATCAGGGACGTATTTTCACTGAGAGGATGGGAGGTAGCCACTGACAACGGTGAAACCCTACATACAGCTTGCCATGGAAGGAGCCTTGCGTGTTTGATGAAGATGACAGTAGGAAAGCAGAGATTCGGAAGATGGAGCATCTCCAAGGCCCCAGCCTATTCTCCATTACTGCAGAACAAGTACCTTTTTCATATTCTTTTGCTTTTTACAATCAATCCTGATAATTTCTGATATCCTGACTAAGATTTACAAGATAACCATAGCTTGCTTCAAGCCGACAATCTCCGTGGGATCGACCCTTGCTCACGCAAGGTATTACTTGGACGACCCAGTGCACTTGCTGGTTAGTTGTGCGGGATTGCAAAAGTGTTATTGCAATTTCGTGCACCATGGGTGTATGCTTCTCATGCCTCTTACTTGCATGCTTAAACCACCCCTATACCACATGCTAGTGATTTGCCTTGTATAACAAATGTTGTCTTCGTTACATGTTGCAGCTGTCATGTAGTGAGAACACTTCATCCCATATGGCATAATCTCTCACTTGCATGCGTCCTATATAGTTGTGTCTCTTTGGGTTTGATATTCCCCTCCTTTTCACTCTCGCATGATGGTGATCAAGAAGGACAAAGGGAAGGCCCCTCAGAAGAAACCAACCGCCAATAGAGCGCGCCAAGAACCAACGGCCAAGCCCCTCATAAAGAAGGCTAAGGGCCCCTCCAACATTGATGTTCTAGAGAAGGACAACCCTCCAATGGATTCAAACAAGTTCCCCAACCGTTAATGTGAACTTGTTTACCCCGGAATGACTGAGCGAAACTATCACCCGGAGCCCCTTCTAGTCTTACCAGATCACATCGCTCCGTTGGTGAAGCCCCGCATTGAGCGGAGGCAATGGAAGTTCCTCATTAGGCGACCAATGGAGGTCAACTTATCATGGGTGGTGAAGTTCTACTCCAACTACCACTCACCCCTTCTTACATCAGTTTTTGTGCGTCGAAAGCAAGTACCGGTCACGGAGGAAGCCATCCAAGAAGTACTTAAGATCAGGCCATTAGCGGACGGATATGACGCCTATCAAGAAGTCTTGTCGGCATGCGGCAAACGGGAGTTCGATTGGAGCGCGATTTTCCAAGTGATAGCTTTACCCGAAGCCTCTTGGATCCAAAGGACTATAAAGCGAAGACCAAAGGGTTTAGATGCACGTTTCCTTACTCAAGAAGCTGCGGTATAGGCCCAAATCCTAGCTCACTACGTGCTTCCAAGCACCCATGGGTCATCCATCACCGCCGAGCTTGCCTTATTGGTTTGGTGCATTCTAACCGAGAAACCGGTCGATATCCCGCATGTCATCCGCCAATCCATGGGGCGCATTCATGTTAAGGGTAACTTGCCCTTCCCCGCCATGGTAACCGAGTTAGTCGCGGCAGCCGGTGTTCAACGCGAGACTAATGATAGGAGGACCTTGATTTCGGTTGATGGAGATGTTATCCCGACCAAAAGGTGCCTCAGACACCCGGAAGTTACCAAGAACCTTGGCATGGCCACTACCGCTTGCATTTCTACCGCCTCATCCGCACCGCCTAAGTCACCCGCCCAACGCCTTGAAGACTTTCACAAGAAGTTGGACCGTTATGAGCGGCGCAACCAACGCCGATATGATCACGTGAAGAAGCTTCTAAGCATTGTTACCCCACCTATGGAGGAACCGGATATCTCCACATCCACCGCGACATCAAGCGGACATAGCACCGACAAGGGAGATGAAGGACACTCCGGTCCCGACCGCCCATTGCACATCACTTATAGCACGGAGGACTGTGCTAAGTTTTAAGTGTGGGGAGGTCGGCCGACCGATCTCCGTAGGTAACACCCGAATAAACTTTTGAATTCCCTTTTAGTTAGGATAGTTTGCATGATTAGGTTTTCCTTGATACCATTTGCATGATAAGTCTATTTGGTTGGAATAATGAACTCTCTCTCCTAGGAAATTAAGATTTTAGGGCAACCTTACCAATTTTGAAAAAAACTTTTGATGCTAAGCTTGCTTGGAGATTGTACTTTGGAACATGGATTTTGAGTTAAGAACACAAGCAAGTGAGTTTTGAGCCTTATTGCGTGGCTACATCTTATGGTCACTTATCTTTCTTCTTGTGTGCATTGTTCTCTCTCTATGATTATGATCCTTATTTTGTTTGACTCTATATATCTATTGTTGTATGTGTGAATACATGTATATGATTGAGGCTATCAATTCACTTAGCCACTACCCAAATAGCCCTACTATATGAACAACCTTTGCAACCAACTTTGGGCCTACGCTTAACCCACTCATTCTTTATTTTAGCACATTACAAGCCAAGAAGCGAAAAACCATGAATGTCCCTATGTGGATCTTTGATTAGCTTAGGCTAGTGTATGTGTGTCATTCAAGTGTGGGGAAATGGGGCGGGACATTGGTTGAGGTAAAGAAAGGATGTTATTGTCTTATATTTCTATATTTGGGAATCGGGTACATACTCATGTGTCAATTAAATGTAAGACCTTATGCATTGATACTCTTGAAACAAAAATGATAAGGAAAACAAAGAAAAGGAGAAAGAAAAGAAAAAAAAGAAAAAAAAAGAAAAAAAAGAAAAGGAAAAAAAAGGGGGACAAAATGCCCAAAAGTAAAGTTCAACAAAAATCAATGCATTTGTGTTATAAAGCAAAAGAAAATGCATGAGTATATGGAAAAGTGAGTAATGGGTAGTTAGACTAGTATATAAGTATATAGGATGTTGTATAGGTTGGGTGGGAAGTTTAGGTTAATCAAAAGATCCAATTTCAGCCCACTTAGCCAAATATATAACCCTACCTTAACCCTAACCCCACTACAACCTAGGAAAGACCTCATGATGCATGTGTGCTTGCATATAACAATTGTTGATTTTTAGAGGAAGAACAAATTTTGGTAAAGCATGAAATAGGGGGAACTGAGTGATTAACCCGATTCACCGAGCGGATGGAGTGCAAATACTTCCGGTGAGGGTTCATAGCTCTAATTCTTGTTCCCAGCTCTCACGAGCGTTCTTCATGCAAGTTGCGCATATCTCACTTTGATGATTAAAATTGGTAAGTTTCATGCATTGCCTACCATCTTGCCCTATGTGCTTGAATGTACCTTAGGAAGATTGATTTGCTCTTAACCAAGTAGATAGTAGCGCTAGTCGTAGTTGCATTCATGTAAGTAGATTGCACCCCATGAGTCTTATACCTTTGTGATCCTTTGGTCTTTTGCTTTTCTCTAAGCATGAGGACATGTTAGAATCTAAGTGTGGGGAGGTTGATAAACCCCGCTTTTAGGGTTTATCTTGCACTGATTTCGAGGGTTTTATCAATGATTCCACACACTTTTCATATGAAAATACATGACTTTGTATTCCTTTCCTAATTTTGGCCCATGGATGAAAACATGCTTATTTTGCACTAAATTAGATACATTTCTAATCCTCCCTTGGTGCCATTCGATGCCGTGACCTGTGTGTTAAGTGGTTTCAGAATATAGGACAAGGATGACCCGGAGGAGAGAAGGAAAGTGGGTGCAGAGGAAAGGAGCATGAGAAAATAAGCTTTGGAAACCTCAGCAAGGACGCATGCGCGTACATGGCGCGTCCGCGTGGATTGCGCAGCTAGAAGCCAAAGCCAGGAGCCAAGTTACAAGCCGGCGCGTGTAGCGGCTAAGTCATGATCCTCATGGACGCGTCCGCGTACGTTACGCGTGCGCGCGGATTGCAATTGCCCAAGGACGCGTATGCATGCTGTGCGCGTACGCGTCGATGGTCTCACATGATTTTTTAAGAGAGCACGTGACCTGAGCGTGGAGACAGTTGGAAACCCTATTTTGGGGAAGTATTTTGGCGGAAAAAGCTTAAGAAGACCAAGGGTTGAAGGGTTAAGGGACTTTTGCTCATTTTTACATTTTTTCTAGATATTTCTTAGGGTTAGTTACAATTTGGGTAGAGAGAGAATCTCCAACTTCTCTCTAGAATTTCACTCTTCTCAAATCTCCATTACCATTCTCCATTGCTTTTTCTTGGTGAGATCCATTGTAATACACTTTATTTTGATGCAATTAGTAGATCTACTCTTCTCATATTCTCAATTAGTGTTCTTTGATCCTTTCACTTGGGATCTAGCTTTGCTTTTGTTACTTGGATATTGGAACTATTGAATTGAGGTAATTTCATGTTTCTTACTTGTGATTGTTCAATTGTAGATAATTGTATGATTTAGATTCTCTCATTTCCATTCTTCATTCTAATTCCTCAATGTCTTTCATGAATGCTCATCAATTGTTTGACAAAATGCCAATACTAGTTATGGAGTAGAAATCTCTCACTTGGCTTAGGGTTTGGATCATTAGGGAAGTTGAATAGTGAATGTCAATTGTTGATTGAGAATTAAGGTTTGCTAATTGGTTTGGGATGCACTAAATTTAGATTCCCTTAGGGTGAAGCTAAGACTTGTGATCCAAGCAAATTACTTTCACTTGACTCTCCTCTATACTTAGAGGTCAACTAAGTGGAGCAAGACTTAATTGTTATCATCATTAAAGGAAACTATAGTGATAGAGTTTCTAATACCAACCCTAGGCCAAGTCCTTTAATATTGATTGTTTGTCACCTACTTTTGCTATCAATACACCAATTCATAACAAAAAGCTTCCTAATAAATAACATGCATTCTCTAGCAATTCCAAGGGAGGACGACTCGGGAGATTAATACTCTCGATTGTAGATTGTAGAATTGTTTGATGCGGGGTTTAAGTGTTGATTAGACTATACTCACGATTGTACTCTCTATTCTCTATTGAATTCTATATCAAAATGCAAAATCTCATTTATCACATGCAGAGATCAATTCACAACAAATCATAAGTAATATTCTAATTCCTTGCTAATTCAATTTCTCTTTGAACTAATTAATCGCTAATTCCTTAGACAATTATTTAAGAAAAGAGGTGAAGCACAATTCTGATTTATATTCACATAAAGTTCAAGAGTGATCCTAGGTTGAATTATATGTCACTTATTCGAACTAGTTCTAATCCAATTGAAGATTATGAGAATTATAAAGTTGCACACTTTTTTAAACCATTATTCCTAGTTAATATTAAAAAGTTATGTGAAAGAGTTTTCAAACTAATTCCAATATTAAATTTTCCAAAGTAATACTAGAATCCAAAACGGAGTTAGAATATTTTTTAATAATTCTAATCTTGAGGGATGAAGAACAAAAACTTAATCATGAAATAGATTAAAGCACAGGCCTCAAAATAAAGTAAACACTTAGATTAATAATCCATAAAAAGATGAACAGAACTTCTAACCTTAACAGAGGAGATTAGTTGCTCATGGTGGAATAAAACCAAAACAGTGATGGAAAGTAACGTGAGACGTAAAGTGGTCTGGTATCTAAGATGTGTTGTTCGTGGAATCGTTCCTGGACTTATTTAAATTCTAAGCTGAAACCTAAAATTCAAATTCAAAACAAAATCAAATCAAATATTTTCCTAACTAATTTAAAACTTAAGAGTGATCTTCTCTTTTCTAATTGAGATTTAAAAGTTAGTGTGTTACTTTTTTGGAATCAGGGGCTTGCAACTTAATCTTGGATTTGAGTGAAGTGTGTGGCATTTGGTGGAAGTGGAGTGGCTTACCAAGATATTTTAGAGGTCACTGAAAGTTGGCCCAAGGAGTGGTTGAATGGGTGTGTGCATGGCGTGTATGGGCATGCATGGCATGAAGTTGGGAGGCATGGAGTGCTCCTTGGATAATGGCCCAGCGTGCCACGCCACTCCAAGGAGGAGGACACAGCGTGTGGTGGCATGTAGAGGAGTATATGGCATGTGGGAAAGTGGCTGGGCATGTAGGGGATGTTGCACGCCTTCGAGAGGGCACCTCCAGGGGTCTTTGGTGCACGGAGGATGTGTAGAGGGTGTGTATGGGCGTGGCACACCGAGCTTCTTTGCGCTGATTTCTTAGCTCAAAGGTGAGGGTCATTCATAGCCCAAACGTAACGTTTACTATAGACATATGCATATTATTTTGAAGCTCTAGATGTTATATATTTAAGGCTGCTAGAACTGCCTCATTTGAACCTTTATAACTCAAGTTATGCTCGCTGGAGTATGAATAGGTCAGGATTGACAGCATTTGCAAATTCTCTTTGAACTTCTCTTGGACTTTTTTTCAATTATTGGTTCCCTGGGAGGTTGCTTCTTTTTGCATGCCCCTTCCTTGGTTCTTCTAGGGACTTCTTTGGTTGTCCTTCTCCTCCTTTGTTCTTACCTAAAATCTTTCAACAACTTCCTAAACATATCAAAGCTCAAAGCAAATCCAAGAAACATTGGTTAAAGCACAAAAATCTCAATTAAAATAAGGAAATCACTAACTTTATTTAAGAAAATAATAAAGAAAACAACTAAAGATGCTCATGCATCACAAGACTAAACTTAAGATCTTACTTATCTCCAAGCAAGAAAAGAACTATGCAAAAAGATTCTCTAATTGAAGTGAGTTGAAGAATTGTTCTATGAAGTTTCGGTGAGTGAAGTGGTCAAGTGACAATGGGATAAATTCCAAATTGTGTGATCATATATGGATTCCAGTGCTTGCTAGTCTTACAGTTGAAAGTCTTAGAGTTTAGAAATTTCATTCAGATGATACATAGGGGTCTCTTTATATGTTTTCATGTTGAAGACAGCTTTTCCGTTTCTTTTTTTTGTTGTGATCATTATTATTTTTCTCAGCTATACTTATTTTCCTTTCTTAACTCTTTTTTGGGGGGGGGTTATTTTCACTTGGCTTTAACCCTAAATGTTCTATCTCAAGGCGGTTTTTTAAAATGGGTTTTCAATCGACACTCCTGAACCAGTTAGTTCATGGTATCGGGTGATGAAGCACCCCTCGAATTTACTTGCTCAAGCCTCTCTCTAGGGGTGTACATGGGCCGAGCCACACGGGGTTTGGCTTAATTCAAACCTGACCCGAAATATAGACTGGACCTAATTTTTAGACCCTGACCCGATCTTAGACCCGATGAAACCTACGCACCTTCGGGTCGGGTGAAATCCGGGTGAAAATCGGGTCATTAGCATATAAAAATCACTTAATCTCCAACCATTATTTCACAATCCACATAGTAAAATTCACTTAAAAATATAACAAGAACCAACCCTTCTCTAAAATTAAAGCATAACCATAATCAATACTAATATTGTCTAATAACACCAAATATTTAAATCAATATAAATAACACAATATTATGCATTAGTCTAAAGTCTTATGCATTTTAAACATAAAACATTAACTTATAATCTTATAATGACTAATAACACAAAATATTAAGGTTTACAATATTTAAATTCCACATAAGAATAGCCATCATCCATCACTAATAACACAAAATATTAATTGTGTCTGATGATCGGGCCACCGGCCCGAGTTCGGGTGACTCGAACTATGGCTCGGACCCGACCCGAAATAATGACTGGGTCTATTTTCAAGACCCTTACCCGGCCCTAGACCCGATGAAATCACACTAAATTAGCCCCTAAAGTGTTCGGGGGCAGGCCGGGCCATGTACACCCCTACCTCTTTCTTTGACACAGCAATACCACAAGCACTTAACTAAGAAACTCTTTGAGTTTTGTTTCTTTTTAACCTTCTTAGCTATTGATGTTCAGAGTCTTACATTTTTCTTTTTCTTTTCTTGCTGCTTCAAGGTTCTATAAATTTTTTAGAACCTCCATAATATTTCTATAAACTTCATTCCATGACTTAAAGCTCCCCATGCAAGTTTTTACAAACATGAAACCTCATTACACAATCACACTACCAGACTTCCACTTTTCTTAATCTTGCTTGCCCCAAATTTTAAAAAATTCTTTAATTTTTTTCCTTCAAGAGTTCTTTGTTGCATGCTTAAAGATATTGGGTACAAGAAATTTCAAAAGTAATGTGAAATTGATGCATTCGCATCTTTAGTAGTTTATATTATGTTTTTCTTATGTTTTTCCCTTATTTCTGTAGGTTTAATTATTTAATCTTCTTCTAATCTCGTCACTTTTAGTGTCATTTGCTACTGAGTATTTTCAAAGTGTTTTGAAGAAAATACAGGATTAAAGAGGTGAAAATCAAGTAGCAAAGAGAGGATGATCAAAGAGCAAGCAAAGTACGTGAGGATTCAAGCCATGCAAAGGAGCTAAGGCATGGGCGTGCCACGCCATGGCTAGGGCATGCCACGCCCTGGAGAGAAGATAAAGAAGGCGTGCAATGCCTAGAGCAGGGGCGTGCCTGATGAGCGGATAATTTATACGCTTTTTGGCATTGTTTTTAGATAGTTTTTAGTAGGATCTAGCTACTTTTTAGTATATTTTTATTAGTTTTTAAGCAAAATTCACATTTCTGGACTTTACTATGAGTTTGTATATTTTTCTATGATTTCAGGTATTTTCTGACTGAAATTGAGGGACCTGAGCAAAAAAATCTGATTCAGAGGCTGAAAAAGGACTGCTGATGCTGTTGGATTCTAACCTCCCTGCACTCGAAATGAAATTTTTTGACCTATAAAAACCCCTAATGGCGCGCTCTCAATTGCGTAGGAAAGTAGACATCCAGGGCTGTCCTGTAATATATAATAGTCCATACTTTGCTCGAGTTTTGATGACGCAAACTGGCATTTAAACGCCAACTTCCTGC
Source organism: Arachis stenosperma (assembly GCF_014773155.1). Lineage (NCBI taxonomy): Eukaryota > Viridiplantae > Streptophyta > Magnoliopsida > Fabales > Fabaceae > Arachis > Arachis stenosperma. The sequence continues at coordinate 23,636,440 of NC_080385.1, forward strand.
CCTATTATGGCATTAAACGCCAAAAACAGGATAGAAGCTGCAGTTAAACGCCCAAAACAGGCTGCAAACTGGCGTTTAACTCCAAGAGAAGTCTCTACACGTGAAAGCTTCAATGCTCAGTCCAAGCACACACCAAGTGGGCCCCGGAAGTAGATTACTGCATCATTTACTTATCTCTGTAAACCCTAGTAACTAGTTTAGTATAAATATGACTTTTTCTCATTGTATTAGACGTCTAGGTTATGCTGGGATCTTTGGATTATCCTTAGATCATCTTTTGATCATCTTTTGATCTCTTGATTACATTTTGGGGGCTGGCTTCACGGCCATGCCTGGACCATTATCACTTATGTATTTTCAACGGTGGAGTTTCTACACACCATAGATTAAGGTGTGGAGCTCTACTGTTCCTCGAGTATTAATGCAATTACTACTGTTTTCTATTCAATTCATGCTTATTCTTGTTCTAAGATATCCATTCGCACAGAAGAACATGATGAATGTGATGATTATGTGACGCTCATCATCATTCTCAACCTATGAATGCGTGCCTGACAAACAGTCCCGTTCTACATGCAAACGAGCTTGAATGCATATCTCTTAGCCTTCTGGTTCACGATCAGAGTCTTCGTGGTATAAGCTAGAATCAATTGGCAGCATTCTTGAGATCCGGAAAGTCTAAACCTTGTCTGTGGTATTCCGAGTAAGATCTGGGATGGGATGACTGTGACGAGCTTCAAACTCGCAAGTGTTGGGCATGGTGACAAACACAAAAGGATCAATGGATCCTATTCCAACATGAGTGAGAACTGACAGATGATTAGCCATGCGGTGACAGTGCATTTGGACCATTTTCACTGAGAGGACGGACGCTAGCCATTGACAACGGTGATCCCCCAACATACAGCTTGCCATAGAAAGGAGTATGAATTTAAGGATTGGATGAAGGCAGTAGGAAAGCATAGATTCAGAAGGAACAACGCATCTCCATACGCTTATCTAAAATTCCCATCAATGAATTACATAAATATCTCTATCTTTATTTTATGTTCATTTATCTTTTAATTATCAAAACTCTATAACCATTTGAATCTGCCTGACTGAGATTTACAAGATGACCATAGCTTGCTTCAAGCCGACAATCTCCGTGGGATCGACCATTACTCATGTAAGGTTTACTACTTGGACGACCCAGTGCACTTGCTGGTTAGTTGTGCGAAGTTGTTAAAAAGAGTTGAGATTACAATTGTGCGTACCAAGTTGTTGGCGCCATTGAGATCACAATTTCGTGCACCAAGTTTTTGGCGCCGTTGCCGGGGATTGTTCGAGTTTGGACAACTGACGGTTCATCTTGTTGCTCAGATTAGGTAATTTTCTTTTTGTTTCAACCTTTATTTTATTTTCAAAAAGTTTTCAAAAATCTTTCAAAATTTTTTTCTCTTTTTCGTTTTTCTAAAGATAATTTTCAAAAAATCCAAAAAAATTAATAAAATCATAAAAACCAAAAATTTTGTGTTTCTTGTTTGAGTCTAGTGTCAATTTTTAAGTTTGATGTCAATTGCATGTTTTATTTTTTCTAAAAAAATATTTTCGAAAACTCATGCATGGTTTTCTTCATGATCTTCCAGTTGTTCTTGGTAAGTCTTCTTGTTTGATCTTCATATTTTCTTGTTTTGTGTCTTTTGTTGTTTTTCATATACATTTTTGCATTCATAGTGTCTAAACATGAAAAATCTCTAAGTTTGGTGTCTTGCATGTTTTTCTTTTCTTGAAAATTTTTCAAAAATAAGTTTTTGATGTTCATCATGATCTTCAAAGTGTTCTTGGTATTCATCTTGACATTCAAAGTGTTCTTGTATGCATCATTGGTTTTGATCCAAAATTTTCATGTTTTGAGTCATTTTTGTGTTTTTCTCTCTCCTCATTAAAAATTCAAAAATAAAAAAAATATATTTTCCTTATTTCACTCATAAATTTGAAATTTTTGGGTTGACTTAGTCAAAAATTTTTAAAATTAGTTGTTTCTTGTTAGTCAAGTCAAGATTTCAATTTCAAAAGTTTATCTTTTCAAAATGTTTTTCAAAATCAAATCTTTTCTTTTTCCTTTTATTATTTTCGAAAATTCTTTTAAATTAATTTTCAAAAATACTTTTCTTAATTTTATCTTTTATTTTTGAAATTAATACTAACAATTAATGTTTTGATTCAAAAATTTCAAGTTTGTTACTTTCTTGTTAAGAAAGATTCAAACTTTAAATTTTAGAATCATATCTTTTAATTTCTTTTTAGTCAAGTCATCAAATTTTAAAAATCAAATCTTTTTCAAAAACAAAATTTTGTTTTTCAATCATATCTTTTTAATCATATCTTTCTCAAATCATATCTTTTTCAATCAAATCTTTTTCAATCATATCTTTTTAAATTTTGATTTCAAAAATCTTTTCTAACTTCTTATCTTTTCAAAATTGATTTTCAAATCTTTTTCAACTAACTAATTGACTTTTTGTTTGTTTTACTATTTCTTATCTTTTTCAAAACCACCTAACTATTTTTCTCTCTCTAATTTTCGAAAATCACCTTCTTCTTTTTCAAAATTCTTTTTAATTAACTAATTGTTTCAAATTTTAATTTTAATTTAATTTTTTCTCTTAATTTTCGAATTCTAACTAAATTTTTAAATAAAAACAAAAATATTTTCCTTTTCTTTTTAACTATTTTCGAAAACTATCTCTCTCTCATCCTCTTCTATTTATTTATTTAATCACTAACACTCTTCTCTTCTTCTTATAATTCGAACCCTCTCTCCCTCTCTGTGTTTGAATTCTTCTCTTCTCCTTCTCCTATTCTTATCTTCTTCTACTCACATAAAGGAATCTCTATATTGTGACATAGAGGATTCCTCTTCTTTTCTGTTCTCTTCTTTTTCATATAAGCAGGAGCAAGGACAAGGACATTCTTGTTGAAGCAGATCCTGAACCTGAAAGGACTTTGAAGAAGAAGCTAAGAGAAGCTAAAGTACAACAATCCAGAGAAAACCTTATAGAGAATCTCGAAAAAGAAGGAGACATGGCTGAACCCAACAACAATGCAAGGAAGATGCTTGGTGACTTCACTGCACCAAATTCTAACTTCCATGGAAGAAGCATCTCAATCCCTGCCATTGGAGCAAACAACTTTGAGCTAAAGCCTCAATTAGTTTCTCTGATGCAATAGAATTGCAAGTTTCATGGACTTCCATCAGAAGATCTTTTTCAGTTCTTAACTGAATTCTTGCAGTTCTGTGATACTGTTAAGACCAATAGAGTTGATCCCGAGGTCTACAAGCTTATGCTTTTCCCTTTTGCTATAAGAGACAGAGCTAGAGTACGGTTGAACTCTCAATCTAGAGATAGCCTGAACTCTTGGGATAAGCTGGTCACAGCTTTCTTAGCCAAGTTCTTTCCTCCTCAAAAGCTGAGCAAGCTCAGAGTAGATGTTCAAACCTTCAGGCAGAAAGAAGGTGAATCCCTCTATAAAGCTTGGGAAAGATACAAGCAACTGACCAAAAAGTGTCCTTCTGACATGCTTTCAGAATGGACCATCCTGGATATATTCTATGATGGTCTGTCTGAATTGTCTAAAATGTCATTGGACCATTCTGCAGGTGGATCTATTCACCTAAAAAAACGTGTGCAGAAGCTCAGGAACTCATTGAAATGGTTGCAAATAACCAGTTCATGTACACCTCTAAAAGGAATCCTGTGAGTAATGGGACGCCTCAGAGGAAGGGAGTTCTTGAAATTGATGCTCTGAATGCCATATTGGCTTAGAACAAAATGTTAACTCAGCAAGTCAATATGATTTCTCAGAGTCTAAATGGTTTGCAAAATGTATCCAACAGTACTAAAGAGGCATCTTCTGAAGAAGAAGCCTATGATCTTGAGAACTCTGCAATGACAGAGGTGAATTACATGGATGAAGCCTATGGAAACACCTATAATCCCTCATGGAGAAATCATCCAAATCTCTCATGGAAGGATCAACAAAAGCCTCAACAAGGCTTTAATAATGGTGGAAGAAACAGGTTTAGCAATAGCAAGCCTTTTCCATCACCCTCTCAGCAACAGACAGAGAATTCTAAGCAGAACCCCTCTAGCTTAGCAAACATAGTCTCTGATCTATCTAAGGCCACTCTAAGTTTTATGAATGAAACAAGGTCCTCCATTAGAAATTTGGAGGCACAAGTGGGCCAGCTGAGTAAAAGAGTCACTGAAACTCCTCCTAGTACTCTCCCAAGCAATACAGAAGAGAATCCAAAAAGAGAATGCAAGGCTATAACCTTACTTGATGTGGCCGAACCTAGAGAGGAAGAGGAGGACGTGAATCCCAGTGAGGAAGACCTCATGGGACGTCCTCTGGACAAAAAAGAGTTCCCAATTGAGGAACCTAAGGAATCTGAGGCTCACCTAGAGACAATAGAGATTCCATTAAACCTATTGCTACCATTCATGAGCTCTGATGACTATTTCTCCTCTGAAGAGGATGAAGATATTACTGAAGAGCAAGTTGCTAAGTACCTTGGAGCAATCATGAAGCTGAATGCCAAGTTATTTGGTAATGAGACTTGGGAGGATGAACCCCCCTTGCTCACCAATGAACTCAATAACTTGATTAGGCAGACACTACCTCAAAAGAAAGAGGATCCCAAAAGGTTCTTAATACCTTGTACCATAGGCACCATGACCTTTGAGAAGGCTTTGTGTGACCCAGAGTCAGGCATAAACCTTATGCCACTCTCTGTCATGTAGAAACTGGGAATCTTTGAGGTCTAAGCTGCAAGAATCTTACTAGAGATGGCAGACAAATCAATGAAAAAGGCTTATGGACTAGTAGAGGACGTGCTAGTGAAGGTTGAAGGCCTTTACATCCCTGCTGATTTCATAATCCTAGATACTGGAAAAGATGAGGATAAATCCATCATCCTTGGCAGGCCTTTCCTGGCCACAGCAAGAGCTGTGATTGATGTTAACAGAGGAGAGTTGGTCCTTCAATTGAATGAGGACTATCTTGTGTTCAAGACTCAAGGTTCTCCTTATGTACACATGGAGAAGAAGCATGAAAAACTTCTCTCGATACAGAGTCAAGCAAAGCCCCCATATTCAAACTCTAAGTTTAGTGTTGGGAGGCCACAGCCAAACTCTAAGTTTGGTGTTGAGATGTCACAACCAAACTCTAAATTTGGTGTTGGGAGGCCCCAACCATGCTCTGAATATCTGTGAGACTCCATGAGAGCTCACTGTCAAGCTATTGATATTAAAAAAGTGCTTATTGGGAGGCAACCCAATTTTTATTTATCTATGTTATTTTATGTTTTCTTTAGGTTGATGATCATGTGGAGTCACAAAAATAACTGCAAAAATCAAAGCAAATTCAAAAACAGCATTAAAAATAGCACACCCTGGAGGATAAGCTTACTGGCATTTAAACGCCAGAAATGGGCACCAGACTGGCGTTTAACGCCAGAAAAGGGCACAAAGCTGGCGTTTAACGCCAGAAACAAACAACAGCTTAGCGTTAAACGCCAGGAAAGGTATATAATCTGGCGTTTAATACTAGAAACAAGCAGCAGTCTGGTGTTAAATGCCAGGATTGCACAATAAGGGCATTTTGCACGCCTAAAAGGAGCAGGGATGAGAAATCCTTGACCCCTCAGGATCTGTAGACCCCACAGGATCCCCACCTACCCCACCTCTCTCTCTCCCCCTCACACATCTCTATAACACTCCACCCAAAACACCACTCACCAATCAAATCCTATCATCTTCCCTATATTCTCTTCACCAATCACCTCCATATCTCTCCCCAAAAAAATCCCACCTACCTCACTTTCAAATTCAAACACTTTTCCCTCCCTAACCCACCCAATTCTATTCGGCCACTCTCCCTCTCTTTCCCTATAAATACCCCTCTTCACTCCTTCATTTTCACACATCACAAACACTCTCTTACCCCTTTGGCCGAACCACTATCTCCCTCCATCTCCTCTATTTTCTTCTTCTCCTCCTTCTTTCTTTCTTCTTTTGCTCGAGAACGAGCAAACCTTTTAAGTTTGGTGTGGTAGAAGCATTGCTTTTTGTTTTTCCATAACCATTTATGGCACCTAAGGCCGGAGAAACCTCTAGAAAGAGAAAAGGGAAGGCAAAAGCTTCCACCTCTGAGTCATGGGAGATGGAGAGATTCATCTCAAAGGTCTATCAAGACCACTTCTATGAAGTTGTGGCCAAGAAGAAGGTGATCCCTGAGGTCCCTTTCATGCTCAAGAAAAATGAGTATCCGGAGATCCGACATGAAATTCGAAGAAGAGGTTGGGAAGTTTTTACCAACCCCATTCAACAAGTCAGAATCTTAATAGTTCAAGAGTTCTATGCCAATGCATGGATCACTAGGAACCATGATCAAAGTATGAACCCGAATCCAAAGAATTAGCTTACAATGGTTCGAGGGAAATACTTAGATTTCAGTCCAGAAAATGTAAGGTTGGCGTTCCACTTGCCAATGATGCAAGAAAATGCACGCCCCTACACTAGAAAGGTCAACTTTAATCAAAGGTTAGACCAAGTCCTCATAGACATATGTGTGGAAGGAGCTCAATGGAAAAGAGACTCAAGAGACAATCCGGTTCAATTGAGAAGACCGGACCTTAAGCCTGTGGTTAGAGGATGGTTGGAGTTCATCCAACGCTCCATTATTCCTACTAGCAACCGATTTGAAGTGAATGTGGATCGGGCCATTATGATCCATAGTATCATGATTGGGGAGGAAGTGGAAGTTCATGAGATCATACCACTAGAACTCTACAAGGTAGTTGACAAGTCCTCCACTTTGGCAAGGTTAGCCTTTTCTCATCTTATTTGTCACCTATGCAATTTGGCTAGGATTGACATAGAAGGAGACATCCTCATTGAAGAGGACAAGCCCATCACTAAGAAAAGGATGGAGCAAACAAGATAGCCCACTCATGGACCTCAACAATAGCATGAGGAAATTCCTCATGAAATCCCTGAGATGCCTCAAGGGATGCATTTTCCTCCACACAACTATTGGGAGTAACTCAACACCTCTTTGGAAGGCTTGAGTTATAAGATGGACCAACTAAGGGTGGAGCACCAAGAGCACTCCCTCATTCTCCACGAGATTAGAGAAGATCAAAGAGCTATGAGGGAGGAGCAACAAAGGCAAGGAAGAGACATAGAGGAGCTTAGGCGTTCCATTGGATCTTCAAGAGGAAGAACTAGCCGCCATCACTAAGGTGGACCCGTTCTTTGATTTCCTTGTTCTTATTCTTCTGTTTTTCGAATTTGATGCTTTATGTTTGTCTATGTTTATGTCTTCATTACATGATCGTTAGTGTCTAGTGTCTATGCCTTAAAGCTATGAATAATTCCATGAATCATTCACCTCTCTTAAATGAAAAATGTGCTTAATTACAAAAGAACAAGAAGTACTTGGATTTCAAATTTTATCTTGAAATTAGTTTAATTATCTTGATATGGTGGCAATACTTTTTGTTTTCTGAATGAATGCTTGAACAGTGCATATTTTTTATAGTGAAGTTTATGAATGTTAAAATTGTTGGCTCTTGAAGGAATGATGAACAAAGAGAAATGTTATTGATAATCTAAAAAATCATGAAATTGATTCTTGAAGCAAGAAAAAGCAGTGAATAACAAGCTTGCAAAAAAAAGAAAAAAAAGGCAAAAAAAAAAGAGAAAGAAAGAAAAAGCAAACAGAAAAAGCTAATAGCCCTTTAAACCAAAAGGCAAGGGCAAGAAGGATCCAAGGCTTTGAGCATTAATGGATAGGAGGGCCCAAGAAAATAAAATCCAGGCCTAAGCGGCTAAATCAAGCTGTCCCTAACCATGTGCTTGTGTCATGAAGGTCCAAGTGAAAAGTTTGAGACTGAGTGGTTAAAGTCGTGATCCAAAGCAAAAAGAGTGTGCTTAAGAACTCTGGAAACCTCTAATTGGGGACTTTAGCAAAGCTAAGTCACAATCTGAAAAGGTTCACCCAGTTATGTGTTGTAACACCCTAACTACCAAAGCTCACGCTTCCGGCTGCGCAACTCTGATAGCTCGGACATTACGACGACACTTATACTATTTAATACTAAAATATGAGCCTGTTTAAATCTTTTTACCACAATATCGTTCCCAAGATACTCCATTCGATAACGTACATCCATAGATATCATACAACTTATAATAAACTCGTAAAGAGTACATCCATGTATATACATACATACATATATATATATATATATATATATATATATATATATATATATATATATATATATATATATATACTACAAACATTAACCAATACAATCCCTATCCCTCTTACAAAATATATCAAGATAAAGGCGAGGGTACAAAAATAATAATCTAAAGCAATACAGAGCATCTCAATAACAAATAATTAAACTCTTCATAACTTCTGCGCCCAAATCCTGAAAGGGAAAAAATGTAGGGGGTGAGAACATCATCCTCGAAAGGATTCTCAGTAGAGGGTTTTTGGGAATTACTGTAATAGGATACATAAAGATAAACCATACCAGTGATTATTAACCATCTTATGCCTCTTTTCAAAAACAACAGTTTACAATAAAAGTAAAGTCAGAAATCTTTTCTGAAAGAGGAACCGTTCAATTCTCAAAACATCAAAGCATTTCAAAAAGGTTTATCTATACTGAACCAAAATAACCTTTCATATCTTATTCCAAACCAGAACCATAAAACCGAAATCAACCATCGGTCCATCTCATTCAACCACGGCCCTAGGCCCAAACAATCCAACCACAACCAATCCACCACAATCCAACATAGTTCCAGAAGCAAACACAAGTAGGAAGATGCAAACACAAACAAACAGTTATTGCAAGTAGAACAATTAGCAGTTAATCACATAGGCAAACCAAGTACAATATGCATACCCAAACAATGTCACATAGATGCATATGATGCATGCCTGTCCCTAGTGGCTGATGATATCATCTGTCGGTTATAGAGCCAACCCGACAAGTCCTGGTAGCTAACCATTGGACTGTCCCTCTGTCGCGCATCCCCAACTCGAGTTATACTCATCATAAATTTGATCATAAACATGATCCATATCCATCACCCTCACTGGTGAATATTTCGGGGGCGAGCTCATCCGGGACTTTCACAGTGCCCGGCCACACTTACGACATAGGGTCAACAGAGTATCAAGTCTCAACCTGGAGCACGTGGTGGCTAGCCACTGCTACTACCCAGGGAAACTCGTATCTCAGATAGTGGAAGTGCAAATCACAATTATCAATAATTCAGCATATACATGCATTCATTCTCATCCGTGGATCAACATCTATCTCAGCCATCCGGCTCATGGTTCAGTCCAGAACCAGCCAATATTCATAGCATACACAGCCATTCCGGCTCACGGTTCAATCCAGAACCAGCCAATATTCATAACATACACAGCCATTCCGGCTCACGGTTCAATCCAAGAACCAGCCAATATTCATAACATACACAGCCATTCCGGCTCACAACAAAACAGCACTTCCACATTCAACATCATCAACTCGTAAAATCGGCATTTAAGCCATAATTCACTTTTTCTCAAATCATTTCACTTTGAAATCAAGTTTCAACTCTTTTTAGCCTTGGCTTTTAGAAATCTCATTTCTCAAATCATCTCAGGCTCATAAGCCAAATTTACTCAAAGTGAGTTTCCTTTTTAAAACAGAGCCACTCTCGGCATTCTCTTTCCAAACTTCCAAACCATGGAAAGTTAAGGATTTATTTCAAAGCATTCAAAATCACCCATCCAACAATGGGATTTATAACAAAAGTTTCTCGGCAGAGTCCCAAGTCTCTAGGGAAGGTCAACCTATATCAATTCCTTAAAATTCATTGAAACTCTTAAAATCATAGATTCTCGGTTCAAGTAAATAAAACTGAATTTACTATAAAACCGGCCATACAAAATCACAAGTTCCAACCCGGTCCAAAAATCAACTCATTTGAAACGGAACCGGTTCATTTGAATCAAACCACTTTCAGGTTTCTTTTTAGAACCCATTTTTCTAACTCTTCCAAAATGCCTCAAACTTGATTAATCAATCAAAAGTCTAGATTCCTTTGAAATCACTAAAAACTCCTTTTTATATTAAAATCAATATTAGAGCATCATTCTTTCCTTCAGTAATTCAAACGGTAAAAATAGTTCAGTTCTAATTAAGCCGAACTCAACGTATAAGGTTCATTAAATAAATTAAGCTTGAAAACATAAATATCCTCTTAATAAATCAAATAATACAATTTCTCAAATCTAACCCTTTTTAAATAACTTTTCAAACAAGACTAGGATTTTGCAGAAATTTTGGCAGCACCTCCCCTAAAACTTGGACTTTTGCCACCCGGTTCGGGTCCCAACTAAACCGTTTCTCATTCCTTTTCAACAGCTCAAAACCAGAAATCAATTTAAAGCAAGCTAAATCCAACAATCGCCTCAGTGGCGTATCTCAAGGATACCATTTCAAAATCAACTCAATATCAATCGATATAACTCATTTCCAAAGCTTTAAAGAAACGGTTCAATAACAAATCATTTGTCCAAAACCAAATCAATTAAAATAAACCAGGCTGAATTCAAAAGTGCATTCGACTTTTCATATCATCAAAATAATTAACTCAATTCAAATCAATCCTCAACGGATTAAACTCAGATATCAAAGCTTCAAAAGAATCAACTCCAAAAGCATTTCATTTTACAAATCCACACAACAACCATTCATCAAAACCAAATTATGGTTACATTCATCCAGGACAATCAACAACACATAAGGATTATACAATCACCAAATACATTATCTCACATCAGTATCCATCTGTAATAATTCCAATAATAAACTATAGTTTTCGGAAAGCGCCCCTACCTCAAAACGCAATTTCATAACCCAAACGTGTCACAGAATCCTTTTCACCTCAGCCCGAACCGACGGCAACCAAAACCTCAGCTCCCAGCCACTTTCGCAATATCCATCGCAACACTAATCGCAACGTACAATAACTGAGACTCAATCTTATAGCGATTAACGCCGCAAAACCTCAGCGTATGATAACAGAATAGTAACCAGAGAGCTTTCAAATCAAAAACGCTTACCGAACGAAGAAGGAACGGCTGAACCGGAACAGCGGCGATCACCGAACCGGCTTGGCGGCAATCCGGCAGCTACCTCAAGCGGCAGCGGTGACCGAACTCCGGCGATGAAGACTGAAACCCACATACAGAAACGGTAAGGCTTCCGGAATCTTAAACGAACGAAAACCAAATTCAAAACCCTTACCGGCCAACTTTTTCGGCGACGGCAGCAGGGTCTCGATTGGCAAAAGCTGAGTCCGGAGCTCCGGCGGTGCTTCCAGAGGTCACAGAACCTTTCCCGGCGGCTGAAATCATGGAGATACAGCTCTCTTCTCCGGTAGAAACACCTGCGGCGGCCTGAATTTCTCTGCCGGTGGCGGTTTAGGCTTACCATTATTAGCAGCAGCGAGCTCAGATGGTGGCAGCGACGTGAGGCGGCGGCGTCTTCTCCCCACCTGCGGCAACCCTCGGCGGCGACGCACAGAACTCCTTTAGCGGCAACGAGGGTGGAGCTTCTCCTCAGCCCGTGGCTCGCAGCTCACGTTTCCCCTCTCAACGGCGCTCTTCCATTCGCGCCTCCAACGGCACCGGTGAAGGCAGCTTCTGTGGCAACGGCAAGGAAGCTCGCGACGGTGACCGGCGGCGTCAGACCCTAGCACTGGCGGCGGCACATCGTGAACCCTCCCCGCAAGGCCTTCCCGTCACTCTCTTCGCGATTAGCAATGGCAAATGACGAGCTTCGACGGCGAGGCGTGGCACGATGGCGGCGGCGCCGTGGCATCGACAAAGCACGGCGAACTGGAGAGCGAATAGCGGCGGCCCTGCACAGCGCGGCGGCAGTGAGCTCTCTCTCTCTCCCCCTGACCGGCGCACTCTCCCTTCTCTCCGTTTTCTGCTTCTGTTTCCTTTTCTCTTAGGAAACTGTTGGGTTGCAGGTTCGCTGAAGGGAAGAAGAAAGGGGTGGCGGCTGCTATGCTTAGGAATTAGGGTTTCATTTTTGAAACTTAGGGTTAGGGGCAATATAGTAATTTCACATAAAATTGGGAATAATATAGTAATTGAAACTCAATGTAAATCCAACACTAATTGTACATAGAAAATACTATTTGCTCATCAATTTCACAAATTATTTTCAATAAAATGTCCAATTCTAAAAATTAGAAATAGTATACTTAATTCCTTTATTTTCCAAAATAGCAGTAATAATATTTAAAATATTACTTATCTAATCCAAATCATATAAAATCCTTATTATTTCATAACTATCAACCTTATACTTTAAATATAGAAAATAGTCCAATAATTATAAAATTGGATAATAATCATAACTTATCTCAAATCCAATAAATCAAAACTTGCCTGAATTATCTTTAATAAAATAATTTCTGAAATTAATGCTATAAATAACTATATGATTTGAGACTTGATAATAAAAAGACTTTTCAAAGGTTCTGGGTCTTACATTCTACCCACCTTATAAAAATTTTCGCCCTCGAAAATTGATACAAAACGAAAGAAATTTCATATCAGTTCACCTTTAAACACATTTAAGGAAAAAGCAAAAATATCTCAAAATATAAACATATATACGGTTTTCAAATACTTGGGTGGTCATATGCCTAAAGATACAAAGGTAGGAGTGTGATTGCAAGGCAAACATTACAAGATAGGCTCAATGCACAAGGTCACATAATCTCAAGACTTTACAAAAACTTGAGGTAACAAAATAGGGTCTAAATCAAGATAGGCGTTCACAAAGCAAAGTGGTAATTAATGTTGTAAAAGGCTGCAAAGCATATTGGTATTTAAACAGCGGCATAACGTTCGCTGACAAATCTTGTTCCCACTTCAGAACTTCAATTTCCCAACTCCACCAATCATTTTACAACCTCATAGCCGATCATAAGCCTAACAACCGCAAACCCGTTCGCAAGGAACAAAACACCCACAACTCATAACGTTACACACCTACCGCTTCATCTTCCACATACACATATCACGTCTTAAAGAACTAACGCATCGTGTTACTACGTCTATAAGTCGCACGTGATATTAAAACAATTCTCGAGTCTACTCAGAAGGATACAAGATCATAGAAAGGAGAGTCAAATGTCAAGGATAGTACTCATAGATTTGGGAGAATGTATCCAATCCAGGTAAACAAAGACACTCAACTAATGAAGTTTGCTAGAAACAATTCAATTGACAACCTCAAAGATAACTCTTGAATCAAAGAAATCCAATGGGATCAACAAGGAGAAGGATTAGTACATCCATTTGAGACAAATTCAAGCTGAATCGAAGAAGTATGAGGTTTATAGAAGAGAAGATTTTAAACCCAAGACAAAGCTCACAGAACTCAAAAGCATGATTAAATACTTCCGAATGCATTGTTCACAAAAGAATCGAAAACTTGCAAAAAATTCACTTCGCAATTTAGAAGAAAAGTTAAGTAACAAATATTCTCCAAGAGAATAACAAAAGCAATAACGTGGCTTAGCTGTAATACAATTTTAGGTTGAAGCAGATCATGCAGAATTTTAAAAACAAAATGCACACCAGTTTGGCTAAGAGCTAAAATATTTTCCCAGATATTTTAGAAAGGTAATTAGATGCACAACTTAACCAAAAGTAATTCATAAAACTCGGAAGAAGAATCAAATGCTTGTTCAAAAATCATCAAAGTCCATATTCAAACAAGCGTGTATGACATTTATAGCAAGGACAAAAGAGGAGTTAAACTCTTTTTAGAAAAGAAATTCCGAGGTAAAAATTCGCTTACAATCTGGTAAAGGAAACAAGTAGTGTGTTACAAACGGACATGTTTCCACTAACCAAGGAAGCTTCTCAAAACTTCATTTAAAATAGCACATGTCAACTTTAAATCATCTTTGTCAAAATTGAACAATGGCTTCAATTTCAATCAAACAACAGAAAAATAAATTCAGTTTAGAACCTTTTCAAAGAGAATTCAAAAGTTCAAAAAGTCCGAAACAAGAATCCAAAGTATACTTGAAATCACCATCTCAGAAGGATATTCAAGAAAATTAGGATGTACTTAAAAAGAGTCAAGCCATGCAAGAGAGGGTTTTAAATCAAGGTAGTTCAAACAAGATTCACCAGTCGTGAAACATCCAACAAGCTTCCAATTGACCCAAAAGAAAAGTCGTAGGGAAAGACAACTCAATCATTAGTAATTTCTCAAGGATAAATCTTTGACTAAAAACTCCTGTAAAGATAATAAGAGGATATATAAATGATGCACTATTTTGAAACGAATCAAACTAACTCACATAAGAATGAGATTCACAAGATTGAAAAAACCAAGATCAATGGTAATGTTCACAAATTGTAAAAGATTAGTTAAAAAATAAGGTCAAGTATGATATTCATATAGATGGAAGGTTTAGTAGAGAATTTAGTCCGTTCATAGGAAGAAAGCTATGAGTCCAACACTCTCAAAAGAACAACAATGGCATAAATCATATAGCATGCTAAATCAAACTCAATTCAAAATAAGTTAAGTAAAGCTTATCAAATGAGACTCAACTGGGATAAAAGTGAATAAGCTTTCCTTTCCAAAATTTTGAAAAATATCCAAATACCTAATCAAATGAAGATGTGCGTTGGAACCGTAGTAAAATTACTAGAAAGTCAAATTGTAATTTAAAGTAAATGCAGTTCTGTAAACCAATAAAAGTACAGGCGAGATATTAGAAATAAATAGTTGTTAAACTGTGTAAGAAATCTTCAAAGTTTCATATATAGATAAGTATACACCTATTCAACAGCAATTTTCATAAAAATCTCAAAAATTGGCTGTAATCACTGTTAAATAAGAGAAAAATTGAATCAACAATCTCTCTAATAATGAACTCGAAATCCGGAGTAAAAGGCACAGCGCATCAAGACAAGTTCAAAGCTATATCAAAGAATACGTGAATCAAGAAGAACTCAAACCGAGGAAGATAGATGCAACAAGGATTCCAAACAAGCATATGCAATTAAGTTCAAACAGGAATGCATATGAATGGAGGAATAAAGTTGAAAAATCAAGCTACTTTTCAAAAGGATTAGTAACCAAGAACTTCAAGTTAGGATACGAAAGAATAGGTCGACTCAAACAGAATTCTAGACACATAACTAAGCAGCCTCGAGAAAAGTTTTCAACGTTCCCAGAACCCGCGATTCGCTTAACTCAAAACTCGGATTTCATCTATGATAACTCATTAGTGCTTTCATATACAAAATTTACTAGTATTAAGCCGACCAAACTTAATACCAAGAATTATGCAATGCAAGAGTAACAGCGTTAATCAATAGATCGTCATGTGCATAAATCTCTAATTCTCGTCATCCGACAAGACCTAATACATGACAAAAGCTCAGAGTATGCAATTGAAGCATAGTCGGTCCATTCCTCAGGCTCTACAGGAAGGACTGCTCTGATACCATAATGTAACACCCTAACTACCAAAGCTCACGCTTCCGGCTGCGCAACTCTGATAGCTCGGGCATTACGACGACACTTATACTATTTAATACTAAAATATGAGCCTGTTTAAATCTTTTTACCACAATATCGTTCCCAAGATACTCCATTCGATAACGTACATCCATAGATATCATACAACTTATAATAAACTCGTAAAGAGTACATCCATGTATATACATACATATATATATATATATATATATATATATATATATATATATAAATAATACTACAAACATTAACCAATACAATCCCTATCCCTCTTACAAAATATATCAAGATAAAGGCGAGGGTACAAAAATAATAATCTAAAGCAATACAGAGCATCTCAATAACAAATACTTAAACTCTTCATAACTTCTGCGCCCAAATCCTGAAAGGGGAAAAATGTAGGGGGTGAGAACATCATCCTCGAAAGGGTTCTCAGTAGAGGCTTTTTGGGAATTACTGTAATAGGATACATGAAGATAAACCGTACCAGTGATTATTAACCATCTTATGCCTCTTTTCAAAAACAACAGTTTACAATAAAAGTAAAGTCAGAAATCTTTTCTGAAAGAGGAACCGTTCAATTCTCAAAACATCAAAGCATTTCAAAAAGGTTTATCTATACTGAACCAAAATAACCTTTCATATCTTATTCCAAACCAGAACCACAAAACCGAAATCAACCATCGGTCCATCTCATTCAATCACGGCCCTAGGCCCAAACAATCCAACCACAACCAATCCACCACAATCCAACATAGTTCCAGAAGCAAACACAAGTAGGAAGATGCAAACACAAACAAACAGTTATTGCAAGTAGAACAATTAGCAGTTAATCACATAGGCAAACCAAGTACAATATGCATACCCAAACAATGTCACATAGATGCATATGATGCATGCCTGTCCCTAGTGGCTGATGATATCATCTGTCGGTTATAGAGCCAACCCGACAAGTCCTGGTAGCTAACCATTGGACTGTCCCTCTGTCGCGCATCCCCAACTCGAGTTATACTCATCATAAATTTGATCATAAACATGATCCATATCCATCACCCTCACTGGTGAATATTTCGGGGGCGAGCTCATCCGGGACTTTCACAGTGCCCGGCCACACTTACGACATAGGGTCAACAGAGTATCAAGTCTCAACCTGGAGCACGTGGTGGCTAGCCACTGCTACTACCCAGGGAAACTCGTATCTCAGATAGTGGAAGTGCAAATCACAATTATCAATAATTCAGCATATACATGCATTCATTCTCATCCGTGGATCAACATCTATCTCAGCCATCCGGCTCACGGTTCAGTCCAGAACCAGCCAATATTCATAGCATACACAGCCATTCCGGCTCACGGTTCAATCCAGAACCAGCTAATATTCATAACATACACAGCCATTCCGGCTCACGGTTCAATCCAAGAACCAGCCAATATTCATAACATACACAGCCATTCCGGCTCACAACAAAACAGCACTTCCACATTCAACATCATCAACTCGTAAAATCGGCATTTAAGCCATAATTCACTTTTTCTCAAATCATTTCACTTTGAAATCAAGTTTTAACTCTTTTTAGCCTTGGCTTTTAGAAATCTCATTTCTCAAATCATCTCAGGCTCATAAGCCAAATTTACTCAAAGTGAGTTTCCTTTTTAAAACAGAGCCACTCTCGGCATTCTCTTTCCAAACTTCCAAACCATGGAAAGTTAAGGATTTATTTCAAAGCATTCAAAATCACCCATCCAACAATGGGATTTATAACAAAAGTTTCTCGGCAGAGTCCCAAGTCTCTAGGGAAGGTCAACCTATATCAATTCCTTAAAATTCATTGAAACTCTTAAAATCATAGATTCTCGGTTCAAGTAAATAAAACTGAATTTACTATAAAACCGGCCATACAAAATCACAAGTTCCAACCCGGTCCAAAAATCAACTCATTTGAAACGGAACCGGTTCATTTGAATCAAACCACTTTCAGGTTTCTTTTTAGAACCCATTTTTCTAACTCTTCCAAAATGCCTCAAACTTGATTAATCAATCAAAAGTCTAGATTCCTTTGAAATCACTAAAATCTCCTTTTTATATTAAAATCAATATTAGAGCATCATTCTTTCCTTCAGTAATTCAAACGGTAAAAATAGTTCAGTTCTAAATAAGCCGAACTCAACGTATAAGGTTCATTAAATAAATTAAGCTTGAAAACATAAATATCCTCTTAATAAATCAAATAATACAATTTCTCAATCTAACCCTTTTTAAATAACTTTTCAAACAAGACTAGGATTTTGCAGAAATTTTGGCAGCACCTCCCCTAAAACTTGGACTTTTGCCACCCGGTTCGGGTCCCAACTAAACCGTTTCTCATTCCTTTTCAACAGCTCAAAACCAGAAATCAATTTAAAGCAAGCTAAATCCAACAATCGCCTCAGTGGCGTATCTCAAGGATACCATTTCAAAATCAACTCAATATCAATCGATATAACTCATTTCCAAAGCTTTAAAGAAACGGTTCAATAACAAATCATTTGTCCAAAACCAAATCAATTAAAATAAACCAGGCTGAATTCAAAAGTGCATTCGACTTTTCATATCATCAAAATAATTAACTCAATTCAAATCAATCCTCAACGGATTAAACTCAGATATCAAAGCTTCAAAAGAATCAACTCCAAAAGCATTTCATTTTACAAATCCACACAACAACCCATTCATCAAAACCAAATTATGGTTACATTCATCCAGGACAATCAACAACACATAAGGATTATACAATCACCAAATACATTATCTCACATCAGTATCCATCTGTAATAATTCCAATAATAAACTATAGTTTTCGGAAAGCGCCCCTACCTCAAAACACAATTTCATAACCCAAACGTGTCACAGAATCCTTTCCACCTCAGCCCGAACCGACGGCAACCAAAACCTCAGCTCCCAGCCACTTTCGCAATATCCATCGCAACACTAATCGCAACGTACAATAACTGAGACTCAATCTTATAGCGATTAACGCCGCAAAACCTCAGCGTATGATAACAGAATAGTAACCAGAGAGCTTTCAAATCAAAAACGCTTACCGAACGAAGAAGGAACGGCTGAACCGGAACAGCGGCGATCACCGAACCGGCTTGGCGGCAATCCGGCAGCCACCTCAAGCGGCAGCGGCGACCGAACTCCGGCGATGAAGACTGAAACCCACATACAGAAACGGTAAGGCTTCCGGAATCTTAAACGAACGAAAACCGAATTCAAAACCCTTACCGGCCAACTTTTTCGGCGACGGCAGCAGGGTCTTGATTGGCAAAAGCTGAGTCCGGAGCTCCGGCGGTGCTTCCAGAGGTCACAGAACCTTTCCCGGCGGCTGAAATCATGGAGATACAGCTCTCTTCTCTGGTAGCAACACCTGCGGCGGCCTGAATTTCTCTGCCGGTGGCGGTTTAGGCTTACCATTATTAGCAGCAGCGAGCTCAGATGGTGGCAGCGACGTGAGGCGGCGGCGTCTTCTCCCCACCTGCGGCAACCCTCAGCGGCGACGCACAGAACTCCTTTAGCGGCAACGAGGGTGGAGCTTCTCCTCAGCCCGTGGCTCGCAGCTCACGTTTCCCCTCAACGGCGCTCTTCCATTCGCGCCTCCAACGGCACCGGTGAAGGCAGCTTCTGTGGCAACGGCAAGGAAGCTCGCTGGTGCACGAAATTGTGATCACTACTTTGTCCATATTCAAATAATCCCCGGTAATGGCTCCAAAGACTTGGTGCTCAATACCATGGCATAAACACAACTTCGCACAACTAACCAGCAAGTGCACTGGGTCGTCCAAGTAATAAACCTTACGTGAGTAAGGGTCGATCCCACGGAGATTGTTGCTATGAAGCAAGCTATGGTCACCTTGTAAATCTCAGTCAGGCAGACTCAAATGGGTATGGTGATAAACGAATAAAGCATAAAGATAAAGATAGAGATACTTATGTATATCATTGGTGAGAGCTTCAGATAAGCGTATGAAGATGCCTTCCCTTCCGTCTCTCTGCTTTCCTACAGTCTTCATCCAATCCTTCTCACTCCTTTCCATGGCAAGCTCGTGTAGGGTTTCACCGTTGTCAGTGGCTACCTCCCATCCTCTCAGTGAAAACGATTGCATATGCTCTGTCACAGCACGCGGAATTCAGCTGTCGGTTCTCGGTCAGGCCAGAATAAAATCCATCGATTCTTTTGTGTCTGTCACTAACGCCCCGCCTGCTAGGAGTTTGAAGCACGTCACAGTTATTCAATCATTGAATCCTACTCAGAATACCACAGACAAGGTTAGACCTTCCGGATTCTCTTGAATGCCGCCATCAGTTCTTGCCTATACCACGAAGACTCTGATCTCACGGAATGGCTGGCTCGTTTGTCAGGCGAGCACTCGGTTGTCAGGCGATCAACCATGCATCGTGTATCAGGAATCCAAGAGATATTCACTAAGCCTCGGATGCTTGTAGAACAAGAATGGTTGTCAGTCACTTTGTTCATAAGTGAGAATGGTGATGATCCGTGACAATCATCACCCTCACCAAGTTGAAAAACAAGTGATATCTTGGACAAAGAACAAGCGGAATTGAATAGAGGAACAATAGTAATTGCATTAATACTCGAGGTACAGCAGAGCTCCACACCTTAATCTATGGTGTGTAGAAACTCCACCGTTGAAAATACATAAGAACAAGGTCTAGGCATGGCCGTGAGGCCAGCCTCCCAGTGATCTAAGATAGCATAAAACTCAAAGATAGCTACCAAGATGTCAAATACATTAGTCAAAGGTCCTACTTATAGAAAACTAGTAGCCTAAGGTGTACAAAGATGAGTAAATGACATAAAAATCCACTTCCGGGCCCACTTGGTGTGTGCTTGGGCTGAGCAAATGAAGCTTTTTTCGTGTAGAGACTCCTCTTGGAGTTAAACACCAGCTTTCATGCCAGTTTGGGCGTTTAACTCCCATTTAGGTGCCAGTTCCGGCGTTTAACGCTGGAATTTCTTGAGGTGACTTTGAACGCCGGTTTGGGCCATCAAATCTTGGGCAAAGTATGGACTATCATATATTGCTGGAAAGCCCAGAATGTCTACTTTCCAACGCCGTTGAGAGCGCGCCAATTGGGCTTCTGTAACTCCAGAAAATCCACTTCGAGTGCAGGGAGGTCAGAATCCAACAGCATCTGCAGTCCTTTTGAGTCTCTGGATCAGATTTTTGCTCAGGTCCCTCAATTTCAGCCAGAAAATACCTGAAATCACAGAAAAACACACAAACTCATAGTAAAGTCCAGAAAAGTGAATTTTAATTAAAAACTAATAAAAATATACTAAAAACTAACTAGATCACACTAAAAACATACTAAAAACAATGCCAAAAAGCGTACAAATTATCCGCTCATCACTCGCGACGGTGACCGGCGGCGTCAGACCCTAGCACTGTGGTGCACGAAATTGCAATAACACGTTTGCAATCCCGCACAACTAACCAGCAAGTGCACTGGGTCGTCCAAGTAATACCTTGCGTGAGCAAGGGTCGATCCCACGGAGATTGTCGGCTTGAAGCAAGCTATGGTTACCTTGTAAATCTTAGTCAGGATATCGGAAATTATCAGGATTGATGGTAAAAAGCAAAAGAACATGAAAAAGGTACTTGTTTTGCAGTAATGGAGAATAGGCTGAGGCTTTGGAGATACTCCATCTTCTGAATCTCTGCTTTCCTACTGTCATCTTCATCAAACACGCAAGGCTCCTTCCATGGCAAGCTGTATGTAGGGTTTCACCGTTGTCAATGGCTACCTCCCATCCTCTCAGTGAAAATACGTCCCTGATGCTCTGTCACAGCATAGGCTAATCATCTGTCGGTTCTCAATCAGGCCGGAATAGAATCCAGTGATTCTTTTGCGTCTGTCACTAACGCCCCGCCTTCAGGAGTTTGAAGCACGTCACAGTCATTCAATCATTGAGTCCTACTCAGAATACCACAGACAAGGTTTAGACCTTCCGGACTCTCTTGAATGCCGCCATCAGTTCTAGCTTATACCACGAAGATTCCGATTAAAGAATCCAAGAGATATCTACTTAATCTAAGGTAGAACAGAGGTGGTTGTCAGGCACATGTTCATAGTTGAGAATGATGATGAGTGTCACGGATCATCACATTCATCCGGGTTAGGAGCAAGTGATATCTTAGAATGGAAGCAAGCATGATTGAATAAGAAACAGTAGTAATTGCATTAATCCATCAAGACACAGCAGAGCTCCTCACCCCCAACCATGGGGTTTAGAGACTCATGCCATGGAAGGTACACAAGAAACGTGTAAAAAATGTTATGAGGTCATAAGGTACGGATACAATGTCAAAAGACCCTATAAATAGTAAACTAGTATCCTAAGGTTTACAGAAATGAGTAATGACAGAAAATCCACTTCCGGGCCCACTTGGTGTGTGCTTGGGCTGAGCAATGAAGTAATTTCGTGTAGAGACCTTTTCTGGAGTTAAACGCCAGCTTTCATGCCAGTTTGGGCGTTTAACTCCAAGTTTTATGCCAGTTCCGGCGTTTAACGCTGGAATTTCTGATGCTGATTTGCAACGCCGGTTTGGGCCATCAAATCTTGGGCAAAGTATGGACTATCATATATTTCTGGAAAGCCCAGGATGTCTACTTTCCAATGCCGTTGAGAGCGCGCCAATTGGGCTTCTGTAGCTCCAGAAAATCCACTTCGAGTGCAGGAAGGTCAGAATCCAACAGCATCTGCAGTCCTTTTCAGTCTCTGGATCAGATTTTTGCTCAGAACCTTCAATTTCAGCCAGAAAATACCTGAAATCACAGAAAAACACACAAACTCATAGTAAAGTCCAGAAAAGTGAATTTTAAACTAAAAACTAATAAAAATATACTAAAAATTAACTAAAGATACTAAAACATACTAAAAACAATGCCAAAAAGCGTATAAATTATCCGCTCATCACAACACCAAACTTAAATTGTTGCTTGTCCCCAAGCAACTGAAAATCAAAATAGATAAAAAGAAGAGAATATACTATAGACTCCAAAATATCAAGGAAACATAGCTCCAATTAGATGAGCGGGACTAGTAGCTTTTTGCCTCCGAACAGTTTTGGCATCTCACTCTATCCTTTGAAGTTCAGAATGATTGGCATCTATGAGAACTCAGAACTCAGATAGTGTTATTGATTCTCCTAGTTAAGTATAATGATTCTTGAACATAGCTAGTGTATGAGTCTTGGCTGTGGCCCAAAGCACTCTGTCTTCCAGTATTACCACCGGATACATACATGCCACAGACACATAATTGGGTGAACCTTTTTAGATTGTGACTCAGCTTTGCTAAAGTCCCCAATTAGAGGTGTCCAGGGTTCTTAAGCACACTCTTTTTGCCTTGGTTCACAACTTTATTTCTCTCCTTTTTTTTTTCTTTTTCTTTCTCTTTTTGTTTCGAAATTTTTTTTTCTTTTTTTTCACTGCTTTTTTCTTGCTTCAAGAATCAATTTTGATGATTTTTCAGATCCTCAACAACAGTTCTCTTTCTCCTCATTCTTTCAAGAGCCAACAAATTTAACATTCTCAAAACATCAAATTCAAAAGACATATGCACTGTTCAAGCATTCATTCAGAAAACAAAAAATATTGTCACCACATCAAACTAATTCAACTAGTTTCAAGGATAAATTTCGAAATCCTGTACTTCTTGTTCTTTTGTGATTAAAGCATTTTTCTTTTAAGAGAGGTGATGGATTCATAAGACATTCATAGCTTTAAGGCATAAACTTTAATTTTATTAATTATGAATTAAGAACAAGACTCAGAAATAATATAAGATGAAACAAAATAAAATAAAAAAAATGAAAACAATAGGCTCCTAATGATAGAGGTTTTCACAGAGTTAGGACTCAACAACCTTGATTTTGAGAAGTGGATGCTCCCTCAGCTTGGGAGGAGAGCTTTTGGCGTTTCATCTCTTGAATTTCACGCCCCTGCTTCTCTTGTTCCTTCAGCAATTTGCAGAGCATGCAGTTTTGATTCTGCTGTTCTTCCTTCAGTTGCTCCATAGTTTCTTGCAACTTGGTAATAGATGCTTCTAGGCTGGTCCAGTAGTCAATTCTTGGGAATTCAGGAGGAATTCCTGCGCCCTCCTTTTGATAGAGTTGTCTTGCACTTGTCCCTCTATTGACTTCTTGGTGATTGGATGTTCAATGGGTATGAACTCATCTACTCCCATCTTCACCCCAGCCTCTTTACAGAGCAAGGAGATCAAGCTTGGGTAAGCCAATTTGGCTTCAGTGGAATTCTTATTTGCAATTGTGTAGATCTCACAAGCAATCACATGATGCACCTCCACTTCTCTTCCAAGCATAATGCAATAAATCATCACTGCTCTCTTGATGGTGACCTCAGAACGGTTCTAGTGGGCAATATGAACGCCCAATAAAGTCTAGCCAAACCTCTGCAATTGGTTTGAGGTCTCCCCTCTTGAGTTGGTTTGGGACACCCTTTGAATTGGTTATCCACTTAGTTCCAGGGAGGCATATGTCCTCTAGAACTTGATCCAACCCTTTATCTACTCTCACCATCCTCCTATTGAAGGAGTCAGGATCATCTTGCAGTTGAGGCAACTTGAAGATTTCTCTTATTTTGTCCAGATGGAAGTACATAACTTTCCCCCTGACCATGGTTCTGTAGGTATGGTAAGCGGTTCCAGTCATTCTCTACTTATCTGTCAGCCACAGATTTGAGTAGAATTCCTGAACCATGTTCCTTCCAACCTTTGTCTCAGGATTGGTTAGAACTTCCCATCCTCTGTTTCGAATTTGCTCTTGGATCCCCAGATATTCATCTTCTTTCAGATCAAATTTCACTTCCGGGATCACTGACCTCAGACCCATTATTTGTGATAATGGTCTTCATGTTCCTTGGTTAAGAACTTCTCTTGATTCCAAGCTTCTTTGGATTATTCTCTTCTTGCCTCTTAAATTGGTTTGTTTCCCTAGGAGCCATGATATGATGAATCTTGGCTTAGTGATCACGGAAAAGCACACCAAACTTAGAGGTTTGCTTTCCTCAAGCAAAGAAAAGAAAGAAGAGAGAGAGGAGAAGAGAATTCGAATGGTGTGGGCAAAGGGGTTCCAAACGTGAATTTATAGGGTGGGGAGAAGAGAATTCGAAAAAAATAAAAATTAGAAAGAAGATTTGAGAAGATATGGAAGAATTGAGAAAGGGTGAGTTTTTGAAGAAGATTTGGGATTATTTGAAATAGATTGAGGAATGGTTTTGATTTGTGAAGATTTGAAAGTGAAGATGAAAGGTTGAAGTGCATTTTATGTAGAAGAGTATGGTTAAAAAGAGGAAAGTTTGAAAAATTTGAGTTGAAAACAAAAATGTGGTCCCCCCCACCTTTCTGGCGTTAAACGCCCAGATGGCACCCATTCTGGCGTTTAACGCCCATTTGCTACCCCTTTTGGGCGTTTAACGCCCAGCCAGGTGCCCTGGCTGGCGTTAAACGCCAGAAAGTCTTTATCACTGGGCATTTTTCCAAAACGCCCAGGATGCTGCACCTGGCGTTAACGCCCAGAATGGTGCCTTTCTGGCGTTTAACGCCCAAATGGCACCATTCCTGCGTTAAACGCCCAGAATGGTACCCATTCTGGCGTTTAACGCCCAAAATGCCCCTTACTGGCGTTTTTTCGCCAGTAAGCTCATTTTCTCTTTTTTGAGCTGAATCCTTCTGTAACTCTGTGAATTCCTTTATTTTGATACTTGCCTCTGTAAAAACTAATCATATACCCTCCTAATGACTGGGTTCCTCCCAGCAAGCGCTTCTTTACTGTCTTTAGCTGGACCTCTGCTAAGAATCACTCAAGTCTCAGTTTTGAGCATTCCGCTCAAATTTCCTTCAAGATAGTGCTTGATTCTCTGTCCATTAACATGAACCTTTTGTCGGAATCACATCCTGAAGCTCAACATCCATATGGTGACACTCTTGTGATCACATACGGACCCCTCCACCGGGATTTGAGTTTTCCTGGGAACAATTTGAGCCTAGAGTTGAAGAGCAGAACTTTTTGTCCTGGCTCAAAGACTCTGGTTGACAATTTCTTGTCATGCCCTTCTTTGCCTTTTCCTTATAAATTTTGCATTTTCAAAGGCATTGAGTCTGAACTCCTCTAGCTCATTTAACTGGAGCATCTTTTTTCACCAGCTAACTGAGCATCCATGTTTAGGAATCTGGTTGCCCAGTAGGCTTTATGTTCCAGTTCCACAGGCAAATGACAGGCCTTCCCATACACCAGTTTGGTATGGAGAGGTTCCTATAGGAGTCTTGAATGCTGTTCTGTATGCCCACAGAGCATCATCCAAGCTCTTTGCCCAATCCTTTCTTTGGGCTATCACAGTCCGTTCTAGGATTCTTTTTAGCTCTCTGTTAGAGACTTCTGCTTGCCCATTTGTCTGTGGATGATACGGAGTTGCCACTTTATGGCTGATTCCATATCTAACCATAGCAGAGTATAGCTGTTTGTTGCAGAAATGAGAGCCCCCATCACTGATTAGTATCCTGGGAACACCAAATCTGCTGAAGATATTTTTCTAGAGGAACTTTAGCACGGTCTTGGTATCATTGGTGGGTGTAGCAACTGCCTCTACCCACTTAGATACATAGTCTACTGCCACCAGAATATAAGTGTTTGAGTATGATGGTGGGAATGGCCCCATGAAGTCAATTCCCCATACATCAAACAATTCTATCTCTAATATCCCTTGTTGAGGCATGGCATATCCATGAGGTAGGTTACCAGCTCTTTGGCAACTGTCACAGTTACGCACAAACTCTCGGGAATCTTTATAGAGAGTAGGCCAGTAGAAGCCGCACTGGAGGACTTTAGTGGCTGTTCGCTCACTTCCAAAATGTCCTCCATATTGTGATCCATGGCAGTGCCATAGGATCCTTTGTGCTTCTTCTCTAGGTACACATCTGCGGATCACTCCGTCAGCACATCTCTTAAAGAGATATGGTTCATCCCAGAGGTAGTACTTGGCATCTGAAATTAATTTCTTTCTTTGCACATAGCTGTACTCCTTGGTATGAACCTCACAGCTTTATAGTTTGCCATATCTGCAAACCATGGAGCTTCCTGAATGGCAAAGAGTTGCTCATCTGGGAAAGTCTCAGAGATCTCAGTAGAAGG
The DNA here is from genome assembly GCF_014773155.1 of Arachis stenosperma. Lineage (NCBI taxonomy): Eukaryota > Viridiplantae > Streptophyta > Magnoliopsida > Fabales > Fabaceae > Arachis > Arachis stenosperma. Next base: position 23,663,306 of record NC_080385.1, read on the forward strand.
GAGGGACCCCAGCTGGTTCTATTCGGACAGATGATCAGCTACTTGGTTCTCCGTCCCTTTTCTGTCTCTTATTTCTATATCAAACTCTTGCAGAAGCAACATCCATCTGATAAGCCTGGGTTTTGAATCCTGCTTTGTGAGTAAGTATTTAAGAGCAGCATGGTCAGTGTACACAACCACCTTGGATCCTACTAGATAAGATCTAAACTTGTCAATGGCATAAACCACTGCAAGTAATTCTTTTTCTGTGGTTGTGTAATTTTTCTGTGCATCATTTAGAACACGGCTAGCATAGTAAATGACATGCAGAAGTTTGTTATGCCTCTGTCCCAACACTGCACCAATGGCATGATCACTGGCATCACACATTAATTCAAATGGCAATGCCCAATCTGGTGCAGAGATGACTGATGTTGTGACCAGCTTAGCTTTCAGGGTCTCAAATGCCTGCAGACACTGTGTGTCAAACACAAATGGCGTGTCAGTAGCTAGCAGGTTACTCAAAGGTTTTGCAATTTTCGAAAAATCCTTTATAAACCTTCTGTAAAATCCTGCATGCCCCAGAAAGCTTCTGATTGCCTTAACATTGGCAGGTGGTGGTAATTTTTCAATTACCTCTACCTTTGCCTTATCCACCTCTATTCCCCTGCTTGAAATTTTGTGTCCAAGGACAATTCCCTCAGTCACCATAAAGTGACATTTCTCCCAGTTTAAAACCAGGTTAGTCTCTTGGCATCTTTTCAGGACAAGTGCTAGGTGGTTAAGACAGGAGTTGAATGAGTCTCCATATACTGAGAAGTCATCCATGAAGACTTCCAGAAATTTCTCTACCATGTCTGAGAAGATGGAGAGCATGCACCTCTGAAAGGTTGCAGGTGCATTGCACAGACCAAAAGGCATTCTCCTATAGGCAAACACGCCAGAAGGGCAAGTAAATGCTGTTTTCTCTTGGTCCTGAGGATCTACTGCAATTTGGTTGTAGCCTGAATAGCCATCCAAAAAGCAGTAGTAATCATGACCAGCTAGTCTTTCTAGCATTTGGTCTATGAATGGTAAGGAAATGATCCTTTCTGGTGGCTGTATTGAGTCTTCTGTAGTCATACACATGCGCCACCCTGTGACTGTTCTTGTAGGAACTAATTCATTTTTTTCATTATGAATCACTGTCATGCCTCCCTTTTTGGGAACAACTTGGACAGGGCTCACCCAGGGCTATCAGAAATAGGATAAATAATCCAGCCTCTAGTAATTTAGTGACCTCTTTCTGCACCACCTCCTTCATGGCTGGATTTAGCCTCCTCTGTGGTTGAACCACTGGTTTGGCATTATCCTCCAACAGGATTTTGTGCATGCATCTAGCTGGGCTAATGCCCTTAAGATCACTTATGGACCACCCAAGAGCTGTCTTGTGTGTCCTTAGCACTTGGAGCAGTGCTTCCTCTTCCTGTGGGTTCAAAGCAGAGCTTATGATCACTGGAAAAGTGTCACCCTCTCCCAGAAATGCGTATTTCAGGGATGGTGGTAGAGGTTTGAGTTCAGGTTTGGGAGGTTTATCCTCCTCCTGAGGAATTTTCGAAAATTCCTTTACTTCCTCTAGTTCTTCTTGATCAGGTTGAGCATCTTTGAAGATGTCCTCAAGCTCTGATTCTAGGCTTTCAGCCATATTGATCTCTTCTACTAGAGAGTCAATAATGTCAGTGCCCATGCAGTCATTTGGTGTGTCTGGATACTGCATAGCTTTTACAGCATTCAACTTGAACTCATCCTCATTGACTCTGAGGGTTACTTCCCCTCTTTGTACATCAATGAGAGTTCGTCCAGTTGCTAGGAAAGGTCTTCCTAGAATAAGAGTTGCACTCTTGTGCTCCTCCATTTCCAGCACCACAAAGTTAGTTGGAAAGGCAAAAGGCCCAACCTTGACAATCATGTCCTCTATTATGCCTGATGGGTGTTTAATGGAGCCATCAGCAAGTTGGAGGCATATCCTGGTTGGTTGACTTCTCCAGCCAACCCAAGCTTTCTGATAGTGGATGCAGGTATTAGATTGATGCTTGCTCCAAGATCACATAGGGCTGTCTTGGTGCAAGCACCTTCTAATGTGCATGGTATCATAAAGCTTCCAGGATCTTGAAGCTTTTCTGGTAAGCTCTTCAGAATGACTGCACTGCATTCTTCAGTGAGAAACACTTTTTCAGTTTCTCTCCAATCTTCTTATGACTTAAGATCTCTTTCATGAACTTAGCATAAGAAGGTATTTGCTCAAGTGCCTCTGCAAACGGAATCTTTATTTCAAGAGTCCTTAGATAGTCTGCAAAGCGGGCAAATTGCTTATCCTGTTCCGCTTTGCGGAGTTTCTGAGGATAAGGCATCTTGGCTTGATATTCTTCAACCTTAGATGCTGCAGGTTTATTCCTTACAGAAGTGGTTGAAGAGGCCTTGTTGGAAGGATTATTATCAGCAATCTCAGGTGTCTGATTCTCCCTTGGCGTTTGAACGCCAGGATTGGGAGGAAAGTGGGCGTTTAACGCCAGCTTTTCCCCCTTTTCTGGCGTTTGAACGCCAGAATTGGGCAAGGAATGGGCGTTTAACGCCAGCTTTCCTTCCCTTTCTGGCGTTTGAACGCCAATAACATTCCTCTCTGGGCTCTTACTGTCCTCAGAGGGATTTTGAACAGTGGTTTGGTTATCCTCTGTCAATTGTTCCTTGTTTGGCTTTTTGCTCTTTTGAGCAGTGTTAATTAGTGTCTTCCCACTCCTCAGTTGAACTGCTTGACATTCCTCTGTTATCTGTTCAGATATTTGCTGTTTTGTTTGATTCAACTGTAGTTCTATTCTCTTGTTAGCAACCTTAGTATCATGGAGCATTTCTTTAAATTCTGCTAACTGTTCTGTCATCAGGAGCAATTGTTGATTAAGCTCATTCATCTGTTCTTGAGGATTAGGATCAGTGACTAATGACATGACCTCCTCTTTTGGAACGAACTCATTGCTAGAATATAAGTATTGGTTTCTAGCAACAGTGTCTATAAGCTCTTGAGCTTCTTCAATTGTCTTCCTCATGTGTATAGATCCACCAGCTGAGTGGTCTAAAGACATCTGAGCTTTTTCTGTGAGCCCATAGTAGAAGATGTCTAACTGTACCCACTCTGAAAACATTTCAGAGGGGCATTTTCTAAGCATACCTCTATACCTCTCCCAGGCATTATAAAGGGATTCATTATCCTCTTGTTTAAAGCCTTGGATGTCCAGCCTTAGCTGTGTCTCTTTGGAGGGTAAAAATGATTCAGGAATTTGTCTGATAACTGTTTCCATGTTTTTATGCTTGCTGTAGGTTGGTTATTCAACCAACTTTTAGCTTGATCTTTTACAGCAAATGGAAACAGTAATAGTCTGTAGACATCCTGATCTACCTCTTTATCATGTACTGTGTTAGCAATTTGTAAGAACTGTGCCAGAAACTCAGTAGGTTCTTCCTGTGGAAGACTGGAATACTGGCAATTTTGCTGCACTATGATAATGAGTTGAGGGTTTAGCTCAAAGCTGCTTGCTTTGATGGGAGGTATACAGATGCTACTCCCATATGCAGCTGTAATGGGGTTAGCATATGACCCCAGAGTCCTCTTGGACTGATTAATTCCACTTGAGTCCATAATGGACAAAAGGGAAATGATAATGATTGCAAAGAGATAAATTTTTTTTTGAATTTTAAACGAAAAATTAAAATAAAACAAAAGGAAGTTAAAAAAATAAAAAAATTTCGAAAATCAAAAAGAAAACAAGATCAAAGCAAATTGAGAACTAAATCAATTAGTTAATTAAAAAGATTTTGAAAATAGCAATTAAAAAGATATGATTGAAAAATTTTTATGAAAAAGATTTGATTTTTTTTTGAAAAGAGGAAAGAGAAAAACACAAAAAGACACCAAACTTAAAATTTTTAGAAAATCAAACACTAATTTTCGAAAATTTTAAAGGAAAACACAAAGAGGACACCAAACTTAGAAATTTTATGAATCAAAAAGGGACTAAGAACATGCAAAATCGAAAATTTTAAAAGAAAAACAAAAGCATGCAATTGACACCAAACTTAGAATATGAAACTAGACTCAACTAAAAAGACTCTAAACCAACAAAAATAAAACAGTCCTAATCTAAGCAACAAGATAAGCCGTCAGTTGTCCAAACTCGAACAATCCCCGGCAACGGCGCCAAAAACTTAGTGCACGAAATTGCAATAACACTTTTGCAATCCCGCACAACTAACCAGCAAGTGCACTGGGTCGTCCAAGTAATACCTTGCGTGAGCAAGGGTCGATCCCACGGAGATTGTCGGCTTGAAGCAAGCTATAGTTACCTTGTAAATCTTAGTCAGGATATCGGAAATTATCAGGATTGATGGTAAAAAGCAAAAGAACATGAAAAAGGTACTTGTTTTGCAGTAATGGAGAATAGGCTGAGGCTTTGGAGATGCTCCATCTTCTGAATCTCTGCTTTCCTACTGTCATCTTCATCAAACACGCAAGGCTCCTTCCATGGCAAGCTGTATGTAGGGTTTCACCGTTGTCAATGGCTACCTCCCATCCTCTCAGTGAAAATACGTCCCTGATGCTCTGTCACAGCATAGGCTAATCATCTGTCGGTTCTCAATCAGGCCGGAATAGAATCCAGTGATTCTTTTGCGTCTGTCACTAACGCCCCGCCTTCAGGAGTTTGAAGCACGTCACAGTCATTCAATCATTGAGTCCTACTCAGAATACCACAGACAAGGTTTAGACCTTCCGGACTCTCTTGAATGCCGCCATCAGTTCTAGCTTATACCACGAAGATTCCGATTAAAGAATCCAAGAGATATCTACTTAATCTAAGGTAGAACAGAGGTGGTTGTCAGGCACATGTTCATAGTTGAGAATGATGATGAGTGTCACGGATCATCACATTCATCCGGGTTAGGAGCAAGTGATATCTTAGAATGGAAGCAAGCATGATTGAATAAGAAACAGTAGTAATTGCATTAATCCATCAAGACACAGCAGAGCTCCTCACCCCCAACCATGGGGTTTAGAGACTCATGCCGTGGAAGGTACACAAGAAACGTGTAAAAAATGTTATGAGGTCATAAGGTACGGATACAATGTCAAAAGACCCTATAAATAGTAAACTAGTATCCTAAGGTTTACAGAAATGAGTAAATGACAGAAAAATCCACTTCCGGGCCCACTTGGTGTGTGCTTGGGCTGAGCAATGAAGTAATTTCGTGTAGAGACCTTTTCTGGAGTTAAACGCCAGCTTTCATGCCAGTTTGGGCGTTTAACTCCAAGTTTTATGCCAGTTCCGGCGTTTAACGCTGGAATTTCTGATGCTGATTTGCAACGCCGGTTTGGGCCATCAAATCTTGGGCAAAGTATGGACTATCATATATTGCTGGAAAGCCCAGGATGTCTACTTTCCAATGCCGTTGAGAGCGCGCCAATTGGGCTTCTGTAGCTCCAGAAAATCCACTTCGAGTGCAGGGAGGTCAGAATCCAACAGCATCTGCAGTCCTTTTCAGTCTCTGGATCAGATTTTTGCTCAGAACCTTCAATTTCAGCCAGAAAATACCTGAAATCACAGAAAAACACACAAACTCATAGTAAAGTCCAGAAAAGTGAATTTTAACTAAAAACTAATAAAAATATACTAAAAACTAACTAAAAGATACTAAAAACATACTAAAAACAATGCCAAAAAGCGTATAAATTATCCGCTCATCACACTGGCGGCGGCACATCGTGAACCCTCCCCGCAAGGCCTTCCCGTCACTCTCTTCGCGATTAGCAATGGCAAATGACGAGCTTCGACGGCGAGGCGTGGCACGATGGCGGCGGCGCCGTGGCATCGAGCACGGCGAACTGGAGAGCGAACAGCGGCGGCCCTGCACAGCGCGGCGGCAGTGAGCTCTCTCTCTCTCCCCCTGACCGGCGCACTCTCCCTTCTCTCCGTTTTCTGCTTCTGTTTCCTTTTCTCTTAGGAAACTGTTGGGTTGCAGGTTCGCTGAAGGGAAGAAGAAAGGGGTGGCGGCTGCTATGCTTAGGAATTAGGGTTTCATTTTTGAAACTTAGGGTTAGGGGCAATATAGTAATTTCACATAAAATTGGGAATAATATAGTAATTGAAACTCAATGTAAATCCAACACTAATTGTACATAGAAAATACTATTTGCTCATCAATTTCACAAATTATTTTCAATAAAATGTCCAATTCTAAAAATTAGAAATAGTATACTTAATTCCTTCATTTTCCAAAATAGCAGTAATAATATTTAAAATATTACTTATCTAATCCAAATCATATAAAATCCTTATTATTTCATAACTATCAACCTTATACTTTAAATATAGAAAATAGTCCAATAATTATAAAATTGGATAATAATCATAACTTATCTCAAATCCAATAAATCAAAACTTGCCTGAATTATCTTTAATAAAATAATTTCTGAAATTAAGGTTATAAATAACTATATGATTTGAGACTTGATAATAAAAAGACTTTTCAAAGGTTCTGGGTCTTACATGTGTCTGTGGCATTTATGTATCTGGTAGTAATATTGGAAAACAAAGTGCTTAGGGCCACGGCCAATACACATAAAGTAGTTGTGTTCAAGAATCAACATACTGAACTAGGAGAATCAATAACACTATCCAAAATTCTGAGTTTCCATAGATGCCAATCATTCTGAATTTCAAAGGATAAAGTGAGATGCTAAAACTGTTCAGAAGTAAAAAGCTACTAGCCCCGCTCATCTAATTGGGACTAAGTTTTATTGATATTGTGAGATTCATTGTATATTCTCTTCTTTTTATTCTATTTTGTTTTCAGTTGCTTGGAGACAAGCAACAATTTAAGTTTGGTGTTGTGATGAGCGGATAATTTATACGCTTTTTGGTATTATTTTTAGATAGTTTTTAGTAGGATCTAGCTACTTTTTAGTATATTTTTATTAGTTTTTAAGCAAAATTCACATTTCTGGACTTTACTATGAGTTTGTGTATTTTTCTGTGATTTCAGATATTTTCTGGTTGAAATTGAGGGACCTGAGCAAAAATCTGATTCAGAGGCTGAAAAAAGACTGCTGATGTTGTTGGATTCTGACCTCCCTGCACTTGAAATGGAATTTTTGGAGCTATAGAAACCCAAATCGCGCGCTCTTAATTGCGTTGGAAAGTAAACATCCAGGGCTTTCCAGAAATATATAATAGTTCATACTTTGCTCGAGTCAAAATGCCTAAAACAGGCTGCAAACTGGCGTTTAACTCCAAGAGAAGTCTCTACATGTGAAAGCTTCAATGCTCAGCTCAAGCACACACCAAGTGGGCCTCGGAAGTGGATTTCTGCATTATTTACTTATCTCTGTAAACCTTAGTAACTAGTTTAGTATAAATAGGACTTTTTCTCATTGTATTAGACATCTGGGTTATGTTGGGATCTTTGGATTATTCTTAGATCATCTTTTGATCATATTTTGATCTGTTGATCACGTTTTGGGGGCTGGCCTCACGGCCATGCCTGGACCATTATCACTTTTGTATTTTCAACGGTGGAGTTTTTAGACACCATAGATTAAGGTGTGAAGCTCTGCTATTCCTCGAGTATTAATGCAATTACTACTGTTTTCTATTCAATTCATGCTTATTCTTGTTCTAAGATATCCATTCGCACACAAGAACATGATGAATGTGATGATTATGTGACGTTCATCATCATTCTCAACCTATGAACGCGTGCCTAACAAACACTCTCGTTCTACATGCAAACGAGCTTGAATGCATATCTCTAAGCCTTCTGGTTCATGATCAGAGTCTTCGTGGTATAAGCCAGAATCAATTGGCAGCATTCTTGAGATCTGGAAAATCTGAACCTTGTCTGTGGTATTCCGAGTAGGATTTGGGATGGGATGACTGTGACGAGCTTCAAACTCGCAAGTGTTGGGCATGGTGACAAACGCAAAAGGATTAATGGATCCTATTCCAACATGAGTGAGAACCGAAGATGATTAGTCGTGCGGTGACAGCGCATTTGGACCATTTTCACTGAGAGGACGGACAGTAGCCATTGACAATTGTGATCCCCCAACATACAGCTTGCCATAGAAAGGAGTATCAAGGATTGGATGAAGGCAGTAGGAAAGCAGAGATTCAGAAGGAACAATGCATCTCCATACGCTTATCTGAAATTTCCACCAATGAATTACATAAGTATCTCTATCTTTATTTTATGTTCATTTATCTTTTAATTATCAAAACTCTATAACCATTTGAATCCGCCTAACTGAGATTTACAAGATGACCATAGCTTGCTTCAAGCCGACAATCTCCGTCGGATCGACCCTTACTCACGTAAGGTTTACTACTTGGACGACCCAGTGCACTTGCTGGTTAGTTGTGCGAAGTTGTGAAAAAGAATTGAGATTACAATTGTGCGTACCAAGTTATTGGCGCCATTGAGATCACAATTTCGTGCACCAGTGCCACACCCTGGGAGAAGAAGCAGAGCCATGCAACGCATAGAGCAGGGTGTGCCACGCCCTAGAGTCAAGAAGTAGAGGTATGCCACGCCCTAAAAAGAAATCCAAAGCCTTGGGAGCAATGAAAGCCAGGCATGCACGCCTATGGTAGGGCATGCCACGCCTATTGAGGAGATTGAAGCTGGCATGCTACATGGTGAATAGAGCGTGCCACGCTTAAAGAAGAAAACCAAGCCCTGGAAGGAGGCCGTGCTGATGCATGAGCATCCTTTCTTTATTTTCTATTTATTTTAGATACAAATTTGCTGAGTTTTAATTAAATTTTAGTGTTTGAAGCCTTTTTGGTTGCTACTTTGAGTTGCTTTAGTGTTTTAATTATTCCAAGTGAAGTTTGGATCGATTTGGCCGAGTTCGTGTGCAAGAAAAGAGAAGAGTTTGGAAGCTACCAAGCTGGCGCTAAAAGCAGACCTGGGCGTTTAGCGCTAGCAACTCAGAAATGCAAGGAAGCTCTCTGCCCATTAGGGCGCTAAATGCCAAGCTTGCCGTTTAGCACCAGCAAGCCAGAATTGAAAGGAGACTTTCTGCCCTCTAGGGCATTAAACGCCGAATCTGGCGCAATACGGATCAAAGTTCACCAAACGAGCATCTTTAGTTGGATTGGACTTTCAATTGCTATATTTTATTTTATTTTAGTTATTTTTATTTACAAACAAAATCTTTTAGCTTTAGAATTTATTATTTTATTTTAGTTTCAAATCAAATTAGGTTAGGTATAAAAAGAAAAAGATTTATACCCTTCGGGGGGATTCTCACTTACGGACTTTTACACTTTTGGAACCTTAGTTTTCTCTTTAAGTCATGAGCCACTAAACCTCCTTGGTTAAGGTTAAAAGCTCTATTTATTTCTATGGACTAACACTATTATTATTCTATTTTAATTAATGTAATAATTCAGTTTCAAGGATTACTTTCGTTTTTCATCTTATGAATCTGGGTATATCAGAAGAATAACCCTTGTTCTACATGAATTCTTGTTGATTCTTGAAAAAGTTATCTCACTTAAACAACCTTATGTGATCCCTTAGGAGTTATACATCATAGCGGCAAAGGCCTCTACCTCTGCTAGATTGGCCTTTCCCCACCTCATCTACCGCCTATGTGAGGCCGCTTAAGTCCGCATTGATGGAGACACCCTTATTGACATTGAGAGGCCAATCACCAATATGGGTATGGAGTATACCAAGGGGCTTGTATGAGCACTGCCTCAAGAGCCAGTTCTCCCTCCTCAGCAGGAGCAGTCTGAGATGCCTTAGGTATATTATTTCTCTCCACATAATTATTAGGATAAGTTGACCACATCTATTGAGCAGTAGACATCATTAGTCGGTCAGCTGAGGATAGAGTATCAAGACCACTCTGCCCTCCTCCATCAGCTAGTGGGGGAACAATAGAGCGAGAGTTGGAGGAGTTGAGGCGCTTGAGAGGATCCCCGAGAGGGAGCGGCCACCATGATTGAGATGGTTGAGTTTCATTATCTGCTGCTTTACTTATTTCTTATTTTTCCAGTTATTTTATCTTGTTTTCTGTTATCTGTTTGAAGAATTTGCATGATTATTAGAAGTATTTTATTATTTTTCTAGCTTAGTTATTTAATTTGGTATTTTATGTTTATTCTGAAAAATGTCTTGTTCATTTCTCACTGAGTTTGAAAAATCAAAAGAAAAAGAAAAGTAGTAAAATGCATGAGACTTGAGTTATATATTCTAAGTTGTCTTGATAACTTTGTTGTGGTGGTATTATCTATGATTCTGAATGTATGAAGTGAACAGTACATAATTGATATTGAAGTTAAGAATGCTGGTTCTTGAGGTACAGGAACTTAGAGAAATATTATAGATTCTCTAAATTGAGTAAGAAATTGATTCGTGAAGCAAAAACAAATAGCAAAAAGAAAAAGAAAATAAAAAGCAAAGTCCAAGGCTCTAAGTATCAATGGTTAGGAAGGTCAAACATGATTAAAAGCTCAAAGAGTTATTTTTCTAACCACATGTTCGTGGTGTGAATGTGTCAATTAACCCTTGAGACAGAGCACTAAGAGTCGAGACTAAGTACAATTAAAGAGTACGCCAAAGTCTCTGAGCACCACTGACTGGGGGAAATTAAAAGAAAAAATTAGAACTCAAAGAGTTCCCCAGTTATGTGCTTTTGGTGTTTTTGCGTCAAGTTAAAGCTTGAGACAAAATATTTAGAGTCACGGCTAGGTTCAAGGTGCAAAGCACCAAAGAAAAGATAAGAAAAAGTTGTTTTCAAGGATTAATCAAAGCTTAAAGAGAAAGAGAATCCATAATATCATCCGAGTTCTAGTTCTGAAGGGCATCAACATTTCTGGGCTTCAAAGGACAGTGAGATGCCAAACATATTCAAAATCACAGAGTCATTAACCCCACTCAGTAATTGGACAGGAGCTTCAATGAACATTCAAGTCTTAGGTGATTTCTCTTCTCATTCCTGTATTGTTTTTAGTTGCTTGAGGACGAGCAACAGTTCAAGTTTGGTATTGTGATGCGTGAGCATCCTTTCTTTATTTTCTATTTATTTTAGATACAAATTTACTGAATTTCAATTAGATTTTAGTGTTTGAAGCCTCTTTGGATGCCACTTTGAGTTGCTTTAGTGTTTTAATTATTTCAGGTGAAGTTTGAATCAGTTTGATAGAGTTCATGTGCAAGAAAAGAGAAGAGTTTAAAACCTACCAAGTTAGCGCTAAACGCGGACCAGCAACTCAGAAATGCAAGGAAGCTCTCTTCCCATTAGGGCGTTAAACGCCAAGTTTAGCGTTTAGTGCCAACAAGCCAGATTGAAACAAGACTTTCTACCCTCTAGGGGCGCTAAATGCCGAATCGGCGTTTAGCAATATGGATCAAACTTCACCAAAGGAGCATCTTTAGTTGGATTTGACTTTTAATTGCTATATTTTATTTTATTTTAGTTATTTTTATTTACAAACAAAATCTTTTAACTTTAGAATTTATTACTTTATTTTAGTTTCAAATCAAATTAGGTTAGGTATAAAAAGGAAAAGATTTAGCCATTCGAAGACTTCTCACTTACGGACTTTCACACTTTTGGAACCCTAGTTTTCTTTCTGAGTCATGAGCCACTAAATTTCTTTGGTTAAGGTTAGAAATTCTATTTATTTCTATGAATTACCATTATTATTATTCTATTTTAATTAATGTATTGATTCAGTTTCAATTATTACTTTCATTCTTCATCTTATGAATCTGGGTATATCGGAAGAACAACCCTTGTTCTATATGAATTTTTGTTGATTCTTGAAAAAGTTATCTTACCTAAATATTAGCTTGAAAGTAAATTCCTTCCAAACTGCTATATATATAAATTAAAACACGTATACAAATTTATGCAAATATATATTAACTAACTTAATGATTAATTTTTCATATTATAAATAATTTTTTATAATCTATACTTATATACATTTTAACTTTTTAAACAAGTTTTTTTTGTAGTTTTTTTATGATATCCTCCAATCCAACATACTAAAGATTAATTTGCCATGATATTGAATTCCATTTAAAGATTTATCGATGGTTAATGGATTACTGTATACAGAATATAAAATTAAAATTTTTTATACTTATTTAAATAAATTTATGAACTAACTACTACCCCATCCCAACTTGATTATAAGTGTTATTATTGTTATTATTATTATTATAATATTATTATTATTATTGAAAAAGAGGGGGGAGGGAGCTTCTCTCACACTCACGAGGTCCATTTAGCTAAATGGCGGAGCTTCTCTTGCCTTAATTTATGTCAATCTTGTGCAAGTTCATTTCCACATTTGAGCGGGACAACCGGACAAGGGAGAAGGAAATAAATATCATAATGATTTGCTTCGTTATGTTTTTATTAAGGGTCTTCCTAATAACATGATTAAATTAGTTTCAGTTTTCTAATGAGTCAAACAAAAATACGAAGCCAACCAAACTCTTTTTTTATCCTAAGTCTAATTAAGGTAATTTTATATATGCGTGATTGCATTTTTGTTTTTATTCTCCTCTTTCTTCGTTATTTTTATTATTATTATCATGATCATTATTGATGTTTTTTTTTTCATTATTTCTTTTTTTTCTTTATCTTCGTTTTATTCTCTTTTTATTTTTTTTTTCTCTTCTTCTTTTTTTTTGTTATCTTTTTTTGTTTTTGATTTATTTTTTTTCTTTTCTCTTTCAATATCACATTATCATCACTATTGTCATCATCAACATCATTTTCTTTTTCTTAATTTAATATCACATAATTAATTAATAATAACAAAAGTGATACAAAAATTTTTAATTAATAACACAAAAAATCTGTTAAAAATAATAACACCAAAATTTTTAATAAATAACATAAAAAATTTATAAAGAACTACAAATCTAAAATATTAACTCATTCAACTAATAAAATACATTTAAATAAATATATTTTGAAACTAAAAAATAAAATAATTTATTATAAATAATACAGAAATAGTTAGACCTCTTGATATGAATTTAATACCACTCAATTAGTTTAATAAAAAAATTAATTAAAAAAATTTCTGTATCAAAATTAAAAAATTTCAATATTACTTTTTTAATAAATTCTCCATAATTTAAAAATTTTCTTTCTTTTCTTTTATTTTCTCATATCATCTTTTTTTTTTTATTCTTATTTTACATTCTCATCATTCTTCTTGTTTTATCCTCTTATCAACAATCTGTGTTACGGTTAAAAAATTTCCGTGTCAAAATTAAAAAATTTCTTATGTCGCAATAAAAAATTTTAGTGCTATTTCTAACCAATTCTGCATAATTCAAAAATTTGTGTCATGATTAAAAAAATTTCGATAGCAAAATTAAGAAACTTTTTGCGTCACAGTTAAAATATTCTGATGCTACTTTTTTGAATAAATTCCACACAATTCAAAACTATCCATTCTCCTCTTATTCTTTATCATCCTCTTATTTTTTTCATTATCTTCTTTTTATTTCATCTTCTTAACAAAAATAAAAATACAAAAAAATTAATAAAGAAAATACTGCACGCAACAACAGAAGGAATAATAAAAGAACGACAATGATAAAAAAAATAATAAAAAAGAACGAATGCGAAAAAGAATACATAAATTACGTACATATTATGTGAATAATTTTTGTTAAATCTAGACAAACTTTGTTAAATTTGATTGACAAAATAAAAATATTTAAATATATAATTAGACTGTTAATAAATTAGTTCTTCAATTTTAAATCATCAATTAAATTAATCTTTTCGTTAGTTGATCAATCAATATGTTTCTAACAAAAAAAAAAATTACATAAATCGTTAATTCGTTAACCGTTATGTGACATGTTATTAGGTAAACTAATGTGGTACGAAAAATGTTGAATCAATTGATCTCTCAGGATTATGGGAAAAAAACCGTAAAAAGAACCAAATTAATTGTTATTTATATTTACTAACTAATTTAAAGAATATTTTCTACTTTTTTTTTCTTTCTCCGAGAGACAAAATGCCTGTTTATGTTTCCAAATAAAAGAGATTGGTTTGAGAAGAGATGTTTAGTTAGTTTACAAATATAAACAAAAGAATATAATTTGTTGCTAAACTAGAATTATAATAATGTAAGTTTCATAACTTTATTTTTTGTTCATAATATTTTTTGATAGGTTAAGAGCTAATTATAATAATCACATAATTAATTTATATTCTGATAAAAAAATTTACCTAAAGATATTTTTATTAATAATGAACATTACAAAAAGAAACTTTTTATAGAATATACAAAACAAAAGTTAATATTTAATTTTTTTTATATATTCAATGCATTTAAAAAAAATTCGAAAACTTGTCTCACTTATTCTCTTAACCAATATCTTTAAAAAACTTAAGAAAATTGTTTAAAATAAGGCAATGAATTGAAAGGGATAAGTTCACCACTGTGAGTGGGCCTTTTGTAATGAAAAGTAACGGTTAGGTGGGGTAAGAAATCTTGTATCATAGATACATGAATCATGAGGCATTGAGCAACCACTAAAACTAATGTCACCAATTAAATAACCATTTAATTTTCAGCTTCTGACCCGGCAGTAATGGAGGTGTTGTCATTGATAACAAAAAAACCCAAAAGTACGGCCGTCATTTTGATATATAATGATCTAATATTATATATTATTTTATTTTGTGTAACTATACAGGATTGAATCATTCTTTTTCCCAATGTAAGACTCAATTCTTTTCATTGACAATTTGTAAATTTCTCTACGTGTTGAAGTTTTAAAAAGAGGATTGGCTAATACCAAAGTAGTAAAGAGGGAAAATAAATTAAATTGAAGAAGGAAGAGGAGGAGGAGAGAGCGATTGAGAGGAAATTAATACGAAAAAAAAAATTAAATTATAGTAATTTTAAAAAAATATTAGTTAAAAAATAATTAATTTTTTTAATTAAACTCTAACAGAAAATAAGTAAAAAAAATAAGTATACAAAATAAACTTTAATTAAATAATATTAATTAATTTTTTCTTTATTTTAAAAGTATTGTTTGACTTTGCATTTTTTAAAGAATTTAAAATTTAAATTTAAAAGATAATTAAAAATTAACTGATATTAATTAAAAAATTTAATAATATATTATTAATATAAAATAATTTTATATATACATTTAATTATATAATATTATATTAATATAAATAATTATTTTTATATTAATTGTGTGAATAATTATTAAAAAAATAAATATAATTATATAATTTATAAAATATTTTATATTATTAATATATTAAAATTTAAATTTTAATTAAAAATAGTAAAAGAAGTTGACCCAAAATGCGTAATAAGTAAATTAATATAAATATCGGATAACTATTAAGTAATCTGGACTCATGACTGTGGTCAACTTTTGGGATCGAGACTCACAGCAAATCAGCAATCACCAATTTTATGTCTCTATTTTGTCCCTTTCTTGAGCTCCCCAAAGGTATCCCATAAGCAAACTCCAATCAAAAGAGAAATTATTGTGTTCTCATAGCAAATCTCTCTTCTTGCTCTCTTCCACTTAAGAGTGAAAAAACTAGAGAAACATATCTTCGAAAATAAATCTCTTCACATCTTTTTTATTTGAGAGAGTAAAATATATTTTTTTTATAATTAATTTTATAAATAAAATAAAAAATATAAAAAATATTAAAATATTAAAAATTTAAAAATTATATTTTATTTTTTTAATTAAAAAAATGTAAAATGATTCATTTCTTATATTTTTTCAAAATAAAATTGATCAAATTTAAAATTTATTGTCATCATAAATTTAAAAATTAGTGTTTCTAATATATATTGGCACCTTCACCGGATTGGATGTCAGTTACCTTGTCAATTTAATTAATGATATATATAATAGTGTGCAAAAGTTAGGATAAATTATATAAACAAATTGAATAGGTTCTAAATTTATATAAATGTCCTAAATATAGAAAGATTATATGAATATCTTAATTATATATTTATATAAATCAAATTTAATTATTTAATTTACAATTTTTTTTAATGTAAATCGAATTCAATTGATTCTAATTAATAGGTATATTAATAAATTAAATTCATTTAGTAAGAGCAGCTTTCATGGAGATAAATTGAAGTTATAAGAGTCAAATCACGTACAAAATAAATCAAATTCATTGATATCAATTTAATGATTTTGATGCCTATGCATGATAAATTAAAATTACTTATTCAATTTACTATATTTGATACAAGAACAAGTAAATCCAATACATTACAAATTTTTATAATACTCATCGTATCTTCTAATCCATTTACAATAATTACATAAAATGCATACAATAAAAAATTTTAAAATTTTTTAAAAATATTTAATTTAAAATTATTAAAATTTTAGTTATAGTCTTTAGAAAATGAATAATTATGATAAAATTTTTAAAATTATAACAATATATAAATACAAAATGAATGAACAATTTAATATGGTACAATTAATTTAAACAATTTTATAAATTTTAAAATTTCTTTAGAAGATGTTATGAGTACTATAAAAAAAATTTTAATGAACCGATTTACATAAATTGACCTACAAATTTTTATAGTACTCATAATATCTTCTAAAAACATTTTAAATTTTATAAAATTATTTACGATAAGAGAATATAGACAATATTATAATAATAATACTTATAGACAATATTTACATAGTTCTCAATTTTAAATATTTACATATAAAAATATATTTTTGTTTTGATTACATAAATATTTTAATTTAAGCAGAATTTAAAAAAATCACAGTAGCAACAGCCAACAAACATTAGAAGAAAAAAGATCAGTACTAGTGAAAAGTAAAGAATCACGAGAAGAACACCACAAAATACCACCAAGAATAACAATTAACAATAGCAGCAGCAATAACAATTAACAGTTAACAAATTTAGATGAACAATGTAACGATCCAATTTTCAGCATGTCTAGATCATATCGAAAATTGAGTGCTGCCAACTTGTCTTCCTAATTATTATCTATTATTTATTATATGAGCCTGATTCGTTGTTAAAAGCGTAGATACTTTGCGAGGTAATTTTTTTTGAAAATATTTGTATTAATACACGGGATCATTCACAATTATTTCACATATAATAACAGATATAATAGTTATAAGCAACCACACTTATATACATCTCAAGCAGTTAACAATATTCAGTTATCCAGCTGTTATCAGAGTATAGATCTTAGTTAGAGCACCCCTAGATATAGCTAGATAATAACTATATACTTATATATACTTACAACCTCCCAGGCCCTGACCTGGTCAAGAAGTCCCTAAACTGGTGCCCAAACTAGCTTAGACTCTATACTCACATAATTCCTCTAAACTACTAAAGCGAGGGAAACTACATTTTAGGTCTTCAAAACTCAAGTCAGGTGGAAAGTCATCAAAAGGCAGAAGATCGTCTACTACTCCTCTGCACGATCATACGTCGTCAAAGAGCATCTCACTGGTACTTCATTAAGTGGCTATAAAACAACAACATCGTACGAAGGATTTAGGCTAAAGTTCATAGATAAACAGGGTGTAGATGTCGACTGGTCTCACGATATATACGTATAAACAGAAAACAAATCTCGCTCTAGACTCAGAAGACTACCCAGAGCAGAACTCTTTTGTAAAACGATCATCATTGAACTACGGAAGGATACTCTTGCTTCCATCTGGAGGGAGAAAAGATAGAGAAAGGGGTAAGATGGGAGTTCTTAGTAAGGTCGGGGTTATTAGTTAAGTTCATTAATTCTGTGTTATTTAGCAAACAAATAGTAGAATACAGAAAAGTAGTAAACATAAGAAATAGACAAATAGAAAATACAGAAAGTAGAAGAAAAACAAAAGAATACAAGAAAATAAAACATAGACATAGATAATAGAATACAAACAAAAAGAAAGCATACATTCATACAACAATCATAACAGAGGAAATGCACAACCAAATATGATGCATGTCTAGCCCTAGTGCAGGTAATGAGCTCATTTGTCGGTTACATACCCGCTCTCGACGTTACCCAGAGTCTTTTGACCAGGTAAGGCTTTCCTGTTGGTAATACCCATCGCAAGAGTCCTTTGACTTGCAAGGCAAACCACTGCAAGAGTCCTTTGACTTGCAGGACAGAACTAGTGAATTTATATCTGCCCAACACATTCACCGTAAGAGTCCTTTGACTTACAGGAGCGCACATACACACAGGAGCGCACACACACACACTCACCATAAGAGTCATTTAACTTACAGGAGCGCGCACGCGCGCGTACACACACACAGTAAGAATCCTTTGACTTGCAGGAGCATATGCTAGTTATTTGTTTTCTCGATACCTCTGTAAGAGTCTTCTAACTTACAGAATAGCATTATAGCTAAGTATTTCAGGAAAGTGTTCTCAGTGGTCGCACCACCATCTGTCTGACCGTCTCAATGCAGCAGATGAACATACAAATATCTCTAGAGTTGCCTTAATACAACAAATGACCTTTCAACAGGCCCTCTACTTGTTCTCTATTCTCTTTATCATATTACTCTTTTCTCTTTGTCTCTTTACTTGTTCTGGTTTTTCTGTTTAACGTATGTATTTATAGCTTATGTAAATTTCGGTATGAATAGTTAGCCTATCCCAAGTATAAGTTCATTAAGTCTATACTAAAACAGTTTAACTTTTCATATTATACCTAACCCTAGGCGCAACTCAAATACTAACTATGTTGCTCCTAGTTTGTTTACTAATCACCATTTGTTTGTCATTAAAACTTTACCGACTTTTTCTTTGATTTTTATCTTTTCTCCAACTTTTTATCTTTCCTTTATCTTTACCCCACTAATATGTTATTACCACTCCCTAAGTGTTTTATGAAGGTAATTATGAAATTTTGAGCTTAAAGTTGTCTTTCTAAAGCTTTTACCAAAAATTACATTTTTCGCATTATTTTATTATTTTTAATAAAATATTATTTTTAATTAAATAATATTATTTAATATTTTATTATTATTTATTATTTTATTATTAAATTTTCAAAAATTAACTTAGTTTTACCTTTAATTTTATAAATTCACGTTTTACCACCCGTAACTTTTAATATTTTTACTTTAACTACTCTAACTTTTGGAAATTACAAAATAACCCCAAAAGACCAAAATAATTACTTCCTTACCTTTTTAAGATCAAAAGCCTGTTCATCATTGTTCTTCACCACACTCAAAGTGTTCTTCGTAAATTCTTAAGATTCTTTTTTTTTGTTTTCATCCGTTTTTCAATCTTTTCAGTAACCGATTTTTACCAAAATTCAAAATAAAATTACAGCCACCAAAACCCCATATTTTCCACTTAATTACAACACAAATCAACCCTAGTTTAAGGGTTAGGGTTCGAAATTCCAATAGCCATGAAGAACACAAATTCATAGTTGAATATCATTAAATTTCATCAAATTTTCACCAAAATTTCAACAAGAATCACTCATATAAACAATCAATTTCAAGAATAATCAAACCATATCATAATCACACAACTCAAACACAATTAATCAAGATTAATTTCACCAAACCCTACCTTGATTTGCTGCCTCAAATTCGGTTATGTTTCTAGGTGTTCTTTAAGCACTTTTTCCTCCTAAACACATCAAGAACAACTTTAAAACTCAAAACCATCAACTAATCAAAACTTCAGCAGCAGCTTAAGAAGGATATCCTCAAGTTAAAGTTGTTGGAAAATGAAGATCTTTGGCCCACAAGTCAAGCTAAGCAAGAGATCTATGGAAGAACATCAAGAAAACACATGTTTATGCATGTGTTCTTGAAAATCGAATCCAAAGGGGAAGAGAACAGCCATCTCACCTTATTTATAGCCTTGATATGTTGCATGGTTATGTAGAGAAATAAGAGATGATCATTTTGGTCAGATTGAAATTTCTATTTGAGTTTTAGTTCGGAAGAAATCAAGCTTTGAAGATTAAAGTGTCATGAAAGTTTCTCTCTTGTCATTTTCGGCCAAATGAAGCAAATGGCCAGCCTTGGAAGGTCTTGGAGGGTGGGGGTGAGGAAAGTCGTGCTTGATGATGATTGGCTAGTTAGGGAGGTGGTTGAAAAAATCTCAGATGTATACTTACTAAAACTAGATATATTAGAACATACACTTAATAACTCATCTAGAGATTAATATCTGAGTTACTAGTATAAATGACACTAGTAACATGATTAACATGAGAATAGAAGGTATATGATGTGGCATTAGCATTGCTAAAGTCATCAGAGAGTTCGGCTCGTCAAGAATCGAGTTCGGCTCGTCAAACAGAGGCTAACTATGGAAATCAGAGTCTAAAACTCCTAACCAAAACGGTTCAAAAACTAGGTTCTCACGACTGTGTCGTCAAACTTATCTTAAAAGAGGTTCTTGCTTATTGATGATATAATGATGATATAGATTGAGGTGCTTGATAATATATCAGAGATGTTCCCTTCACCGATCTTCCAAAAATCTCCATATCTTCAGAAAAGATCTCGTGTACCCAAAAACTAGGTAATGTTACAAACAACAATTACCAGTAGTAATAATAAGAAGATACAATCAACACTAACAATGAAGGGTAGCAACAGCAACAACAATTAAAGGAGTAATAAATTAAAAGATGGAACAATAGAGTATTGAAGCTAAATTAATAGTCTTTCTGAGTATAACTTTCTCACTAAATCAATTAATCAGCAACCATAATCTTATATCAGCAACAAAATTCTAGGATAAGAAATTTTTTTTTTCAATAAGCAGCAACAAAATTAACACTCTTAACAAATCCTGCTTCAAAATACAAAATTAACGCACTTAAAAACAACATTAAAAAAACCATAAACCCCAACTCAGAACTCCATCAACAAATCAACACAGGATCAATAGTGTTAGAAACAAGAGACAAAACTGGAGAAAGGATTTGTATGTCTATTCAAAATTGGCTAGAATGATACAATATGAAAGGATATTTATAGGTACTAAGAGAATCGTAATAATAAGAACGTAATCTCCTATAATAAATATTCAGATGTACTAAATAATACTAATTGATCCTAATTTATCCTAATAATATTCTAACATCCCCCCTCAAACTCAAGTGGCAACTTGAGTTTGAAACTTATTTAAAACAACGAAAAAAAGGAAAAAAATTGCATAAATTGATAAAACATGTGCAGACTGAACTGCCGGAAGGAAGCGCAGATGGAACTGCCGCTTGTCTGAAGGAAGCGCAGACGGAACTGCCGCTTGTCTGAAGGAAGCGCAGATGGAACTGCCGCTATCTGAGGGAAACGCAGACAGAACTGCCGGAAAGAAACGCAGACAGAACTGCCACAAGGAAACACAAACGAAACGCAGACGAAACTGCCACGAGAAAAGGCAGATGGAACTGCCATGAGAAAACGCTGACGGGACTGCCACGAGAGAACGCAGATGGAACTGCCACGAGAGAATGCAGACGAAACTGCCACGAGAGAAGGCAGACGAAACTGCCACAAGAGAACGCAGATGAACTTTGTAATATATAATACTAATTGATCCTAATTTATCCTAATAATATTCTAACAAATAGAATCATTCATGTCAACTATAAACCATTATTTCAGAAAAACCGTTTGTAATATATAATGTGTTTATGGGTTTGGAACCTTTGAAGCTTCTTCCTCAGTTTCAGAGTTATTAGTTCATATCTTCCAAAAATAATGGCTACACTTTCTTTAAGCAAATCAGTAACCACACAGATTGAATCAATAGTGTTTACCGGCAGCGAGGGAGGAAGAGAAGTGACGTACGTCAAGAGAGGAAGGATGGGACCTCGGGCAGAGAGAAAAAGGGCTCGAAGACAGAGGCTTGACGCAAGGACAGAGACGTCGATTTCGGGGCCAAAAACAACAAGGAAGGAAACTGGCTTGAGGACGACGACAGAGACTGTGACACAATAGCTCTGAGCACGACGTCTAGTGACGTTAAGGATAAGACGAAGGCGAACGGCAATCACTGGTGGGCCGAACGTCGAAGGGGTCAACAGTGATTATAAAAAAGGATTAGGAAAATGGTGATGGTTTCTGTATTTTGAACATTGAAAAAGTATAATTACCTATCTTCAGTAGATAGTAGTGCTAGCCTCTAAAAATTCAAATAACAATAATAATAATAACAATAAATCAAACTAACAGAATAATAGAATAATAATAATTATTATTATAATCACTATAATAACAAATCACCAGAACAAAATTAAATATACAATAATGGTCTTTAAATTAATAATATTAGAGTGTAATTATATAGATAAAGATCATAATTACAAGATATATATTTATCTCCTTTGTTGATATACTTATGGGATATATTTGATCGCGGAGGTCGTTCTAAAAAAATTAATATGATAATGGTAATTTAAAAAAATTAAAGACTAGCACATTTATATATATTTTAAAATTTTAAAATAATAAGAACGCTTTTATTTATAATTATTTAATTTAAAAATAATACGATTACATTGATTTTTTTGTTTAAAATTATTGATTTTAAACAGTTAATTTTTTTAAAATCAAATAAACATAATTACTGGTAATAGATTAGTAATTGTATATGTAAATTAATTTATGCTGATTTTAATTTTTAAGTTAAAAATTGTATACCTAGTGATAAATTTGTATTTTATACCTCACCCAAATTCTATGCGTGTCTTTTAATTAATCAATGTTATCTCAAAGATGTTAAAGTCATGATAAAAGACAGCAATTTTTTAAGCAGTTTCACTAAATAGGGGATATATATTTATATTATTTATACCATAATTACATTACAAAAAGTTAAAAATAAAAAAGCCTTGGCTGCAAGAGAATCTTGTCTCCCAACTGTTTCAAGTTACAAAATACTAATTGGGATAATTCAAGTCAACATGATTTAAATCTCCAACAAGTTCATTGTTGCTTCATCACATTCAACACTAAATACAAAGTCACAACATTCACTGGGTCTACTCAAGGTCCATGAAAAATCAAAAGTATCTAACAAGATTAAATTAAAGCCCAAATAATTGGTATCTAAAAACCAAGCCAAAATATCAAACTAACAACCTGAATCAAAAGACCTCATTTTCTTTTAGTGTTTTATTAAGATCATAAGTTAGTATGCAAACATTGTGTCCAGTAGCAACAACCTCATCAGAACTATAGTTTGGCACAATGTCTTCTTTCTGTATTGAATCTTGAATTATCTCTCCTATTTTTTTGGAGTCTCTTGAATTTTGTTCTGGAATAAACTTAAAAGTTACATTATAGCCAATTAAGTATAATCTATTACAAAATTATACAAAAAATTATGGTTAAACTTAACACTATAGACGTCTTATTTGGCTTACGTTCTCAAAGTCGTGCAAGGCCTCTTTTTATAAGAAGAAATTCTTTCCAAGACGCAATATCAAGTTCAACAACAAGATTGTTCTCATATATAGAGTGCCTGTACAATGTAAGAAAAGTACATTTTAAAATAGTGTAATAGTTGGAAACTAAAAGTGATCAACACAATTAATCAGAGGCACTTTCCATTCAATATCAACATTTCAGACTTTGTAGCAACTAAAATATGCCAACTGAAAATCATGGTAACTAATTAAAGAATAAGGTGCAAAAGTGAAAATAAGTAGCTAATAAATCTAGCTTACGACTGCCGATTTTAACAGGATAGTTCTATGTATATTGGTTATGAGGTTCTTTAATGCACATATTCAATGTACCATGCACAAGGCAAAAACTGTACAAGTTAAAGAAATGCATTAATCCCTCTTTTTTTTTGAGAAAGTATAGGGAGTCAATGATCTAAGCGTACAATGCGTACAATAAAGGTTTAGAAAGTATTAGAGATATGATTATTAGTGTTATATTGTTCTGTCAGGTTACGCTTTTGGGATGAGTGGTTTCAGGACATGGTATTAGAGTTCCAGATTCGGAAGGTTAAGAGTTTGAACCTTGGTGATCCCAAAATTAGCTTTTTATAACATGAGATGTTTATTATCCCTGGTATCCGGATGGTTATTCTAGATAGTATAGGTGATGTTCATTTTATTCATAAACCAAAGATTTAGCCAATTGTACACATTGTACGATTTAAGCCATTAGCTCCCTAGCACTACTCTTTTTTTTTTTTTTTTTTGTCTTCAGTAGCAGCTGAGCCATTGATAAAAAAAAATCAATTAATCAAGACAAGAGATTGAAACTTTAAACAATATCGATGTTTTTCATATAGCCCAAGTAGATCAAGAGGTCCTTTAACCTAAGCTTATATATTATTATCTGTTATGTTGCCCCGTCTTAATTAACGAACCTAATGATAACCATCTCCATATAAGAACTAACTCTCACTCTCTACACCTTTGAAATGTTCACTTTTGCGTACTATGTTATCATAGTACTTGATCTGATAATTAAAAAAATTACTCTAAAGGAAATAAATTCATCAATATCTTCGTACACATAAAGAAATAAAAGATAGCTTTCCATGCATATATATGTGGTTAGACTTTGTATACACATAAAGAACTTTAAGATTGCCCAATGCCCTGTTATAAAGATGATCCAGTAGCCATCATAGAAACATTATCAAGACTTTGAACGAATAGAAAAACTAATTTAGAAGGGACCACAAGAATATTTAAGTTTTCTTTTTCCAGAGTCACATTTTCTTTTATGATATAACCAATTTGTAAATTAGTTTAAAAGGTGTGTGACTTCTGAAAAAAGAGAGAGAATAGAAATTTAAGAGAATGTGTAGAATAAAAAAAATTAAATAGAAAAGCAGAGTTAGGACTCATACTAAAAACATAGATATCTTAACCACATTTGACTAATATGACTAACAACACCAAAAAGAAACTAATGTGGCTTAAAATTTACTACAGAAGACAAAAGCAGAAGCTCTTATTAGAAGCCAGGAAATTCACCTTTCTATCTACCCTCCAAGAGTAAAACTTTCACATTCCAAAATTATACCAAATATCTTGAATATGCATGCAAAAGAATAAGAGAAGGGAGAGAAAATCTCATCATACATCAGAAATCAAACTTCCACCAAATCTATCTTAGGACTTGTTACTTTTTTTTTTTTTTTCTGTTGGGGGTGGGGGTTAATGTTGAAAACTTGACAGACATAGAAATTAAATTATCACTTCTTTTATGAAAAATCAAACTTATAAAATTCACAAAACTCAAGAATTAACAAGACACTATCATACTTGAGCATATAATAATATGCATTTATCATGTAACAACACGGTTTTACAAAGATATGGTTAAAAACCACTAGAGAGGCAGATGCTACCAATAATTAAGGATGCCTTGCAAAGTGAAACCTATGACGCTATATGACAACTTAAGTGTACTAGATTTAACTTCTAATCCAATTCTCTATAATAAATTAAAGTACTTTGTGCTTGATAAACCATATACTTGGTGCTTAAATCTAAATTTTATCTTCACCTCCTCTAGTATTTGGTGTGATAGTCTGTTGTTTGTACTTGTTATGAACCAAAAGCCAAATTTTTTGCAGTACTTTGGTCCGAATTGACTCAATTCCTACAATATTGAGAGACTAAAAAAATGTAAGAACTTTGCCTGTATTTTTGTTTATAGGGTAATAAAAGAACTTTTTTGTTGTCAGACATATGAGAGCGTACCTTCAAAATTGATCCAAGCACTTTATTAACAGCCTCACCTATGTGCATGTGTACAAAGAATGCATCCAACCATGAGTTAATAGGCAACTTGTTGAACCATAAGTCTCTTGCGAATGATGTTACGTACTCCAGCGAAGAGAACGGAGATGCTTGAACCATCGCCCTAGAAAACGAGATGCTAGTGCCGCAAAGAAAGAAGTCCCTCTCTTCTAATTTTCCTTATAAGTCCCATAACGAAACAAGGGAGCAAAATAACTTTAAGTATACACATCAATCAATATATATCTTCAACTACAGTAGGTTATAAAAAAGACAAATCAAATAACTTTAAGTTATAATAGATTATTAATATCACTTTTCAGGTGGATCCCTTGTCACTTATGAGTAATATAATTTAAGTCTTTTCATTTTCTAATTTCTACCATATGCTAGTTTCTAATTAATAAAATTGTAAGTGTCTAACTCTCAACTAGGCTATATATAGAGTAATAGTGTACATGTCCTATATTGGGGATTAAATACATTTATAAATCTGCAGCTTCTTTGCAAGTATTGATGGCATTAGTGGTAGGTTCTTTTTAATCAGTGTCCCTTGTCAACGACAAACCTTCGACGTCACACTCAGACAACCCAATCAAACTTTGTTGGAGGGAAAGTTTGACCTCACACTGTTCATTTCCTTCACCCATGTCGAACAAATCTCTTGACTTCACATGGACTACTACACTCCATTCCTTATTAACTTCATCATCCACATCGTATACAAGGCAAGCCACGGATGCAAGAGTATATAGTTCGTCGTCTTCTCGATCACCAGTATAAATCAGATGAGAGAAATTGACCACTGTGTGGCCCAAAAATTCTTGTTTCATGCCTATCCTAGATGTGGTATTTGCTCAGATACATCTAAACAAGACGACGATGAATTGACTACTATAATTCGACTCAATGATGTCTACTAATTTTCCATAATACGAGACGCCACCAACAGCAACATTACTATCGCGCCTACTTGCATAACTTCTAGTGTCAGAAGTAACATAAACCCCGCTATTTTGGATTTTCATCCATTCTTCTCTTGAGAGGGTTCTAAATCTAAATCCATTTATATTGTAAGCTGTAAAGCAGCTAGCTTGGACATTAGGATCACATGTGAGCCACTACAGTTCGTTCGAATGCCTGATGCTTCCCAATGGAACTTGGCAGGGAAAAATTATGTAGTTCATCAGCTTGGGATACAAATGACAGGATACCATCAAATATGTAAAAGGATTAATTATAACAGGATTCACCCCACGCTTGAACCACTCGAAAAATTTTCTGTGCATAACACTATCTATGTGAGACTAAGACCTTGTCTTACTTTACAACTTTCTCTTTGTGATGGCCCTAAAATCACTGGATAGATCACAACAGTTTCATGTCAGAATTTCCAACTATAGTTGCTAATTTTCATATTCCATAATTTCAAATGCACATACTCTAAGAATTTTTCTATAGCCGTGCAATTGACCAATACGTGACGATGTGCTTAAATTTTTTCAGTTGGTGTGAGAGTATAAAACGAAGCAGCCCCTATAGCCTTTCCAACCTCTGGGAACATGGTTTCACTTTCATTAGGCATAGCTTCATTCAGTCGATCATCAACACACATTAGTTGATTATTCCTACTATCAACATTATCTAGGTATCTTGAATAGAATATAAGAATCTCCTCAGATAAGTATCCCTCTATAATTGAGCCTTCTATTTGTGATCTATTATGTATGTACTGCTTGAGATGACATAGGTACCTTTAAGAATATAACACATGTCTTAGTATGTTCGGGCGGAATAAAAAACGTAAAAAAATTATTTTATAATTACCTTTCAATTGGGTACATCCACCAATAATGAACTAGGCCACCGAGGTGTACCTCGTCGACCAGATACACTGTCAAGTGAACCATGATTGTGAAGAAAGAAGGAGGAAAAATCATCTCCATGTGGCATATAGTATGGACCAAATGATCCTGAAGGAGAGAAAGTTGTTGAAGGTCTATGGATTTGCTGCATATTGGGCAAAAAAAGGATGATAAATCTGCCAAGACAGAAGATACTAGGGCAAGCAATGCATTCCTTAACACAATTGGCAATAGATGTTCCATTATAATGTGGCAGTCGTTGTTTTTCAAGCCCGACAACTTGTGCTATCATAAGTCAACATAGCGAGAGATGTTGCTAGAGTACCTATATGAAAAGACCACATTCAAAAAAGACATCCTTATGTGGATTGGACATGGTAAAGACAGTGGAGGGATACTTTTCATCTTCCCGTGGCCACGGATCATGCCTGATTCCCATCAACTAGAGGTCTTTTTGAACTTTAAGGTGGTCTCTAGATTTCCTTTCTCGTTTAGTATGGTGAAAACTATGTTGTCGCAAACATTCTTCTCTATGTGCATCACGTCAAGATTGTGACACAATCCATTATTGTATAGGAGCTCAAAGAATATACTCTTCTTTTTACAAGGAGACTCGTCTTGCACGGCAGTTTGTTATCTGCATGTTCTTTTTCCAACAACCATTTGCACCTTGCCAAGTTTGACATGCACATCCTCTAATTGTTTCATAATGTCTCCACTAGAGAATTTGACAGGTGGACCTCTATCCTCTACCTTTCCATCAAATCTAACCCGGCCTTTTCTAAATCTGTGGTCATGATTCAAAAAATGATGATGACCCATGAAACACCATTTTTGACTGTAGGTAAGCAGGTTAGTCTCAGCATTCAAATTGCACTCAAGACAAGCTCTCCCACCATATGTATTCCATCGAGATAAGTTGTCCAAGCCTGAAAAATCGCTGATTGTCCACATCAAAGCATACATCTGGAAGGGTTTTTTTCTTGTTAGCGTCGTATGTTTCAACATTAACCCATAACTACTGCAACTCATCGATCAAGGGCTGTAGATAAACATCTATATTATTTCCAAGCATTTTAGGACCAGAAATAATCATGGAGAGGATAAAAGAGATGGGTTTCATGCAAATCCGGAGATGATAAAAGAACCACGTGCCAAATTGAGTACTTTGAGCTTATGTTTCTAAAAGGGTTAAAGCTGCCGCTAGTTAAGGCTAAGCGAACACTGCACAGATCGACAAAGAAGTCAGAATGTCTTCTGTCAAATGCCTTCCATGCCTCACTGTCCCTCGGATTCCTATAAATACCGTCATTGTTACGAACTCTCTTATGCCACAACATGTCAATGGATGTCTTACTAGACATGAATAACCGCTGCAATCATGGCACAAGGGGGAAGTAACGAAGAATCTTCTTGCGGTTTTTCATTCTTCTTAACAACCACATTAATCCTTACTCTGGTATTATTCTTAGTGTTTTGCTTCCATCTCGATGTCTCACATCATTTGCATTTAGACAGTTTTTGGTCACTATCCTAGTATAGCATACAGTCATTTAGACATGCATCTATCTTCTT
Organism: Arachis stenosperma; assembly: GCF_014773155.1. NCBI lineage: Eukaryota > Viridiplantae > Streptophyta > Magnoliopsida > Fabales > Fabaceae > Arachis > Arachis stenosperma. The sequence continues at coordinate 23,692,570 of NC_080385.1, forward strand.
GTATGCAATACTGAGCTTTCTTATGATCCTTTTGGCATCATGCATATTGCTCAGAATTCTTGCATGCTCAAAGGCGTCCGCCAGCAACTCCAATGTCATTTCGAAGGCCTTGTCGCTCACTCTGCATATGGAATTTATATGATAGAGCCTCAACAAGATAGACAACTTAGAGAATTTTGAGCATCCTGGATATAACTCATGCTTTCCATCTTTGAGGAGGTCATGAAAATTGTGGGCTTCATGACTAGGTTCATTGTATAAGTACGACAATTCCTCCGCATCCCCTCTAGCATGTTCATTCTCAGAGTCTTCTTCATCGCCATGAAGTCCTGGAAAGTTGAATGCCTCGTGGACCATGTCAAGCATAGATCTCTGAGGTTTCTATCGGGTTTTGCTTCTTGTCCACCACTAGAGCTCTCTACTATGCGTCTCTCACCGTGATATAACCAAAATGTATAACTGGGGAAAAGGTTTTATCAGCAGACGATCGTACGCATTCTCTCTAGTTTGGAAAATGCGGAACCCACACTTCAGATATGGACAATGTATCATCCCATTGGATGATGCATTGATGAATGCGAAGTCTAAGAATCTGTTCAAACCGTTCCTATATTCGGCACCACCTCGTGGATTTGAAATCCAACTTTTATCAATATCTAGTTTAATGAAATTATACAAACAACAAATATACAAATAATAAAATCAAAATACCAAAAAACCTTAACAATAAATCTTATTAAATATGAGAATGTATATTATGATATCATCCTGTTTGAAATAAATTGGGAGAATAACTCTTCAAAGGAAAAATAGAAAACACAGTTACTAGCATCCAGGATAATATGCAGCATACAAAATGATTCGAGAAAGTTGCTTACTCATTGAAAAATTCTGCACTTTCTAAAACCAAAAAATTAAAATGAAAAAGAAAACCTTTCTTAAAAAAAAGAGGAGTAGAAGTTGGAGTTAAGAAAACACTTAAGACAAAAGTATCATATAAGTAAAAAATCAACTTAAAAAAACACTTAAAAATTGTTATAGTTAGATTTAAAAAAAAAATCAAGCAACTATAGTTAAATCAAAAACATTAGTGACTTAATTAGTTATCCACGTCATATTTATGTTAAATATATATCAAATAACTTCAATTATTTATCATGATCAAGTTCATGAAATTGTAGTGGGCCATAAATACAAGTTCAACTAATTATGATTGAAAGGATTAATCCACTATAAGAAATTATTAGAATAACAATCGATTTAGCGGCCGATTCTGGTGGTCGCTAAAACTTTGGTCTCTAATTTAAAAATAGCGATCAACTTCGGTCGCTAATTTTCAACCAATACTACCAAACGATATTGGTCGCTAAATCGGTCGCTAATAAAATCGGTCACTAAATAGCGACCAACTTTTCGATCGCTAAATCAGTCGCCGATAAAATCGTCCGCTTATGTCTTATCTGAAAATTTAAAATCGGTAGCTAAATCAGTCACTGTTACTGATTTTCTAATTATATGTTTTTACTAATTTCACATATACCACTATTAAAACTTGATTTTTATAAATAATTATATTTCAATAAAATATAAAAAGAATCAAACATAGATCAATTTTTCAAATAAATAACAAAAATATTTATAATATCTATATCAAAATATAGAAATTAAAAGAGACAAAATTCATAAATACATCAAATTTATGATCCAGAATCCAAATGTACATTGATGGCTTTATAGCCAATAGCCCCAAATGTATACAAAAAATAAGCAAAGAAAAAAAAATCATTTACATAAAGTAGAAAAAACTCTTGCGAAAACTAAGGCTTCATCAAGCTGATTTGAAATAGAGCAAAACCCCAACAATTGATGCTGCAATGGGAATAACTATGTGATTGCTGTTGTTGCTCTTCTTGTTGTTGCTTATTGTACCACCTGTTTGTTGGTTGCATGAAGTTGATGCACATAGATTTAGATTGCGTTCCACACTATATTGAGAACAAGAATGAGGCCAGATCAAGAATTAAAACACCATCACTCAGAGAATCTAATGTTATAATCAAGATAAGATTATCTAGTTTGAAAGTTCATAAGAACTTATTGGTTTCTAATAAGTAGGAAGCATATGAAATATGCATACCTCAGTGACAGTGAACCTTTCTTTGATTTATCAAGGAGTCCATTGGGAACTAAGCCTGTGAGATTGTTGTTTCCCAAGTTTCTGATAAAACAGAACTAATAATGATACATTTTCTCTTTTGTAACCAATAAAATTACACTGATGCAATGATAAAAGAACTAACTTACAATACTTTCAATGACTGAAGTTGTGTCACGAAATCAGGTACTGATCTACTTAAGTTATTTTTTGATAAATTCCTGAAAAGTTGCAATTCAAATGCATCAATATTGGTATTAAAATATTAAATCCTCAAGTGGAGAAAAATGCAAGTTGAATGGATTTGGTTCATTTCCACCATTTAAGGCACTCACAAGTATTGTAACATAGTGAGCTTGGAGATGTAAGATGATATCTGTCCTTTCACTGGAAGACAAGTCCCTGGTTGCATTTCCAAACATATCACTAAAATTGATGGTTTGAGTTCATGAAAATATATAATAAGTTTTGTTGCTATAAACTTCATGATTTTGGTAAAATCAACTTACTAGAAGGAGCAAGCCTACTGGAAATTAATCATAAAAAAGCTAATAAAAAATAATAGAGTGGAAAATTTCTCTGAAATATTCAAAGGGGAGTTTATATCTTGCCATGTAAAACTTCTGTGAACCACATAAATTGCTGTGCATTTGTTTGTTCTTTATTCTAGTTTTCATTTATTTTCTTGATTCTATATTGGCACAAATATTCCAACCTAACAATGCCCTTAGCAGTAGTGCTCTATACAATTTTTTCTTTTTTAATCAATATGATCTAGCCAGCTAGAAAATCATATTCTCAATGTAGCATAATTTCTTAGACAACATAGATTTTTTTCCCAAAAGAGACATAGATCTATAGAAGCATGTCTGCCAATTAGCATATACTATCCCAATTCTTCCACAAAAATAATAGCTTTCTTCAGCAGATACTCAATGAAACCTACTAACGTTAGGATTTTCGCTAGTAAAGAATTTTATAAAATCGCGTTGTAAGTATAGATTCTAGACCAACAGAAATCCCTTCGTACAAACGATTTGGTTGTCACAAGTAACAAACCCCTTTAAAAATTGATAACCGAGTATTTAAACCTCGGATCGTCTTCTCAAGGAATTGCAGGAAGGTATGTTCTTATTATTGGTTATGGAGATTGTAAATTGGGGTTTGAGAATGAAGAATTAATATGGCAAATAATTTAAATGGCAATTAAAATAAATAAATACTGTAAAGCAAACCCTTTGGCAAGGTATGAGAAATTGGAAGTCCAGACTTAGTTATTCTTGTCAATAATAATGAAAGTTAAATCTTAATTCCACTTAGTTGACCTTTGCTAAAGCAAAGGAAAGTCAAGGGACTAATTAATTTGACATTCGAATCCTATTTATTTCCTAAGAAAAGGTTGGGATTATTGAAGTTCAGTTTAATTAGCAAAGATAACAGTTATCAATTATGTTGAGCTAAGATAACTCCTGAGTTACTGATTTCTTAACTAAGACCAACAGGTGTAGAAAGCTAAATTAAAATCATCAATATCTGGAATACCTCAAATTCATTCAAAGCAGTAAAATCTAACATGAAAAATATTCATAAGCCAATTGGGCAACATAAATCAAACATAAATAAAAGCTTCAGAGTAAATAAAAATAGAAGAGAAATTAAATAGTAAAAGGAATATTGAACTTGTAATGAAGAAGTTGAAATCCTAATCCTAATCCTAATCCTAAGAGAGAGGAGAGAACCTCTCTCACTAAAAACTACATCTAAAACTAAAATTGTGAATTATGAGAGCATCCTCATGAATGGATGCATTCCCTCACTTTATATTCTCTAATCTGTGTGTTCTGGGCTGAAAACTGGGTCAAAAACAGCCCAGAAATCACTCCTAGCGCTATCTGGTCCGTACAGGTTGCGGAAGAGTGACGCGGAGGCGTCGTCCACGCGTTAGCGTGGGTTGTGTTCCTGCCAGGTCACGCAGCTGCGTGATCCACGCGTTCGTATCTCCTGGCGTCAGGGCAGCTATAACAAATTATATATCGTTGTGAAGCCCCAAACGTTAGCTTTCCAACGCAGCTGGAACCATCTCATTTGGACCTCTGTAGCTCAAGTTATGGTCGTTTGAGTGCGAAGAGGTCAGGCTGGATAGCTTAGCAATTTCTTCAACTTCTTGTATTCCTTCCACTTTTGCATGCTTCCTTTCCATCCTCTGAGCCATTCATGCCCTGTAATCCCTGAAATCACTTAACACACATATCATGGCATCTAATGGTAATAAAAGAGGATTAATATTAACAAATATAAGACTAAAGAAGCATGTTTTCAATTATAGCACAAAATCCGGAAGGAAAACGTAAACTCATGCAAATAGTATAAATAAGTGGGTAAAGAGTTGATAAAAACCACTCAATTGAGCATAAGATAAACCATAAAATAGTGGTTTATCACCTACCTCTGCTACTCCCAGACAGAGTGGCACAAATGGCATCAATGACGCTTGTTCTCATCTTTCTTCAATTTTTAAGATACTAAACCTAAATGAACTAACACATTCAAGAAACAAAAAGAAACCAACTTCTACAGAAAGCTACAGTGATGGACAAATTAGCACTAATAACCCAGAATTATCACTTTCCAATCCAAGATTCACATAACCAAATTCAATCACAAAGGACAAGGAACAAAAAATCATCAAATAACCCTGATTTGAAACTATTACTAACCCCAACAACGAGTCAACTATTAACAAGAAACAGATGAATACATTACAATACAAAGTGAAAAATATACTATCTTCCCCTCGATTCCAAATTAAAAGATCCGAATGTTCATTGATCGAAGAAATTCCAGATTTTCTTTCGGATAGGGCTCTGGACACAAGTATCTGCACCAATTTGCAATCCTTATAAATTCCAAGTCAAGCTTTTAATACCAACAATAACACCAAGAATAAAACAATAATGAGAACAACAATCCAAGAACAGAAACAGCAATGATAAGTTTGAGAAGAAGTTACCGGAGAGACTATTGTTGTTGTTGCCGAATAAGAAGTTACCAAAGGAGGTGGCGGTGAGAAATGAACTATGCAACAAGGAGAAATGGCAGATATGAACGGCAAGGTGACAATCTGCAACAAAGAAGTGAGCAAAGGAGGTGGCACGAGGCGACGGTGAGAAAAGAACGGCATGACAATTAGAAAGTCAGATCTGGACGGTGATGAGACGATCTGCGAACTCAGACATCGCCAATGCTGCCGAGATCTCAAAGACGAAGGCGACGACGCAGAGACCTCAGAAGACGACGGCGAAGAGACCTCAGGAGACGACGCTATGCTTCCGGCGGGTAACTCAGTAATTGTTTGGAGAAGATGAGAATGGTGTGGGTGAATTGAGTTAGGGTTTGCAAGGGTATTTTAGTAACTCTCTTATTTTATTTAAATTAGTAACCGATTTAGCGACCATTGCATTAGTGACCGAACAAGTTTTTACCCTATTTTTCTATCGGTTGCAAAATCGATCGCTATATTAAAAAATAGCGACCAAATTTATTCTAGTTGTCTAATAAACTTATCGGTTGCTAATTCGGTTGCTATTAGTGACCATTGCCTTAGTGATCGAATTAGCGACCAAACAAATTTTCACCCTATTTCTCTATCAGTTGCAAAATTGGTGCACGAAATTGTGATCTCAATGGCGCCAATAACTTGGTACGCACAATTATAATCTCAACTCTTTTTCACAACTTCGCACAACTAACCAGCAAGTGCACTAGGTTTTCCAAGTAATAAACCTTACGTGAGTAAGGGTCGATCCCACGGAGATTGTCGGCTTAAAGCAAGCTATGGTCATTGATAAACTCCTATTTTATGATTCATCTTGTGCTTAAGTTGAGTGTTTTTATCAACTCTTCAACCACTTATTCATATGAATTTGCATAGTTTTACAATTCCTTCCTTATGATATGACATATGAGAAAACATGTTTCCTATGCTTTAAAAATATTAAATTTAATTATCCTTTATTAGCATTCGATGTCGTGATTTGTGTGTTAAGTACTTTCAGGTTTTATAGGGCAGGAATGACTTAAAGGATGGAAAGGAAACATACAAAAATGGAAGGAAAGCACAAAATGGAGTTATTGAAAAAACTAGCAGCGACGCGTCCGTGTGGACGACTCGAACGCGTGCTTTTTGAAAAGTGGCATCTGCGCGAACGCGTGCATGGCGCGAACGCGTAGCTCATGCAAAACACAGATGATTCAGATGCGTGACTAACGTGACCGCGTGGAAGAGCAACACTCCAGATAACGCGACCGCGTGACGTGCGCGATCTGCAGAAATTACAGAAGTCGGCCCCAGCGACTACTGGATCCTTTTTGGTCCAGATCCAAGCCCAGAGAACACAGATTAAAGGCTATAAATTGGGGAATCCATCCATTCATCAATATAGAGGATACAACATACATTTATACATAGTTTTAGGATTGAGATGTAATTTTTAGAGAGAGAGGTTTTTTCCTCTCTCTCTTAGGATTAGGATTAGGATTTATCTTATTGGGATTATTTCTTCATCACAGGTTCAAATGTTCTTTTTTATTTATTTTCTCTTCTATTTGTTTATGAATTTTTCCATGTTGGATTTGATATCTTTTATCTAATATAAATTGAGGTATTTCAGACATATGATTTTAATTTAGTTTTCTACATTCTTGGCTTTGATTGATTGATTGGTAACTCTTGAGTTATCAAACTCAGTAGTTGATTAATATTTAAAGTTTGCTGGTTGATTTGGATCCCTCTAAAGCTAGTCTTTCCTTAGGAGTTGACTAGGACTTGAGGAATCAAATTAATTGGTCCACTTGACTTTTCTTTATTTAGTAAGGGTTAACTAAGTGGGAGCAACGGACAATACTCATCACACCTGATAAGGATAACTAGGATAGGACTTCTAATTTTCACACCTTGCCAAGAGTTTTATTAGTTATTAATTTATTAATTCCTGCATTTTATTTCTCTTGTTCAAACCTTTTTAAAACCCAAAAATACTGTTTTCCAAAATCAATAATAAATCATACTTCCCTGCAATTCCTTGAGAAGACGACCCGAGGTTTGAATACTTCGGTTTATAAATTTTATTGGGTTTGTTACTTGTGACAACCAAACGTTTGTACGAAAGGATTTTCTGTTGGTTTAGAAGCTATACTTACAACGCGATTATATATTTTTATATTTCTTTACCGATAGGAAATCCGATCGTCAAAATGGCGCCGTTGCCGGGGAATTGCAAACATGTGCCTTATTATTGGTTATTGTAAATATTTTTCTTTTACTTGTTTATTTGTTTTTATTTTCTCTTCTTATTTCTATTAGCTACTATGAGTTCTCACCCTTCTCGCTTTGAGTTTGGTTCTAATTTTGTTGAAAGGAATGGAAGCTATAACAGGAACATGCATCAAGGTCAAGGCAATCAAAGATGGACGGAGCCGAGAGGATATGATCGACCCTTTAGGCAATAACACCTTCTAAGATATCATAGACAAAGACCATTCTACAATGCATACCAAGCTGATAGATATGGTGGACCCCCTTGTAGTTACCGACAAGCCCCACCCTGTGCTTATAGACCATCCTCTCAACATAGCTTCGAACCACCACACTCACAAGCTCCTTTTCACCATTCACAACCGTATGATCCTCATCCGCCCTAATTCCAATCCAATTACTCCCAAGAACCACCACTTCCCTATGTACCATGTCCATACCCATCGCCTCAAGAATCACAGGCTCGCTTCAGAGAATTAGTAGATCAATTTCATGCAACCCTTCATCAACTGGAGCAAGCAATAAATCAATTATCTTCCAAACTTTTGGACACTCAAGGAATCCACATGGCTTCATGTGGAGAATTTAATGAAGAATGTAGTACGAAGGAGACACTAGAAACTCCAATGAACAGTAAGGAGCATGACTTTGTTCTGAAACAATTGGAGGAAGCCCAAATTATCCAAGAAGAAGAAGTACTGGTTGAAGACTTAGGAGACACTGAACCTCCATGGGAATCTAGAGTTGTGGAAAATTTCGTCAAGGACGTTACAATTGATGCTAAGGAGGATAGTGCACAACCCCCAAAGCAGCTACCTCATGAAGAGCTGGACAGAACAACCCAAGACGCAAGTCTCCTTGAGAATGATAATCACGAGTCAAAGTTCTCTTAGTAATGAACTTGCAACCGCAAGTGAATTCTTTGAGCTAGAAGAATCTTCCCCAAGTGAATACGAAGATGATGCAGAGGTGGACTTTTCTCAACCTCCCAATTATGACTCAAGTGATGAGGAAGATATCGAAGACTTTGATCAAGACATGGTTGAAATTAAAGAAGTTTGCAAAGAAGTGGAGGAATTCGCGGAAGACCACAAGGGAGTAAAGCTTGCAAAATCACTGGAAACACCTATCCCAAGGCCATTACTGTAAAACCCGGTTAATTAACGGCTAATTAACCCATAAATGAGAATTTATTCTAGAAAGCCCAAAATGTGATTTTTATGGCTAAATGTGATAGAGGAGACTGAGACGAGAATTTCGGTACCAATTTTATAGGATTCGGACCAAGATTGGACCGAACAGGCCAAACCGGGCCAACCGGACCCAAAGTGGGCTCTTGGCCCAACATAACTAAACCAAAACCCTAGTTTTCAGCACTCTCTCTCCTCACAACACTCAATTCACGCTGAAATTAGAGAGAAGGGGGGAGAAGAACACTTTCTCAAGTTCTTTCTCTCACTTGATCTTCAAACCACCATAACTTTTGATTTAGACCTCCGATTGCCGCTCCGTTTGCGGCCACGCGTTCACCGCGAAGAGCTCTACAAAACCCATACAGTTAATCTTGAGGTAAGACACGTTTTGCTCTTCGAAATTCCAGCCTTATTTTCGAGTTTTATGGGCAAAAATGTTGAGATTTTGGGCTCTTTGATGTTATAGGACCCAACTCTCTTGAAGGAGGAGGTTAATCTTGTCTCCTTGGACCTTGGGTGTGGTAAGATTCTCAACCTTAGTGTAATTTGTTGTTCTATGATGTTTGGGTATTGAGATGTTGTGTATGGGTATGATGATTGTGGCTTAGGTTGTGTATATGTGAATATTGGAGATTGATTGGTGATTTTGAAAAGCTTGAAAAAGGGGATTTGGTGGTGAAAAATCTGTTCTTGGAGGTTTTGAGGCCTTGAGAGCTTGTGGATAAGTGGTTTGGAAGTGATCCGGTTGAGCTTGGGAAATCGGCTAAGGTATGGTTTCGGTTTCCCATATCTAATATGTAATATGGTAGGAAATACTTAGGCTAGAGGCCTTAAGATAGGCATTGAATGGTTGATGTTGTTGAATGATTGAGATATATGATGTGGTCATATATGTAATGATGATTATTGATGCCTTGATGGTATGATGTATGAGCAATATGCATGTTGTGATATATGCTTAATGATTGGTTATGGTTGAATTGTGGGTTGAACCATGTTGATGGTGAGTATGATATTAATTGTATACAATGATGATTTATTGGAATTGATGTTGTTGAGAATTGGCATGAGGAAGAGTATATGATATGTCATTATGTTTGAGTTTGAGCCACTTGGGTGAAGTGGGTTAAAGGGATGAGATAGTGATTTTGGCAAATTGTGGTAAAGTCTCAATGTGTGGGTTGAGGAGGCTTGATGTTGAATTTGATATATTTTGATTGATTTCAAAGAAAGGGATGAAATTGGCATGTTTTTATTGATTTGAAAAAGAGTTGAAAATGGCTTGTTTTGAAAATGGCACTTTGTGGTTTTGTATGAAAAACATGATTTTGGGCATACTTTGACGGGACATAACTTGGACTACGGATCTCTGTTTTGTGCCAAATCTGTTTAGAAATGAAATTTGATCCGGGATGTCCATGCCGTTCGAAGAACGGGTGAAAAACGATTTAAAATGAGGAAGTTATGTCCGTCGGAAGATTGGGGGTTGAATCTGTGAATTCTGCAGTTTTAACTTAGAAATTTAGCAGAATGACCCCCCGCGCATAGGCGCACTTGGCGCGTATACGCTGTTCTTCTTGAAAGCGCTATCCACGGGTGCGCGTGATGTGCGCGGGCGCGCCGATTGTGCTGCACCCAATGCCCAGCCATTTTCCAGATAGTTGTGCCAGAACTGTGCCAGCTTTGTGCCTGGGGCACGGGAGCACCCACGCGTACGCGTGGTTGACGCGTGTGCGTCGCTTGGCTATTTTTCAATCCACGCGTTAGCGTGCATGACGCTTATGCGTCGATGAGTTTTTGAGGCCATCCACGCGTACGCGTGGAGTGCGCGTACGCGTGGCCCTGTTTTCATCCCAAAGTTGATTTTTGAGTTTTAAAAGTCAAATCTCATACTTCTAAGCCTTCGATCTCACCACTTATGTCTTAAATCTTTATGATATGTCTAGCTATGAGAAGAAGGGCTAGTGAATGTGGTAACTTGCGAGTGGAGCAAGGGAAAAATGAATGATCAAAGAGGATCAAAGATGATTACATGAGAGGCGGAGGATGGTGGTGGAAGTGCTTGTTATGCCATGGGCCGAAAGGCTGTGATTGATAATGAAACGGCTGGTTATGGATTTAACCGTGAGCCGGGTGGCTGGTTATGGATTTAACCGTGAGCCGGATGGCTGGATTATTGCCGTGTTACGGCGGAGCCATGATTATGGCTATGTATAAATGCATATATATATATATATATATATATATATATATATATATATATATATATATATATATATATATATATATATATATATATATGCGGTGGAATAAATTGTGAATGTTGCACTTCCATTATCGGAGATGAGAGTTTCCCTGGGAGAAAGCAGTGGCTAGCCACCACGTGCTCCAGGTCGAGACTTGAAGCTCTTTTGACCCTATGTCGTCAGGGTGGCCGGGCACTGTGAAATTCCCGGACGAGCTCACCCCCATAAATATTCACCAGTGATGGTGATGGATAAATATTCACCAATGATGGTGATAGATGAATATTCACCAGTGAGGGTGATGGATATGGATCATGATTATGATCAAGTTTATTTTGAGTATGACTCAAGTTGGGGAGACACGACAGAGGGACAGTCCAATGGTTAACTGCCAGGACTTGTCGGGTTGGCTCTATAACCGATAGATGATATCATCAGCCACTAGGGACAGGCATTCATCATATGCATACTATATGAATTGTTTGAGATTGCCTATTTGACTGCGTATTACTTGCTAATTGTCTAAATGCCTTAATTGTTCCTATTTGTATTTTTCTTGTTTGATATAACTGCGTTTGCTACATTATACTCCTGCTGATGGTTGGGAGGTTTGAAGGAATTGGAAAGGGAAATATTAGTTAGACTGAAGAATCTTTAGTCAGATGCCCTTATATGGTTTAGCTTGTTTATAAGCTTTGAATTATCTGGAGGAAGTCCTTGGATTGCCTTCGGCTTTCCTCTATTATTATGTATTATATATGTGGAAGCTGTTACCATGCTGGGGACCTCTGGTTCTCACCCATGCGGATTTTGTGGTTTTCAGATGCAGGACGTGAGGTTTCCCGCTGAGGCATGCTGGAGACTTCTAGATTTGTGAAGATCCTTTGTTCTCGGGGCTATGTGTTGGTTTATATGTTTTGTTTAGATACTTTTATCTCCATTAAATAATACAAACTGTGATGACTCCTCTTATGGGAGATTTTGGAGAATAGGTTTTATGTATTTGTGTCCCTTTGGGTTTCCTTTGGGGTTTTCCTTACTTTATCATATGTATATATTGCTATGCTCGAACCGATTATCTTCGCAGCCAGATTTTGAGTCTTGATATTCCTGTTTTTGACACTCCTTTGTATATATATAATCTCGCGTTGGTTACCCTTATTCGTTAAGTTATCGATAGTAGTGTTGCGCTTTTGAGTTGCGATTTTTTTGTTTACCCCTTTTTTTCTACAAAGGCTCCTAGTTATAATCAATCATTTCATACTACTATACGTACTAAATTTTTATTTTAGAGGTCGTAATACCTTGCCATCTCTGAATTATGACTTAAGCATAAGACTCTGTATGGTAGGGTGTTACAATTACCGCCCAATACAAACTTCAAGTGGGTAAAATCCTTAGCTTTTATCTTTACTTTTCCACTTGAATATGGTTTACTTGAAACAGATGGCCAGCTTAGAGCTCTTTGCGGCTTTAAGTGTAAAAGGGAAATGACTCGCACTCAGAGCTGGTATGCGAGATTTAATGAGGTTTCACACTTCAATTTGAGGTGCAAGAATTGGTGTCAAGCTCAATTGTATGGGTCTCGGAAGCTGTTTGGTCACTGCAGTGAGAATTCAGATTGCTCACCACCCGGCTGGAAAAATGTAGATCAAGACAAAAATGGGTGTAAAAGTAAAGTTTGGGATCCTAGAATCTGTTCTGACATTCAACACCTCGGGAGCCTGGAAACCTGTTTGAGCTTGCTCAAAGGCTTTACGTGCCTTGTTTGGGACCCCAGAGGATGCTGGCATTCTAAACATTGGTGGAGATTGCTGGATGAATTCAAGCACAAGCCACCATAGCAGGAAGCTCATCAAATGTCCAACTTAAGGACTTTAACTAAAAGTGCTATGTGAGAGACAACCCACCATGGTATGATCGTTCCTCTTCCATTTTAGTCTGTTTTTAAATTTTGATTGAACCTGGAATTGTGCATAACATTCATTGCATTCTGCATACTGCATAAATATATATAATATCACCCTACGCGAGCGCGCAGGCCACGCGTGGGCGTGGAATGGAAATCGGCGTAAAGATCCAACGCCAGAAAGTTGGGCTGGAATCGTGCGGCTGGTGTGCGTTTAGCACAAAACGGCCCACGCGTTCGTGTTAATTACACCACACTCATCCCACGCGAAAGCGTGAGCGACGCGTCCGCGTCACGTCGATATTATGGCTCCCTAAATGGAAACAGAGAGTTACGCCAAAACGACGCTGGAACTGTGCATCTAGCACAATTCACCGTGACGCGTTCGCATGTCACTCATCTTTTACCAAACTTACGCGATCGCGTCAATCACGCGACCGCGTCATACCCCTTTTACCCTAATCACGCAATCGCGTGGATTTGAATCCACTAAACCCAAATCACGCGAAACCCTACCGTCGCGCCCCCCATTCTCCCCTCCTTCTCCTTCCTTCTCTACAACCACCTATCTCCTCTGCAACCACCACCGCCGCGCCCACCACACCCAACCACCCAGACCACTGCAACCTCCCAGAACTGCCGCCCACCACCTCCCACTCCCGGCCACCACCACAGCCCCATTCCCTCACCCCCTTTCCTTCTCCTCCAATACCCTCCACCACTGCCCCTACCCAAATAACCACCCCTGCGCCGCCTCCCATTACCGCCGACGACCACAGCCCCATAACCTTTGCCCCCTTCTTCCTTCCCTACCCCCCTAACCCTAACCTAGGACTACAACCTACCCCTGCCACCACCTCAGACCGCTGCCGCGCCACCCCTCCCATCGCCGCCGTGTCAGCAACACCACCACCACATTCCCACCATCTCTCTGATACATACCTCTGTTCCTACCCACACCAGGTTCTGCTGAACACCGATTCCTTTATCCTTAGTTAGATAGTTGCATATTTTTCAGATTCTGTTCAAATTAAGATAGTTAGAGATGCATGATCGTAGTGGACTCTAGGTGGTTAGGTAGCTAGAATGTGGTTAGTGGATTTAGGCCTGATAATTGCACCGTTCTTGATTATCTGTTTTGTCTATTTCGTAATTTTTGATCTGGCAGTGATAATAATTCTGTTCATATGCTGTTCTTCATGTTTCATGCTGCTATTACACTGATCTTTACTATTCCTGTATTTGTGACTCTTTGCAGCACCTTTTAATCTCATATGAACTGTTTTTCTTACTATTTATTACCTAGGAACATCCAATTTTAGCTGGAATGCTGTCCAATTTTCTGTAACCTGTTTTCATGTATTGAGTTTGGAAACTTAATATTTTGCATTACTTAATTTCAACCAAGCCGATTCATGACTGCACGGGCTAGCATTCTTATCCCTTTTGATTCCCTGGTTATTAAAATTGCATTATTGATGATTTCATTTCTATCTTGCAACTCTTGCACATATCTGAATTATCATCAATAAAATGATATCTTTGCTTGAATATGAGTTGATTGTTCTTTAACTTTGTGGATTTATTGTTAACTAGGAAACCCATCATCATGCCACTCACTTTAACTATCTTTTTACTAACTCACTATTTTCACTTTCTAACTTCCTTTTTACCTATTAACCATTTTAACTTTCCAACTTCTCTTTTTACCTGACTACTTTAACTTTCTAACTCAGGGCGTGATCATGTTTTTCCTAATTAACATGACTTCCACTTATCATATATTTTGGATTGTGATTTCTATTTTCAGACTTTTCCACTTGCATCCAATCCAAAATGCTCATATATTTCACTCATTTCATGCTTCTCTTGCTCTTTTGCCACTCTGTGCTTCTATTGCTATTATTCTATTTGCCTACTTATTTTCCTGCTTTTATTCTTCCATTATATCCTGAAATTTTTACTTTTTAGGATGTCTGACCCTCCAAGCAAAGGAAAGGGCAAAGCAACCACTAGCAAGAGGAAAAGAGGCGAATCCTCTTTGACCATCCTTGGCATTTTGCATGATGATTTCTGGCGGGAGAAGAACTTTACCCCGCAGGAAAAAACTAATCAGTTGGTACCTGTGGCTGACCCGGTAAAATTTGCAAACAAATACTGTGAGCTGAAGTACCCAGTTTTTGCCACATCCAGGAACCTATACCTGGAAAGGACACCCAAAATTCCAGAAGAACTCAAGTAGCACACTTCAGACCAAATTAAACAGAGAGGCTGGTTCTTCCTAGAGAGAAACTTGACTGAGATCAACTCATCCTGGGTCAGAGAATTCTACTGTAACTACTTTAAAATATCCCTGGATGCAGTACAGCTCAGAGGCAAGCAAATTCTGATCACTGAGGAAGCAATTGAAGACATCCTCCAACTCCCACCTAAGTCAAATCAGCCAGACAGTTACCAAAAGGCTGAGGAGGATATGAGATTCTTGAGATTTGACTGGGATGTAGTAAAACGGGCTATAGCTCTTGATCCTTTTGTTCCATGGGTCATGGGAAAGAGCACAGTGGTACCCAAGGAAATCAGGCTGATATATCTAAATGATGAGGCTCGACTATGGCAGCAGATTCTGAGTAACTACGTAATGCCAAGCACTCATGAGACAGAGGTGCCAGCTGCTATGATTACCCTCATCTGGTGTGTGATGGAGGGTAAGGACCTTTATCTGTCCCGCTTCATCCGACATTACATGGCCAGGGTCCATGTGAGAGGCACCCTCCCGTTTCAATTCCTGATTACTCATTTGGGTCGCCGAGCTGAGGTACCCTGGGAAATTGCTGATGAAAAGCCATCTACCGCAGACTGCAGGAAGATCATCCCTCACAGTAGGAAGTTTCAGGCTCTTGGCTACCAACCTCCGTTTCTCACTGACTCTGCTGAGGCAGCTACATCTTCAGCTGCCTCTTCAGCATCCCCTGCCCCAGCTCCATCCACTGCACCCCCACCTACTCCTGAGCCAGTTTATCTTCTAGTGCACCGACTCTTTGACCGCTTAGACCAGATAGAGCGCCGCCACCAGCAGTAATTTGAGAGGTCTGAATGTCGCAACAAGCGATGTTTTGAGAGATCTGAGCGTCGCCACAAGCGACGCTATGAGCACCTCAAGCTGATGCTCCGATCTGGTGGCGACATCCCCTCCGAGCCAGACACACCATCAGAGACATCTGAGGAGGAGGCAAGTGATCTTGAGGATGAGGCACATACCCAGGCTGAGTAGGCAGCACCTAAGCACACTCCACCACACCATGAGGAGCACCACCACCTACAGGCCGCAGATCCAAAGATTCCTCTACAGACAGAGCCTCCGCTTCAGCAGACCGCTCCTCTTACACTCACAAAGACTGCAGACCCTCAGCCTACCACTGAGACACCAGCAGCCCATTGGTGGACGAAATTGTTATCCATGTTCTAACTATTTTGAGATGAAACCATTCTTATGGCACTGGTTGAATTCACAACTCCGTTCAACTAACCAGCAAGTGTACTGGGTCGTCCAAGTAATACCTTACGTGAGTAAGGGTCGATCCCACAGAGATTGTTGGTATGAAGCAAGCTATGGTCACCTTGTAAATCTCAGTTAGGCAGATTAAAATTATGGAATTTAGAAAATCAAATAATAAAAAGAAATAATAAAAGGGATACTTATGCAGCCTCATTGGTAGGAATTTCAGACAAGCGAATGAAGGTACTGTATGGCTCAAGGACGCCTGCTCTCCTACTGCTTCAACTCAATCCTTCTTACTCCTTTCCATGGCAAGCTGTATGTAGGGCATCACCGTTGTCAGTGGCTACATCCCATCCTCTCAGTGAAAATGGTCCTCTGCGGCTGTCACTCGCATGGCTAATCATCTGTCGGTTCTCAATCAGGTTGGAATAGAATCCATTGATTCTTTTGCGCTTGTCATCACGCCCATCCTTCAGGAGTTTGAAGCTCGTCACAGTCATTCAATCCCAGAATCCTACTCGGAATACCATAGACAAGGTTTAGACTTTCCGGATCCTCATGAATGCCGCCATCTATCTAGCTTATACCACGAAGATTCTGTTTGGGAATCTAAGAGATACACATTCAAGCTCTGTTGCATGTAGAACGGAAGTGGTTGTCAATCACGTGCGTTCATAAGTGAGAATGATAATGAGGGTTATCTAATCATCACATTCATCATGTTCTTGGGTGCGAATGAATATCTTGGAATAAGAATAAGAGAGAATTGATTAAAAGAAAATAGAATTGCATTAATACTTGAGGTACAGCAGAGCTCCACACCCTTAATCTATGGTGTGCAGAAACTCCACCGTTGAAAATACATAAGTAAAAGGTTCAGGCATGGCCGAGTGGCCAGCCCCCATGGTCTAAGAACTATGCGTTCCAAAGATCCCAAATACATTAGTTAAATGTTCTATTTATAATAAACTAGCTCCTAGGGTTTACATGAGTAAGTAATTGATGCATAAATCCACTTCCGGGGCCCACTTGGTGTATGTTTGGGCTGAGCTTGATCAATCCACGAGCTGAGGCTTCTCTTGGAGTTGAACTCCGAGTTATGACGTGTTTTGGGCGTTCAACTCCGGATCATGACGTTTTTCTGGCGTTTAACTCCAGACAGCAGCATGTACTTGGCGTTCAACGCCAAGTTACGTCGTCAATTTCCGAATGAAGTATGGACTATTATATATTTCTGGAAAGCCCTGAATGTCTACTTTCCAACGCCGTTGAGAGCGCGCCAATTGGAGTTCTATAGCTCCAGAAAATTCATTTCGAGTGCAGGGAGGTCAGATTCCAACAGCATCAGCAGTCCTTTTGTCAGCCTTTTTCAGAGTTTTGCTCAAATCCCTCAATTTCAGCCAGAATTTACCTGAAATCACAGAAAAATACACAAACTCATAGTAAAGTCCAGAAATGTGAATTTAACATAAAAACTAAGGAAAACATCCCTAAAAGTAGCTTGAACTTACTAAAAACTACCTAAAAACAATGCCAAAAAGCGTATAAATTATCCGCTCATCACAACACCAAACTTAAATTGTTGCTTGTCCCCAAGCAACTGAAAATCAATTAGGATAAAAAAAAGAGAATATACTATAAATTTCAGAATATCAATGAATATTAATTATAATTAGATGAGCGGGACTTGTAGCTTTTTGCTTCTGAATAGTTTTGGCATCTCACTTTTTCCTTTGAAGTTTAGAATGATTGGCTTCTCTAGGAACTTAGAATTTCAGATAGTGTTATTGACTTTCCTAGTTAAGCATGTTGATTCTTGAACACAGCTACTTATGAGTCTTGGCTGTGGCCCTAAGCACTTTGTTTTCCAGTATTACCACCAGATACATAAATGCCACAGACACATAACTGGGTGAACCTTTTCAGATTGTGACTTAGCTTTGCTAGAGTCCCCAGTTAGTGGTGTCCAGAGCTCTTTAGCACACTCTTTTGCCTTGGATCACGACTTTAACCACTTAGTCTCAAGCTTTTTGCTTGGACCTTCATGACAC
Source organism: Arachis stenosperma (assembly GCF_014773155.1). Taxonomy (NCBI): domain Eukaryota; kingdom Viridiplantae; phylum Streptophyta; class Magnoliopsida; order Fabales; family Fabaceae; genus Arachis; species Arachis stenosperma. The sequence goes on from NC_080385.1 coordinate 23,710,937, forward strand.
AAGCACATGGTTAGGGACAGCTTGATTTAGCCGCTTAGGCCTGGATTTTATTTCCTTGGGCCCTCCTATCCATTGATGCTCAAAGCCTTGGATCCTTTTTACCCTTGCCTTTTGGTTTTAAGGGCTATTGGCTTTTTCTACTGCTCCTTCTTTTTCTATATACTCTTTTTTTTTTCTTTTTTTTTTCGAATGCTTCTTCTTTTTCACTGCTTTTTCTTGCTTCAAGAATCAATTTCATGATTTTTCAGATCCTCAATAACATTTCTCTTTGTTCATCATTCTTTCAAGAGCCAACAATTTTAACATTCATAAACAACAAGATCAAAAGACATATGCACTGTTCAAGCATTCATTCAGAAAACAAAAATTATTGTCACCACATCAATATAATTAAACTAAATTCAAGAGCTATTTTCGAAATTTATGTACTTCTTGTTCTTTTGAATTAAAACATTTTTCTTTTAAGAGAAGTGAAGGATTAATGGAATTTATTCATAGCTTTAAGGCATGGTTACATACTAATGATCATGAAATAAAGACACAAAGCATAGATAAACATAGTACTAAAAACCGAAAACAGAAAGAAATAAGAACAAGGAATGAATCCACCTCTAGTGGCGTCTTCTTCTTGAAGGACCAATGATGTTCTTTAGCTCTTCTATGTCCCTTCCTTGCCTTTGTTGCTCCTCCCTCATTGCTCTTTGATCTTCTCTTATTTCTTGGAGAATGATGGAGTGCTCATGATGTTCCACCCTTAATTGTTCCACATTGTGACTCAAACCTTCTAAAGAAGTGTTGAGTTGCTCCCAATAGTTGTTTGGAGGAAAGTGCATCCCTTGAGGCATCTCAGGGATTTCTTGATGATGAACTTCCTCATGCACCTCTTGAAAACCGTGAGGAGCTTCTCTTGCTTGCTCCATCCTTTTCTTGGTGATGGGCTTGTCTTCTTCAATGGAGACATCTCCTTCTATGATAACTCCAGCTGAGTAACATAGATGGCATATAAGGTGAGGAAAAGCTAGCCGTGCCATAGGTGAGGGCTTGTCGGCTATTTTGTAGATTTCATTGGAGATGACCTCATGAACTTCTACTTCCTCTCCAATCATGATGCTATGAATCATGATGGCCCGATCCACAGTAACTTCAGATCGGTTGCTAGTAGGAATGATGGAGCGTTGAATGAACTCCAACCATCCTTTAGCTATAGGCTTGAGGTCCAATCTTTTTAGTTGGACTGGCTTGCCTCTGGAGTCTCTCTTCCACTGAGCTCCTTCCACACAAACGTCCATAAGGACTTGGTCCAACCTTTGATCAAAGTTGACCCTTCTAGTGTAGGGGCGTTCATCACCTTGCATCATAGGCAAGTGGAATGCCAACCTTACATTTTCCGGACTGAAATCCAAGTATTTCCCCCTAACCATTGTGAGATAATTCTTTGGGCTTGGGTTCATACCTTGGTCATGGTTCCTAGTGATCCATGCATTGGCATAGAACTCTTGAACCATTAAGCTTCTGACTTGTTGCATGGGGTTGGTTAAGACTTCCCAACCTCTTCTTTGAACTTCATGTCGGATCTCCGGATACTCATTCTTCTTGAGCTTGAAAGGGACCTCAGGGATCACCTTCTTCTTTGCCACAACATCATAGAAGTGGTCTTGATGGCTCTTGGAGATGAATCTTTCCATCTCCCATGACTCGGAGGTGGAAGCTTTTGTCTTCCCTTTTCCTTTTCTAGAGGATACTCCGGCCTTAGGTGCCATTGGTAATGGAAAAACAAAAAGCTTATGCTTTTTACCACACCAAACTTAAAATTTTGCTCGTCCTCGAGCAAAAAAAGAAAAGAAGAGTAGAAGAAGAAGAAGAAAATATGGTAGAGAGGGAGAGAGGTAGGTTCGGCTATGTGGGAGAAGAAGGGGTTGTGTTGTGTGAAAATGAAGTAGAAGGGAAGGATATTTATAGGGAGAGGGGAGGGTGGGTGTTCGGCCAATTTGGGTGGGAATGGGTGGGAAATTGAATTTGAATTTTATGAAGGTAGGTGGGGTTTATGGGGAAGAGTGGGGTGATGTGAATGGTGAATGGGGGAATTGGGAAGAGGAATTGAGGTGATTGGTGATGGGTGTTGGGAAGTGTGACATGGGGAGTAAGAAGAATGAGATTTAGGATTAGGAGAGTGTGATTAGGATTAAAAGGTAAGGTGGGAATATGGTAGGTGGGGATCCTGTGGGGTCCACAGATCCTGAGGTGATCCTATGGGGTCCACAGGATCCTGAGGTGTAAAGAAATACCATTCCTTCACTATATAGGCATGTAAAATGCCTTCATGCATCATTCTGGCGTTCAAACGCCCATTGGTGCATGTTCTGGGCGTTCAACGCCCATGTAATGCATGTTTCTGGCGTTGAACGCCAGTTTCATGCTTGTTACTGGCGTTCAGCGCCAGCTTTTCTCCTCTAGGCACATTCCTGGCGTTCAACGCCAGGATGTTGCTTGTTTCTGGCGTTTAGCGCCAGAATGGTGCTCTGTTCTGGCGTTGAACGCCAGCCAGATGCATCTTACTGGCGTTGAACGCCAGTCTGTGCGTCCTCCAGGGTGAAAATTTTTTTCTTCTGTTTTTGACTCTGTTTTTTAATTTTTTTGATTTTTTTCGTGACTCCTCCTGATCATGTACCTAATAAAACACAAAATAACAATAAAATAAAAATTAGATAAATAAAATTGGGTTGCCTCCCAACAAGCGCTTCTTTAATGTCAATAGCTTGATAGTGGCTCTCATGGAGCCACAAGGTGATCAAGTCAATGTTGTATAGTTGTCCACACCAAACTTAGAGTTTGGATATAGGATTTTAACACCAAACTTAGAGTTTGGTTGTGGCCTCACAACACCAAACTTAGAGTTTGACTGTGTGGGCTCTTCTTGACTCTGAACTGAGAGAAGCTCTTCATGCTTACTCTCTTTTGTCATAGAGGGATGGCCATGTGCCTTAAACACAAGGTAGTCCCCATTCAATTGAAGGACTAACTCACCTCTGTTGACATCTATCACAGCTCCTGCTGTGGCTAGGAAAGGTCTTCCAAGGATGATGCAATCATCCTCTTCCTTCCTAATGTCTAAGATTATGAAATCAGCAGGGATGTAAAGGCCTTCAACCTTTACTAGCACGTCCTCTACTAATCCATAAGCTTGTCTCAATGACTTGTCTGCCAGTTGTAATGAGAACAAGGCAGGTTGTACCTCAATGATCCCCAGCTTCTCCATTACAGAGAGTGGCATTAGATTTATCCCTGACCCCAGATCACACAGAGCTTTTTCAAAGGTCATGGTGCCTATGGTACAAGGTATTAAGAACTTGCCAGGATCTTGTTTCTTTTGAGGTAGAATTTTCTGAATCCAAGTATCCAGTTCATTAATGAGCAAGGGAGGTTCACTTTCCCAAGTCTCATTACCAAACAACTTGGCATTCAGCTTCATGATAGCTCCTAAATATTGAGCAACTTGCTCTTCAGTTACATCTTCATCCTCTTCTGAGGAAGAATAGTCTTCAGAGCTCATGAATGGCAGAAGGAGATTTAATGGAATCTCTATGGTCTCTGTATGAGCCTCAGATTCCTTTGGATCCTCAATAGGAAACTCCTTCTTGCTTGAGGGACGTCCCAGGAGGTCTTCCTCACTAGGATTTTCGTCCTCCTCCTCCCTTGTGCATTCGGCCATATTGACTATGTCAATGGCCTTGCACTCTCCTTTTGGATTCTCTTCTGTATTGCTTGGGAGAATACTGGGAGGAGTTTCAATGACTTTCTTACTCAGCTGGCCCACTTGTGCCTCCAAATTTCTAATGGAGGATCTTGTTTCATTCATGAAACTGAAAGTGGCTTTTGACAGATCAGAGACTACATTGGCTAAATTAGAAGTGTTTTGTTCAGAATTCTCTGTCTGTTGCTGAGAAGATGATGGATATGGCTTGCTATTGCCTAGCCTGTTGCGTCCACCATTGTTAAAACCTTGTTGAGGTTTTTGTTGATCCTTCCATGAGAAATTTGGATGATTTCTCCATGATGAGTTATAGGTGTTTCCATAAGGTTCACCCATGTAATTAACCTCTGCCATGGCAGGGTTCTCAGGATCATAAGCTTCTTCAGAAGCTGCCTCTCTAGTACTGTTGGATGCATGTTGCAATCCATTCAGATTTTGAGAGATCATGTTGACCTGTTGAGTCAACACTTTGTTCTGAGCCAATATGGCATTCAGAGCATCAATTTCAAGAACTCCTTTCTTTTGAGGTATCCCATTGTTTACGGAATTCCTCTCAGAAGTATACATGAACTGGTTGTTTGCAACCATGTCAATGAGCTCTTGAGCCTTTTCAGGCGTTTTCTTCAGGTGAATAGATCTACCTGCAGAATGGTCCAATGACATTTTCAAAAATTCAGAGAGGCCATAATAGAATATGTCCAATATGGTCCATTCTGAAAACATGTCAGATGGACATCTTTTGGTCAGCTGCTTGTATCTTTCCCAAGCTTCATAGAGGGATTCACCATCTTTTTGTTTGAAGGTTTGAACATCCACTCTCAGCTTGCTCAGCTTTTGAGGAGGAAAGAATTTATCAAAGAAGGCAGTGACCAGCTTATCCCATGAGTCCAGGCTATCCTTAGGTTGTGAATCCAACCATATTCTAGCTCTGTCCCTTACAGCAAAAGGGAAAAGCATGAGTCTGTAGACTTCAGGATCAACCCCATTCGTCTTTACAGTCTCACAGATCTGCAAGAACTCAGTTAAAAACTGATAAGGATCTTCAGATGGAAGTCCATAGAACTTGCAGTTTTGTTGCATTAAAGCAACTAGCTGAGGTTTCAGCTCAAAGTTATTGGCTCCAATGGCAGGAATGGAGATGCTTCTTCCATCAAACTTGGACGTTGGTTTTGTGAAGTCACCAAGCATTCTCCTTGCATTATTATTATTTTCGGCTGCCATCTCCTTCTCTTGTTCGAAAATTTCTGAAAGGTTGTTTCTGGATTGTTGTAATTTAGCTTCTCTTAATTTTCTCTTCAGAGTCCTTTCAGGTTCTGGATCAATTTCAACAAGAGTGCCTTTATCCTTGTTCCTGCTCATATGAAAGAGAAGAAAACAAGAAAAGAAAGAGGAATCCTCTATGTCACAGTATAGAGATTCCTTTATGTTAGTAGAAAAAGAAGGGGGTAGAAGAATGAAGAAGGAGGTTCGGATTTTTGGATGAGGAGAGGTGAAGAGAAGTTTTAGTAATTAAATAATTAAATAGAAGAAGAAAAGAGAAGAGAGATTTCGAAAATAATTTTGAAAAGAGGTTAGTGATTTTCGAAAATTAGAGATAAATTATAATTAAAATTAAAACATGAACAATTAATTAATTAAAAAGAACTTTTGAAAAAGGGGTGAGATATTTTTGAAAATTAGAGAGGGAAAAGTAGTTAGGTGGTTTTGAAAAAGATAAGAAACAAACAAAAAGTTAGTTAGTTGATTGAAAAAGATTTGAAATCAACTTTGAAAAAGATAAGAAGATAGTAAGTTAGATAAGATATTTTGAAATCAAATTTTGAAAAAGATAAAATTTTTGAAAAAGATAAAATAAAAGATAAAAATATTTAATTCAAAAATTTAAAATTATTTACTTTACTAACAAGAAACTACAAGATAAGATTCTAGAACTTAAAGATTGAACCTTTCTTAACAAGAAAGTAACAAACTTCAAATTTTTGAACCAATCACATCAATTGTTAGCTAATTTTCGAAAATTAGATGTAAAGATAAGAAAAGGATTTTGAAAATAATTTGAAAAATGTTTTTGAAATTTTCGAAAAATAGAAAAAAAAAATGAAAAAGATATGATTTTTGAAAAAGATTTTGAAAAGATAAGATTTTTAAAATTGAAATTTTGACTTGACTTGTAAGAAACAACTAATTTTGAAAATTTTTGACCAAGTCAATCCCAAAATTTCGAAATTTTGGAGGGAAATAAGGAAAAGATATTTTTTTGATTTTTGAATTTTTAATGATGAGAGAGAAAAACATAAAAATGACCCAAAACATGAAAATTTTGGATCAAAACACATGATGCATGCAAGAACACTATGAATGTCAAGATGAACACCAAGAACACTTTGAAGATCATGATGAACATCAAGAACATATTTTTGAAAAATTTTTAATGCAAAGAAAACATGCAAGACACCAAACTTAGAAATCTTTAATGCATGGACTCTAACAAACGAAAAATGCATATGAAAAACAACAAACAACACAAAGCAAGAAAACATCAAGATCAAACAAGAAGACTTGTCAAGAACAACTTGAAGATCATGAAGAACACCATGAATGCATGGGATTTTCGAAAAAATGCAAGAAAAATTTTAAAGCATGCAATTGACACCAAACTTAAAAATTTACTCAAGACTCAAACAAGAAACACAAAATATTTTTTATTTTTATGATTTTATGAATTTTTTTGAATTTTTATTAATTTTTTCGAAAATAAAGTTTAGAAAAACGAAAAATAAAAGAAAAATTTTGAAAAAGATTTTTGAAAAGAAAATTACCTAATCTGAGCAACAAGATGAACCGTCAGTTGTCCATACTCGAACAATCCCCGGCAACGGCGCCAAAAACTTGGTGGACGAAATTGTTATCCATGTTCTAACTATTTTGAGATGAAAGCATTCTTATGGCACTGGTTGAATTCACAACTCCGTTCAACTAACCAGCAAGTGTACTGGGTCGTCCAAGTAATACCTTACGTGAGTAAGGGTCGATCCCACAGAGATTGTTGGTATGAAGCAAGCTATGGTCACCTTGTAAATCTCAGTTAGGCAGATTAAAATTATGGAATTTAGAAAATCAAATAATAAAAAGAAATAATAAAAGGGATACTTATGCAGCCTCATTGGTAGGAATTTCAGACAAGCGAATAAAGGTACTGTATGGCTCAAGGACGCCTGCTCTCCTACTGCTTCAACTCAATCCTTCTTACTCCTTTCCATGGCAAGCTGTATGTAGGGCATCACCGTTGTCAGTGGCTACATCCCATCCTCTCAGTGAAAATGGTCCTCTGCGGATGTCACTCGCATGGCTAATCATCTGTCAGTTCTCAATCAGGTTGGAATAGAATCCATTGATTCTTTTGCGCTTGTCATCACGCCCATCCTTCAGAAGTTTGAAGCTCGTCACAGTCATTCAATCCCAGAATCCTACTCGGAATACCATAGACAAGGTTTAGACTTTCCGGATCCTCATGAATGCCGCCATCTATCTAGCTTATACCACGAAGATTCTGTTTGGGAATCTAAGAGATACACATTCAAGCTCTGTTGCATGTAGAACGGAAGTGGTTGTCAATCACGTGCGTTCATAAGTGAGAATGATAATGAGGGTTATCTAATCATCACATTCATCATGTTCTTGGGTGCGAATGAATATCTTGGAATAAGAATAAGAGAGAATTGAATAAAAGAAAATAGAATTGCATTAATACTTGAGGTACAGCAGAGCTCCACACCCTTAATCTATGGTGTGCAGAAACTCCACCGTTGAAAATACATAAGTAAAAGGTTCAGGCATGGCCGAGTGGCCAGCCCCCATGGTCTAAGAACTATGCGTTCCAAAGATCCCAAATACATTAGTTAAATGTTCTATTTATAATAAACTAGCTCCTAGGGTTTACATGAGTAAGTAATTGATGCATAAATCCACTTCTGGGGCCCACTTGGTGTATGTTTGGGCTGAGCTTGATCAATCCACGAGCTGAGGCTTCTCTTGGAGTTGAACTCCGAGTTATGACGTGTTTTGGGCGTTCAACTCCGGATCATGACGTTTTTCTGGCGTTTAACTCCAGACAGCAGCATGTACTTGGCGTTCAACGCCAAGTTACGTCGTCAATTTCCGAATGAAGTATGGACTATTATATATTGCTGGAAAGCCCTGGATGTCTACTTTCCAACGCCGTTGAGAGCGCGCCAATTGGAGTTCTGTAGCTCCAGAAAATCCATTTCGAGTGCAGGGAGGTCAGATTCCAACAGCATCAGCAGTCCTTTTGTCAGCCTTTTTCAGAGTTTTGCTCAAATCCCTCAATTTCAGCCAGAATTTACCTGAAATCACAGAAAAACACACAAACTCATAGTAAAGTCCAGAAATGTGAATTTAACATAAAAACTAAGGAAAACATCCCTAAAAGTAGCTTGAACTTACTAAAAACTACCTAAAAACAATGCCAAAAAGCGTATAAATTATCCGCTCATCACCCATCCTTCCGGAGATGACACTTCTTCACACCCAGTTTGAGTGAGCATCGAGGACAATGCTATTATTTAAGTGTGGGGAGGTCGCCATCTCTGGCATATATTTTTTGGTGAACCACTACAGACTCTTATCTTATTTTGTTCATTTTCTGTATTTTATTTACACATTTTTTCTCTTTTTTGCTTTTGCTGTATTTTTGCATTCTGCACTTTGGGCTGTATATATCTTAGATAGTTTAGCTTAATTTGCACCTTTAGTTTACTAGTTATATATTAAGTGGATTAATTAGTATAGTTTGCCCTTTTAGCATATGATAAGTTGGTTTAATTGAAAATAAAAGAGTAAACTATGAACTTTAGTAAATTAAAACAATCCACACACCTTGTATATATAGCATTACATGTTAGTTAGTTAACAACATTTCTTCAAGAAGGAACACTAAAATTTTAAGGGGCACCTTAAGATTTACATTGAGTTGAATGGAAACTCTTGATTTCTACTTGCATGACATACATAACTGATATATGATCTCTGAGCTTGAGAACACACAGCTCGTGAGTTTTGAGCTTAATTGTATGGTTACATCAAACCATAAATTTCATTCCTGTGTGTTTCGCACTTCTTTTCTATGCTTGCAATCTTTATTTTGTTTTAATCTGTATGTCCAATTATAGAATATAGATACATACTAAGAGATGATTGAGGCCATTATTTGTATTTATGCTCACTTGTCCCAAATAAACCTACCTTCTATGCCATCCTTGTTAGTCCCCTTGAGCCTTTTAACCCCCTTCTATTTCATAACCACATTACTAGCCTTAAGCAGAAAAACAAAATGAAAATCCCAAGTTGAATCCTTGGTTAGCTTAAGATAGATATTGTGTATAATTTAAGAGTGGAAAATTTTATGGGAACATGAGATGATAGAAACGGAGTAGGGATTTAAATTGAATAAGCTATTTCAAAAATTTGGGAAGCATGCTCATGTGAAAATCAAAATAATTAAATTACCATGTGCATTGAAAAAAATATTTTTTAATTAAATAAGGGGATACAAAAATTTTCCCAACGCAAAATAAAAAGAATCAATACACATGGGACAAAATTCAAAAGTAAATTTGGTGCACGAGCATGTAATACAAAAGTGAAAAAAAAGTTGGGTAGCTAGGTAAAAGAATTTTGAAAATTATAAAGTACGTATGTTAAGTGAGATCTTAGACTAATCAAGGATTCACTTTGTTAGCTCACTTAAGCCTTATATGTACACCATTACCCTTACCTTAACCCCATTACAACCTAGGAAAAGACCTCATGATTTTTGTATGTCTATATTCCATATTTGTTGATTGGTTAGATGAAAAACAAAGTTTTATAAAGCATGACTAGAAAAGAAGAGAGTGATTAACCCCAAACACTGAGTGATTAGAGAGTAAACACAAAATCCAGTGAGGGTTCAATAGCTCATTCTCATATATCCATGTTTAATTACTAATTGTCTTGCAAGCTGTGAACTATCTTAACTCAACTCAATTGTGACTGTGCTTTAAAATGATTTGGCCTCAATTGTACATATATGATTCCTTGAAGATATGGATTAATTTAACTACATGTAAGCTTTATATACAAGTGAATAACAACTAGAATTGCATGACTCATTTAGGTAGCTTGCATTTAGAATAGATTGCATTGCATAAGATTCCACTATTTTACCTTTACTCTTTCCTCTTGGGTTTAGCATGAGGACATGCTAATATTTAAGTGTGGGGAGATTGATAAACCCCTATTTTATGATTCATCTTGTGCTTAAATTGAGTGTTTTTATCAACTCTTCACCCACTTATTCATATGAATTTGCATGGTTTTACAATTCCTTCCTTATGATATGACATATGAGAAAACATCTTTCTTATGCTTTAAAAATATTAAATTTAATTATCCTTTATTACCATTTAATGCCGTGATTTATGTGTTAAGTACTTTCAGGTTTTATAGGGCAGGAATGACTTAAAGGATGGAAAGGAAACATACAAAAATGGAAGGAAAGCACAAAATGGAGTTATTGAAGAAACTGGCAGCAATGCGTCCGCGTGGACGACGCAAACGCGTACTTTGCGAAAAGTGCCATCTGCGTAAATGCGTGCATAGTGCGAACGCATAGCTCATGTGAAATACAGATGACGCAGATGCGTGACTGACGTGATCGCGTGGAAGAGCAACACTCTAGATGACGCAACCGCGTGACCCACGCGGACGCGTGACGTGCGCGATCTGCAGAAATTACAGAAGTCGGCCCCAGCAACTACTGGATCCTTTTTGGTCCAGATCCAAGCCCAGAGAACACAAATTAAAGGCTATAAATTGGGGAATTCATCCATTCATCAATATAGAGGATACAACATACATTTATACATAGTTTTAGGATTGAGATGTAGTTTTTAGAGAGAGAGAGAGAGAGAGGTTTTCTCCTCTCTCTTAAGATTAGGATTAGGATTTATCTTATTGGGATTATTTCTTCATCACAGGTTCAAATGTTCTTTTTTATTTATTTTCTCTTCTATTCGTTTATGAATTTTTCCATGTTGGATTTGATATCTTTTATCTAATATAAATTGAGGTATTTCAGACATATGATTTTAATTTAGTTTTCTACATTCTTGGCTTTGGTTGATTGATTGGTAACTCTTGAGTTATCAAACTCAGCAGTTAATTAATATTTAAAGTTTGCTGGTTGATTTAGATCCCTCTAAAGCTTGTCTTTCCTTAGGAGTTGACTAGGACTTAAGGAATCAAATTAATTGGTCCACTTGACTTTTCTTTATTTAGTAAGGGTTAAATAAGTGAGAGCAACGGACAATACTCATCACACCTGATAAGGATAACTAGGATAGCACTTCTAATTTTCACACCTTGCCAAGAGTTTTATTAGTTATTAATTTATTAATTCCTACATTTTATTTCTCTTGTTCAAACCTTTTTAAAACCCAAAAATATTGTTTTCCATAATCAATAATAAATCATACTTCCCTGCAATTCCTTGAGAAGACGACCCGAGGTTTGAATACTTCGGTTTATAAATTTTATTGGGTTTGTTACTTGTGACAACCAAACTTTTGTACGAAAGGATTTTCTATTGATTTATAAGCTATACTTACAACGCGATTATATATTTTTATATTTCTTTACTGATAGGAAATCCGATCGTCAGTCATCTTGTAAATCTCAGTCAGGCTGATTCAAATGGTTATGGAATTTAGATAATTAAAAGATAAATAAAACATAAAATAAAGATAGAGATACTTATGTAAATCATTGGTTGGAATTTCAGATAAGTGTATGGAGATGCTTTATCCCTTTTGAATCTCAGTTTTCCTACTGCCTTCATCCAATCCTTCATACTCCTTTCTATGGCAAGCTGTATATTAGGTGTCACCGTTGTCAATGGCTACTTCCCGTCCTCTCAGTGAAAATGGTCCTCTACGGTTTCCCGCATGGCTAATCAGCTATTGGTTCTCGATCGTGTAGGAATAGGATTTACTATTCTTTTGTTTCTGTCACTACGCCCTACAGTAGCGAGTTTGAAGCTCGTCACAGTCATCCCATCTCAGATCCTACTCGGAATACCACAGACAAGGTTTAGACTTTCCAGATCTCAAGAATGCTGCCAATTGATTCTAGCTTATACCACGAAGACTCTGATCTCACGGAATGGAAGGCTCTGTTGTCAGGAGAGGCAACCATGTGTCGTGGACCAGAAATCTAAGAGATACACACTTTGGCTTTCGCTGGTAGAACAGAAGTGTTTGTCAGGCACGCGTTCATAAGTGAGAATGGTGATGAGTGTCACGGGTCATCACATTCATCCAGTTGAAGTGCGAGTGAACATCTTAGAATAAGAATAAGCTTGAACTGAATAGAAGAACAATAGTACTTTGCATTAATACTCGAGGAACAGCAGAGCTCCACACCTTAATCTATGGTATGTAGAAACTCCACCGTTGAAAATACATAAGTGATGGTGGTCCAGGCATGGCCGAATGGCCAGCCCCCAAAATGTGATGCAGAGATCAAAAGATGATCAAAAGATGTCTAATACAATACTAAAAAGTTCTATTTATACTAAACTAGTTACTAGGGTTTATAGAAATAAGTAAATGATGCAGAAATCCACTTCTGGGCCCACTTGGTGTGTGCTTGGGCTGAGCATTGAAGCTTTCATGTGTAGAGGTCTTCCTTGGAGTTAAACGCCAATTTGTAATTTGTTTCTGGCGTTTGACTCTACTTTGAAACTTGTTTCTGGCGTTTAACGCCATAATAGGGTAGAAAGCTGGCATTGAACGCCAGTTTGCGTCATCTAAACTCGAGCAAAGTATGAACTATTATATATTTCTAGAAAGCACTAGATGTCTACTTTTCAACGCAATTAAAAGCGTTCCATTTGGACTTCTGTAGCTCCAAAAATTTCATTTCGAGTGCAAGGAGGTCAGAATCCAATAGCATCAGCAGTCCTTTGTCAGCCTCTGAATCAGATTTATGCTCAGGTCCCTCAATTTCAGCCAGAAAATACCTGAAATCACATAAAAATATACAAACTCATAGTAAAGTCCAGAAATGTGAATTTTGCTTAAAAACTAATAAAAATATACTAAAAACTAACTAAATCCTACTAAAAACTATGTAAAAACAATGCCAAAAAGCGTATAAATTATCCGCCCATCACAACACCAAACTTAAATTGTTGCTTGTCCCCAAGCAACTGAAAACAAAATAGGATAAAGAGAAGAGAATATACAATGAATCTCACAATATCAATGAAACTTAGTTCCAATTAGATGAGCGGGGCTAGTAGCTTTTCGCTTCTGAACAGTTTTGGCATCTCACTTTTTCCTTTGAAGTTCAGAATGATTGGCTTCTATAGGAAGTCAGAATTTTAGATAGTGTTATTGATTCTCCTAGTTTAATATGTTGATTCTTGAACACAGCTACTTTATGAGTCTTGATCGTGGCCCTAAGCACTTTGTTTTCCAATATTACCACCGGATACATAAATGCCACAGACACATAACTGGGTGAACCTTTTTAGATTGTGACTCAGCTTTGCTAAAGTCCCCAATTAGAGGTGTCCAGAGTTCTTAAGCACACTCTTTTGCTTTGGATCACGAGTTTAACCACTCAGTCTCAAGCTTTTCACTTGGACCTTCATGATACAAGCACATGGTTAGGGACAATTTAATTTAGCCACTTAGGCCTGGATTTTATTTTCTTGGGCCCTCCTATCCATTAATGCTAAAAGCATTGGATCCTTTTTACCCTTGCCTTTTGGTTTCAAGGGCTATTGGCTTTTTCTGCTTGCTTTTTCTTTTTCTTTCTTTCTTTTTTTTCGCCATTTTTTTCGCTACTTTTTTTCACTGCTTTTTCTTGCTTCAAGAATCAATTTCATGATTTTTCAGATTATCAATAACATTTCTCTTTGTTCATCATTCTTTCAAGAGCCAACAATTTTAACATTCATAAACTTCACTATCAAAAATATGTACTATTTAGGCATTCATTCAGAAAACAAAAAGTATTGCCACCACATCAAAATAATTAAACTAATTTCAAGATAAAATTTGAAATACAAGTACTTCTTGTTCTTTTGTAATTAAGCACATTTTTCATTTAAGAGAGGTGAAGGATTCATGGAGTTATTCATAGCTTTAAGACATAGACACTAGACACTAATGATCATGTAATGAAGACACAAACATAAATGACACAATAAGCATAAAAATCGAAAACAGAAAAATAGATAGACAAGGAGATTAAGGAATGAGTCCACCTTAGTGAGGGTGGCGTCCTCCTCTTGAAGAACCAATGGAATGCCTAAGCTCATCTATGTCTCTTCCTTGCCTTTGTTGCTCCTCCCTCAAAGCTCTTTGATCTTCTCTAATCTCGTGGAGAATGATGGAGTGCTCTTGGTGCTCCACCCTTAGTTGGTCCATGTTGTAACTCAAGCCTTCTAAAGAGGTGTTGAGTTGCTCCTAATAGTTGTGTGGAGAAAATTGCATTCCTTGAGGCATCTCAGGGATTTCTTGATGAGGATCTTCCTCATGCTCTTGTTGAGGTCCGTGAATGGGCTCTCTTGTTTGCTCCATCATTTTCTTAGTGATGGGCTTGTCCTCTTCAATAAGGATGTCTCCTTCTATGTCAATCCCAACTAAATTGCATAGATGACAAATAAGATGAGGAAAGACTAACCTTGCCAAGGTGGATGACTTGTCAGCCACCTTGTAGAGTTCTAGAGGTATGATCTCATGAACTTCCACTTTCTCCCCAATCATGATACTATGGATCATGATGGCCCGATCCACAGTCACTTCAGATTGGTTGCTAGTAGGAATGATGGAGCGTTGGATAAACTCCAAGCATCCTCTAGCCACAGGCTTAAGGTCCGGTCTTCTTAATTGAACCAAATTGCCTCTTGAGTCTCTTTTCTATTGAGCTCCTTCCACATATATGTCCATGAAGACTTGGTCCAACTTTTGATCAAAGTTGACCCTTCTAGTGTAGGGGCGTGCATGTTCTTACATCATTGGCAAGTGGAACGCCAACCTTACATTTTCCAGACTGAAATCTAAGTATTTTCCTCGAACCATTGTAAGTCAATTCTTTGGATTCGGGTTCATACTTTAATCATGGTTCCTAGTGATCCATGCATTGGCATAGAACTCTTGCACCATTAAGATTCCGACTTGTTGAATAGGGTTGGTGAGAACTTCCCAACCACTTCTTCGGAGTTCATGTCAGATCTCTGGATACTCATTTTTCTTGAGCATGAAAGAGACCTCAGGGATCACCTTATTTTTTGCCACAGCCTCATAGAAGTGGTCTTGATGGACCTTTGAAATGAATCTCTCCATCTCCCATGACTCGGAGGTGGAAGCTTTTGCCTTCACTTTCCTCTTTCTAGAAGTTTCTCCGGCCTTAGGTGCCATAAATGGTTACGGAAAAATAAAAAGCAATGCTTTTACCACACCAAACTTAAAAGGTTTGCTCGTCCTCGAGCAAAAGAAGAAAGAAAGAAAGGGAAGAAGAAAAAAATGGAGGAGATAGATGGTTATAGGTGGTTCGGGCAAGAGGGGGAAAAGGTGTTTGTGTTGTGTGAATATGAAGGAGTAGTGAGGGGTTTATATAAGGGTGAGGGGGATTGGGTTTTGGTCATTAGGGTTGGGTTTGGGAGGGAAAAGTGTTTGAATTTTTAAAGTGAGGTAGGTGGGGTTTTTGGTCAAGAGGTGTGGAGGTGATTGGTGAAGAGAATATAGGAAAGAGGATATGATTTGATTGGTGAGTGAGAGAGAGAGAGAGGTGGGGTAGGTGGGAATTTTGTTGAGTCCACAGATCTTGAGGGGTCAAGGATTTCATCCCTGCTCCTTTTAAGCGTGTAAAACGCCATTACTGTGCAATCCTGCCATTTAACGCCAGATTGCTGCTTGTTTCTGGCGTTAAACGCCAGCTTTTATTCCTTTCTTTGCGTTAAACGCCAAGCTACAACCTGTTTCTGGCATTTAACGCCAGATTGTAGCCTGTTTTGGCATTTAATGCCAGTCTGGTGCTTGTTTCTGGTGTTTAACGCCCAGAATGGTGCCAGACTGGGCGTTAAATGCCCATTCTACTACCCTTACTGGTGTTTAAACGCCAGTAAGTTCCTCCTCCATGGTGTGCTATTTTTAATGTTATTTTTTATTTTTCTTTAATTTTTGCATTTGTTTTTGTGACACCACATGATCATCAACCTAAAAAAAAAGAAAATAATATAGATAAATAAAATTGGGTTGCCTCCCAATAAGCGCTTCTTTAATGTCAATAGCTTAACAGTGAGCTCTCATGGAGCTTCACAGATGTTCAGAGCATTGTTGGGACCTTCCAACACCAAACTTAGAGTTTGAATGTGGGGGTTTAACACCAAACTTAGAGTTTGGTTGTGGGCTCCTGGTATGCGAAATTGTGATCACTACTTTTCACAACTCAAATAATCCCTAGTAATGGCCCCAAAGGCTTGGTGCTCAATACCATGGCATAAACACAACTTCGCACAACTAACCAGCAAGTGCACTGGGTCGTCCAAGTAATAAACCTTACGCGAGTAAGGGTCGATCCCACGGAGATTGTTGGTATGAAGCAAGCTATGGTCACCTTGTAAATCTCAGTCAGGCAGACTCAAATGGTTATGGATGATATATGAATAAAACATAAAGATAAAGATAGAGATACTTATGCAATTCATTGGTGAAAACTTCAGATAAGCGTATGAAGATGCTTTGTCCCTTCCGTCTTTCTGCTTTCCTACTGTCTTCATCCAATCCTTCTTACTCCTTTCCATGGCAAGCTGTATGTTGGGCATCACCGTTGTCAATGGCTACAGTCCCGTCCTCTCAGTGGAAATGTTCAACGCACCCTGTCACGGCACGGCAATCCAGCTGTCGGTTCTCGATCATGTCGGAATAGAATCCAGTGATTCTTTTGCGTCTGTCACTAACGCCCCACAATCGCGAGTTTGAAGCTCGTCACAGTCATTCAATCATTGAATCCTACTCAGAATACCACAGACAAGGTTTAGACCTTCCGGATTCTCTTGAATGCCGCCATCAATTCTAGCTTATACCACGAAGATTCCGGTTAAAGAACCCAAGAGATAAACATTAGAGCCTTGTTTGCTTGTAGAACAGAAGTGGTTGTCAGTCACTTGTTCATAAGTGAGAATGATGATGAGCGTCACATAATCATCACATTCATCAAGTTCTTGAGTGCGAATGAATATCTTGGAATAAGAACAAGCTGAATTGAATAGAAGAACAATAGTAATTGCATTAATACTCGGGTACAGCAGAGCTCCACACCTTAATCTATGGTGTGTAGAAACTCCACCGTTAAAAATACATAAGAACAAGGTCTAGGCATGGCCGTGAGGCCAGCCCCCAGTGATCAAAAGATTCAAAGATCTCCAGATGAAAAATACAATAGTAAAAGGTCCTATTTATAGGGAACTAGTAGCTTAAGAATTACAAAGGTGAGTAAATGACATAAAAATCCACTTCTGGGCCCACTTGGTGTGTGTTTGGACTGAGCATTGAAGCATTTTCGTGTAGAGACTCTTCTTGGAGTTAAACGCCGGCTTTTGTGTCAGTTTGGGCGTTTAACTCCCATTCTTGTGCCAGTTCTGGCGTTTAACGCTGGGAATTCTGAAGGTGACTTTGAACGCCGGTTTGGGCCATCAAATCTTCAGCAAAGTATGGACTATCATATATTGCTGGAAAGCCCAGAATGTCTACTTTCTAACGCCGTTGAGAGCGCGCCAATTGGACTTCTGTAGCTCCAGAAAATCCACTTCGAGTGCAGGGAGGTCAGAATCCAACAGCATCTGCAGTCCTTTTCAGTCTCTGAATCAGATTTTTGCTCAGGTCCCTCAATTTCAGCCAGAAAATACCTGAAATCATAGAAAAACACACAAACTCATAGTAAAGTCCAGAAAAATGAATTTTAACTAAAAACTAATAAAAATATACTAAAAACTAACTAAATCCTACTAGAAACGTACTAAAAACAATGCCAAAAAGCGTACAAATTATCCGCTCATCACAACACCAAACTTAAATTGTTGCTTGTCCCCAAGCAACTGAAAATCAAGTAAGATAAAAAGAAGAGAATATGCAATGAATTCCAAAAACATCTATGAAGATCAGCATTAATTAGATGAGCGGGGCTCTTAGCTTTTTGCCTCTGAACAGTTTTGGCATCTCACTTTATCCTTTGAAATTCAGAATGGTTGGCTTCTATAGGAACTCAGAATCCAGATAGTGCTATTGATTCTCCTAGTTAAATATGATGATTCTTGAACACAGCTACTTTATGAGTCTTGGCCGTGGCCCAAAGCACTTTGTCTTCCAGTATTACCACCGGATACATACATGCCACAGACACATAATTGGGTGAATCTTTTCAGATTGTGACTCAGCTTTGCTAGAGTCCCCAATTAGAGGTGTCCAGGGTTCTTAAGCACATTCTTTTTGCCTTGGATCACAACTTTATTTCTTTCTTTTTCTTTCTTTTTCTCTTTCTCCTTTTTTTTTCGTTTTTTCTCTTTTTTTCGCTTCTTTTTTTTTTGTATTCACTGCTTTTTCTTGCTTCAAGAATCATTTTTATGATTTTTCAGATCCTCAGTAACATGTCTCCTTTTTCATCATTCTTTCAAGAGCCAACAATTTTAACATTCATGAACAACAAATTCAAAAGACATATGCACTGTTCAAGCATACATTCAGAAAACAAAAGTATTGCCACCACATCAAAATAATTAATCTGTTATAAAATTTAAAATTCATGCAATTTTTGTCTTTTTCAATTATGAACATTTTTCATTTAAGAAAGGTGATGGATTCATAGGACATTCATAACTTTAAGGCATAGACACTAAGACACTAATGATCATACAACACAAACATGGATAAACATAAGCATGAAAATTCGAAAAACAGGAAAATAAAGAACAAGGAGATTAAAGAACGGGTCCACCTTAGTGATGGCGGCTTGTTCTTCCTTTTGAAGATCTTATGGAGTGCTTGAGCTCCTCAATGTCTCTTCCTTGCCTTTGTTGCTCCTCTCTCATGATTCTTTCATCTTCTCTAATTTCATGGAGGAGAATGGAATGTTCTTGGTGCTCCATCCTTAGTTGTCCCATGTTGGAACTCAATTCTCCTAGGGAGGTGTTGATTTGCTCCCAATAGTTTTGTGGAGGAAAGTGCATCCCTTGAGGCATCTCAGGGATTTCATGATGAGTAGGATCTCTTGTTTGCTCCATCCTTTTCTTAATGATGGGCTTGTCCTCATCAATGGGGATGTCTCCCTCTATGTCAACTCCAACTGAATAACAGAGGTGACAAATGAGGACTTGAGGTCATGCCTTCTCAGTTGAACCGGCTTCCCTCTTGAATCTCCCTTCCATTGAGCGCCCTCTTCACAAATGTCTGTGAGGACTTGGTCCAACCTTTGATCAAAGTTGACCCTTCTAGAGTTTGAAAGGGACCTCGGGGATCACCTTCTTCAAGATCACAACTTCATAGAAGTGGTCTTGATGCACCCTTGAGATGAATCTCTCCATCTCCCATGACTCGGAGGTGGAAGCTTTTGCCTTCCCTTTCCTCTTTCTAGAGGTTTCTCCGACCTTGGATGCCATAAATGGTTATGAAAAAATAAAAAGCAATGCTTTTACCACACCAAACTTAAAAGGTTTGCTCGTCCTCGAGCAAAAAAAGAAAGAAGAGAGTAGAAGAAGAAGAAATAGAGGAGATGGAGATGGCCTTGGTTCGGCCAAAGGGGGGAGAAGTAGTGTTTAAGGTGTGTGAAAATGAAGGAGTGAAGATGGGTTTATATAGGGGTGAAGAGAGGGGTAGGGTTCGGCCATTATGGGTGGGTTTGGGAGGGAAAGTGGGTTTGAATTTGAATGGTGAGGTAGGTGGGGATCCTGTGGGGTCCACAGATCCTGAGGTGTCAAGGAAAATTTAACCCAGCACCAAGTGGTGTGCAAAAATGCACCCTTTGCCAATTCTGGCGTTAAACGCCGGGCTGGTGCCCATTTCTGGCGTTTAACGCCAGGTGCTTGCCCTTTTCTGGCGTTTAACGCCAGTCTGGTGCCCCCTTCTGGCGTTAAACGCCCAGAATGGTGCCAGACTGGGCGTTAAACGTCCAACTGCTACCCTTACTGGCGTTTAAACGCCGGCAAGGCCTTCCTCCAGGGTGTGCTGTTTTTCCTTCTGTTTTTTATTCTGTTTTTGCTTTTTCAATTGATTTTGTGACTTCCTATGATCATCGACCTACAGAAAACATAAAATAGCAAAAGAAAATAGATAAAATATAACATTGGGTTGCCTCCCAACAAGCGCTTCTTTAATGTCAGTAGCTTGACAGTGGGCTCTCATGGAGCCTCACAGATACTCAGAGCAATGTTGGAACCTTCCAACACCAAACTTAGAGTTTGAATGTGGGGGTTCAACACCAAACTTAGAAGTTGGTTGTGGCCTCCCAACACCAAACTTAGAGTTTGACTGTGGGGGCTCTTTTTGACTCTATTTTGAGAGAAGCTCTTCATGCTTCTTCTCTATGGTGACAGAGGGATATCCTTGAGCCTTAAACACAAAGGATTCTTCATTCACTTGAATGATCAATTCACCTCTGTCAACATCAATCACAGCCTTTGCTGTGGCTAGGAAGGGTCTGCCAAGGATGATGGATTCATCCATGCACTTCCCAGTTTCTAGGACTATGAAATCAGCAGGGATGTAATGGTCTTCAATCTTCACCAAAACATCCTCTACAAGTCCATAAGCTTGTTTTCTTGAATTGTCTGCCATCTCTAATGAGATTCTTGCAGCTTGTACCTCAAAGATCCCTAGCTTCTCCATTACAGAGAGAGGCATGAGGTTTATACTTGGCCCTAGGTCACACAGAGCCTTCTTGAAGGTCATGGTGCCTATGGTACAAGGTATTGAAAACTTCCCAGGATCTTGTCTCTTTTGAGGTAATTTCTGCCTAGACAAGTCATCCAGTTCTTTGGTGAGCAAAGGAGGTTCATCCTCCCAAGTCTCATTACCAAATAACTTGTCATTTAGCTTCATGATTGCTCCAAGGTATTTAGCAACTTGTTCTTCAGTGACATACTCATCCTCTTCAGAGGAAGAATACTCATCAGAGCTCATGAATGGCAGAAGTAAATCCAATGGAATCTCTATGGTCTCAGTGTGAGCCTCAGATTCCCATGGTTCCTCATTAGGGAACTCATTGGAGGGCAGTGGACGTCCATTGAGGTCTTCCTCAGTGGCGTTCAATGCCTCTCCTTCCTCTCCAAATTCGGCCATGTTGATGGTCTTGCACTCTCCTTTTGGATTTTCTTCTGTATTGCTTGAAAGAGTACTAGGAGGGAGTTCAGTAATTTTCTTGCTCAGCTGTCCCACTTGTGCCTCCAAATTTCTAATGGAGGACCTTGTTTCAGTCATGAAACTTTGAGTGGTTTTGATTAGATCAGAGACCATGGTTGCTAAGTTAGAGTGGCTCTGCTTAGAATTCTCTGTCTGTTGCTGAGAAGATGATGGAAAAGGCTTGCCATTGCTAAACCTATTTCTTCTACCATTATTATTGTTGAAACCTTGTTGAGGTCTCTGTTGATCCTTCCATGAGAGATTTGGATGATTTCTCCATGAAGAATTATAGGTGTTTCCATAGGGTTCTCCCATGTAATTCACCTCTTCCATTGAAGGGTTCTCAGGATCATAGGCTTCTTCTTCAGATGAAGCATCCTTAGTACTGTTTGGTGCATTTTGCATTCCAGACAGACTTTGAGAAATCAAATTGACTTGCTGAGTCAATATTTTATTCTGAGCCAATATGGCATTCAGAGTATCAATCTCAAGAACTCCTTTCTTCTGATTTGTCCCATTGTTCACAGGATTCCTTTCAGAAGTGTACATGAATTGGTTATTTGCAACCATTTCAATGAGCTCTTGAGCTTTTGTAGGCGTCTTCTTCAGATGAAGAGATCCTCCAGCAGAGCTATCCAAAGACATCTTGGACAGTTCAGACAGACCATCATAGAAAATACCTATGATGCTCCATTCAGAAAGCATGTCAGAGGGGCGCTTTCTGATCAATTGTTTGTATCTTTCCCAAGCTTCATAGAGGGATTCACCTTCCTTCTGTCTGAAGGTTTGGACTTCCACTCTAAGCTTACTCAATTTTTGAGGTGGAAAGAACTTTGCCAAGAAGGCATTGACTAGCTTTTCCCAAGAGTTCAGGCTTTCTTTAGGTTGTGTGTCCAAACATATCCTAGCTCTGTCTCTTACAGCAAAAGGGAATAGCATAAGTCTGTAGGCCTCAGGGTCAACCCCAATAGTCTTGACAGTGTCACAGATTTGCAAGAACTCAGCTAAAAACTGATGAGGGTCTTCCAATGGAAGTCCGTGGAACTTGCAATTCTGTTGCTTTAGAGAAACTAATTGAGGCTTAAGCTCAAAGTTGTTTGCTCCAACGGCAGGGATAGAGATGCTTCTCCCATAGAAGTCGGGAGTAGGTACAGTAAAGTCACCCAGCACCTTCCTTGCATTGTTGGCATTGTTGTTGTTTTCGGCTGCCATGGGTTCTTCTTCTTTGAAGATTTCTGTTAGGTCCTCTACAGAGAGTTGTGCCTTAGCTTCTCTTAGCTTTCGCTTCAAGGTCCTTTCAGGTTCAGGGTCAGCCTCAACAAGAATGCTTTTGTCTTTGCTCCTGCTCATATGAAAGAGAAGAGAACAAGAAAATGTGGAATCCTCTATGTCACAGTATAGAGATTCCTTGAGGTGTCAGAGGAACAGAAAAATAGAAGAAAGAGGTAGAAGAATTCGAACTTAGTGAGATAGAGTTCGAATTGTGCATTGAGGGGGAGTGTTACTCCATAAATAGAAGGATGTGAGAAGAGAGGAAGAGTTTTTCGAAAATTAAGTTGAAAAGATTTTAAAAACATTTTGAAAAACACTAATTGATTTTCGAAAACCAAGATTGGAAAAGAAATCAAGTGATTTTTGAAAAAGATTTTGAAATTAGAAATTAAAAAGATATGATTGAAAACTTATGGTTTAAAAAAAAAGATGTGATTGAGAAGATATGATTTGAAAAACAATTTAAAAAGATTTGATTTTAAAAATTAATGACTTGGCTAACAAGAAAAGATATGATTCAAACATTAAACCTTTCTCAACAGAAAAGGCAGCATACTTGAAATGTTGGATCAAATCATTAATTGTTAGCAAGTATCTTTGAAAATGGAAAGAAATTGATTTTGAAAACATATGATTGAAAAGATATGATTTGAAAAAGATTTGATTTTGAAAAATTTTGTAAACTTGAAAAAAATTTGCATTAAAAACAAAATCTTCCCTCTTGTGCCATCCTGGCGTTAAACGCCCAGAATGGTGCACATTCTGGCGTTTAACGCCCAAAGCACTACCCTTTTGGGCGTTAAACGCCCAGCCAGGCACCCTGGCTGGCGTTTAAACGCCAGTTTGCCCTTCTTCACTGGGCGTTTTGAACGCCCAGCTTTTTCTGTATAATTCCTCTGCTGCATGTACTGAATCTTCAGTTCCCTGTATTATTGACTTGAAAACAGAACCAAGATCAAATAAACAATGCATGCAAGACACCAAACTTAAAATGAGACACTAGACTTCAATAAGAAACATAAAATATTTTTGGTTTTTATGATTTTGTAATTTTTTTGGATTTTTCGAAAATTAAGTGGAAAAGAAAATAAAGGTATCAAAATTCTTAATGAGAATTCCAGGAATCATGCAATGTTAGTCTAAAGCTTCAGTCTAAAGGAATTAGACATGGATAGCCAAGCTTCAGCAGGACATTGCATTCAAGAGCTAAATTGATGAGAATCAATCAGCTTTGGTGATGATAAGATCATCACCTTGAAACACTAGAATTCATTCTTAAGAACTTTGAAAAATACCTAATCTAAGCAACAAGATGAACCGTCAGTTATCCATACTCGAAACAATCCCCGGCAACGGCGCCAAAAACTTGGTATGCGAAATTGTGATCACTACTTTTCACAACTCAAATAATCCCTAGTAATGGCCCCAAAGACTTGGTGCTCAATACCATGGCATAAACACAACTTCGCACAACTAACCAGCAAGTGCACTGGGTCGTCCAAGCAATAAACCTTACGCGAGTAAGGGTCGATCCCACGGAGATTGTTGGTATGAAGCAAGCTATGGTCACCTTGTAAATCTCAGTCAGGCAGACTCAAATGGTTATGGATGATATATGAATAAAACATAAAGATAAAGATAGAGATACTTATGCAATTCATTGGTGAGAACTTCAGATAAGCGTATGAAGATGCTTTGTCCCTTCCGTCTCTCTGCTTTCCTACTGTCTTCATCCAATCCTTCTTACTCCTTTCCATGGCAAGCTGTATGTTGGGCATCACCGTTGTCAATGGCTACAGTCCCGTCCTCTCAGTGGAAATGTTCAACGCACCCTGTCACGACACGGCTATCCAGCTGTCGGTTCTCGATCATGTCGGAATAGAATCCAGTAATTCTTTTGCGTCTGTCACTAACGCCCCACAATCGCGAGTTTGAAGCTCGTCACAGTCATTCAATCATTGAATCCTACTCAAAATACCACAGACAAGGTTTAGACCTTCCGGATTCTCTTGAATGCCGCCATCAATTCTAGCTTATACCACGAAGATTCCGGTTAAAGAACCCAAGAGATAAACATTAGAGCCTTGTTTGCTTGTAAAACAGAAGTGGTTGTCAGTCACTTGTTCATAAGTGAGAATGATGATGAGCGTTACATAATCATCACATTCATCAAGTTCTTGAGTGCGAATGAATATCTTGGAATAAGAACAAGCTGAATTGAATAGAAGAACAATAGTAATTGCATTAATACTCGAGGTACAGCAGAGCTCCACACCTTAATCTATGGTGTGTAGAAACTCCACCGTTGAAAATACATAAGAACAAGGTCTAGGCATGGCCGTGAGGCCAGCCCCCAGTGATCAAAAGATTCAAAGATCTCCAGATGAAAAATACAATAGTAAAAGGTCCTATTTATAGGGAACTAGTAGCTTAAGAATTACAAAGGTGAGTAAATGACATAAAAATTCACTTCCGGGCCCACTTGGTGTGTGTTTGGGCTGAGCATTGAAGCATTTTCGTGTAGAGACTCTTCTTGGAGTTAAACGCCGGCTTTTGTGCCAGTTTGGGCGTTTAACTCCCATTCTTGTGCCAGTTCCGGCGTTTAACGCTGGGAATTCTAAAGGTGAGTTTGAACGCCGGTTTGGGCCATCAAATCTTGGGCAAAATATGGACTATCATATATTGCTGGAAAGCCCAGAATATCTACTTTCCAACGCCGTTGAGAGCGCGCCAATTGGTCTTCTGTAGCTCCAGAAAATCCACTTCGAGTGCAGGGAGGTCAGAATCCAACAACATCTACAGTCCTTTTCAGTCTCTGAATCAGATTTTTGCTCAGGTCCCTCAATTTCAGCCAGAAAATACCTGAAATCACAGAAAAATACACAAACTCATAGTAAAGTCCAGAAAAGTGAATTTTAACTAAAAACTAATAAAAATATACTAAAAACTAACTAAATCCTACTAGAAACGTACTAAAAACAATGCCAAAAAGCGTACAAATTATCCGCTCATCAGCTCCCAACACCAAACTTAGAGTTCGACTGTGGGGGATTTGTTTGACTCTGCATTGAGAGAAGCTTTTCTTGCTTCTTCTCCATGGTTAGAGAGGGAGATCCTTGAGTTTTAAACACAAGGTAATCCTCATTCAATTGAAGGGTCAACTCTCCTTTGTCCACATCAATCACAGATTTTGCTGTGGCTAGGAAGGGTCTTCCAATGATGATGGATTCATCTTTATCCTTCCCAGTGTCTAGGATTATAAAATCAGTAAGGATGTAAAAGCCTTTGACCTTTACTAGCACGTCCTCTACCTGTCCATAATCCTTTTTTATGGATTTGTCTGCCATCTTTAATGAGAATTTGGCAGCCTGTACCTCAAAGATTCCCAGCTTCTCCATTACAGAGAGTGGCATTAAGTTTATGCCTGACCCCAGGTCACACAGAGCCTTCTCAAAGGTCATGGTGCCTATGGTACAGGGAATTAAGAATTTACCAAGATCCTGTTTCTTTTGAGGTAATGTCTCCCTAACCAAGTCATTCAGTTTATTGGTGAGCAAGGGGGGTTCATCCACCCAAGTCTCATTACCAAATAACTTGGCATTCAGCTTCATGATTGCTCCAAGGTACTTAGCAACTTATTCTTCAGTAATATCTTCATCCTCTTCAGAGGAAGAATAGTCATCAGAGCTCATAAATGGCAGAAGTAGGTTCAATGGAATCTCTATGGTCTCTAGATGAGCCTCAGATTCCTTAGATTCCTCAAATGGGAACTCCTTTTTGTCCAGAGGACGTCCCATGAGGTCTTTCTCACTGGGATTCATGTCCTCCTCCTCCTCTGTGCATTCGGCCACACCAAGTAAGGTTATGGCCTTGCACTCTCTTTTTGGGTTCTCTTCTGTATTGCTTAGGAGAGTACTAGGAGGAGTTTCAGTGACTCTTTTACTCAGGTGGCCCACTTGTGCCTCCAAATTTCTAATGGAGGACCTTGTTTCATTCATGAAACTGAGAGTGGCCTTAGATAGATCAGAGACTATGTTTGCTAAGCTAGAGGGGCTCTACTCAGAATTCTCTATCTATTGCTGAGAGGATGATGGAAAAGGCTTGCTATTGCTAAACATGTTTTTTCCACCATTATTAAAGCTTTGTTGGGGCTTTTGTTGATCCTTCCATGATAAATTTGGATGATTTCTCCATAAGGGAATATAGGTGTTTCCATAGGCTTTACCCATGTAATTCACCTCTGCCATTGCAGGGTTCTCAAGATCATAAGCTTCTTCTTCAGAAGATGCTTCTTTAGTACTGTTGGATGCATTTTGCAATCCATTCAGACTCTAAGAAATCAAATTGACTTGTTGAATCAATATTTTGTTCTGAGCCAATATGGCATTCAGAGCATCAATTTCAAGAACTTCTTTCCTCTGAGGCATCCTATTACTCACAGAATTCCTTTCAAAAGTGTACATGAACTGGTTATTTGCAACCATGTCAATGAGTTCCTGAGCTTCTTGGTGCACGAAATTGTGATCACTACAACTTCGCACAACTAACCAGCAAGTGCACTGGGTCGTCCAAGTAATAAACCTTACGCGAGTAAGGGTCGATCCCACGGAGATTGTTGGTATGAAGCAAGCTATGGTCACCTTGTAAATCTTAGTCAGGCAGACTCAAATGGGTATAGATGATGAATAAAACATAAAGATAAAGATAGAGATACTTATGTAATTCATTGGTGAGAGCTTCAGATAAGCGTATGAAGATGCTTTCCCTTCCGTCTCTCTGCTTTCCTACTGTCTTCATCCAATCCTTCTTACTCCTTTCCATGGCAAGCTTATGCAAGGGTTTCACCGTTGTCAGTGGCTACCTCCCATCCTCTCAGTGAAAATGTTCCTATGCTCTGTCACAGCATATGGCTAATCAGCTGTCGGTTCTCGGTCAGGCCGGAATAGAATCCAGTGATTCTTTTGCGTCTGTCACTAACGCCCCGCCTGCTAGGAGTTTGAAGCACGTCACAGTCATTCAATCATTGAATCCTACTCAGAACACCAGACAAGGTTTAGACCTTCCGGATTCTTGAATGCCGCCATCAGTTCTCGCCTATACCACGAAGACTCTGATCTCACGGAATGGCTGGCTCGTTTGTCAGGCGAGCACTCGGTTGTCAGGCGATCAACCATGCATCGTGTATCAGGAATCCAAGAGATAAACACTAGAGCCTTGTTGCTGTAGAACAGAGTGGTTGTCAGTCACTTTGTTCATAAGTAGAATGATGATGGTGTCACGGATCATCACATTCATCAAGTTGAAGAACAAGTGATATCTTGGACAAAGAACAAGCGGAATTGAATAGAAGAACAATAGTAATTGCATTAATACTCGAGGTACAGCAGAGCTCCACACCTTAATCTATGGTGTGTAGAAACTCCACCGTTGAAAATACATAAGAACAAGGTCTAGGCATGGCCGAATGGCCAGCCTCCCAAATGATCTAAGATAGCATGAAACTCAAAGATAGCTACCAAGATGATTCAAATACAATAGTAAAAGGTCCTACTTATAGAAAACTAGTAGCCTAAGGTGTACAAAGATGAGTAAATGTCATAGAAATCCACTTCCGGGCCTACTTGGTGTGTGCTTGGGCTGAGCAATGAAGCATTTTCGTGTAGAGACTCTCCTTGGAGTTAAACGCCAGCTTTTATGCCAGTTTGGGCGTTTAACTCCCATTCTTGTGCCAGTTCCGGCGTTTAACGCTGGAATTTCTGAGGGTGACTTTGAACGCCGGTTTGGGCCATCAAATCTTGGGCAAAGTATGGACTATCATATATTGCTGGAAAGCCCAGGATGTCTACTTTCCAACGCCGTTGAGAGCGCGCCAATTGGGCTTCTGTAGCTCCAGAAAATCCACTTCGAGTGAAGGGAGGTCAGAATCCAACAGCATCTACAGTCCTTTTTAGTCTCTGAATCAGATTTTTGCTCAGATCCCTCAATTTCAGCCAGAAAATACCTGAAATCACAGAAAAATACACAAACTCATAGTAAAGTCTAGAAAAGTGAATTTTAGCTAAAAACTAATAAAAATATACTAAGAACTCAACTCAAACTACTAAAAATATACTAAAAACAATGCCAAAAGCGTACAATATCCGTCATCACAACACCAAACTTAAATTGTTGCTTCCCCAAGCAACTGAAAATCAAATAAGATAAAAAGAAGAGAATATGCAATGAATTCCAAAAACATCTATGAGATCAGTATTAATTAGATGAGCGGGACTTTAGCTTTTTGCCTCTGAATAGTTTGGCATCTCACTTTATCCTTTGAATTCAGAATGATTGGCTTCTTTAGGAACTCAGAATCCAGATAGTGCTATTGATTCTCCTAGTTAAGTATGATGATCTTGAACACATCTACTTATGAGTATTGGCTGTGGCCCAAAGCACTCTGTCTTCCAGTATTACCACGGATACATACATGCCACAGACGGATAATGGGTGAACCTTTTCAGATTGTGACTCAGCTTTGCTAAAGTCCCCAATTAGAGGTGTCCAGGGTTCTTAAGCACACTCTTATTGCCTTGGATCACAACTTTATTCTTTCTTTTTCTTTCTTTTTCGTTTTTTTTTTTCATTGCTTTTTCTTGCTTCAAGAATCATTTTATGATTTTTCAGATCCTCAGTAACATGTCTCCTTTTTCATCATCTTTCAAGAGCCAACATTCATGATCCACAAATCAAAAAGACATATGCATTGTCAAGCATACATTCAGAGAACAAAGTGTTGCCACCACATCAATATAATTAAACTGTTAAATTCAATTCATGCAATTCTATCTTTTTCAATTAAGAACATTGTTTATTCAAGAAAGGTGATGGATTCATAGGACATTCATAACTTTAAGGCATAGACACTAAGATACTAATGATCATAAGATACAAACATGGACAAACATAAAGCACAAAAATTCGAAAAACAGAAAATTAAAGAACAAGGAGATTAAAGAACGGGTCCACCTTAGTGATGGTGGCTTGTTCTTCCTCTTGAAGGTCTTATGGAGTGCTTGAGCTCCTCAATGTCTCTTCCTTGTCTTTGTTGCTCCTCTCTCATGATTCTTTGATCTTCTCTAATTTCATGGAGGAGAATGGAGTGTTCTTGGTGCTCCACCCTTAGTTGTCCCATGTTGGAACTCAATTCTCTAGGGAGGTGTTAATTTGCTCCCAATAGTCTGTGGAGGAAAGTGCATCCCTTGAGGCATCTCAGGGATCTCATGAGAGAGGGGTCTCTTGTTTGCTCCATCCTTTTCTTGGTGATGGGCTTGTCCTCATCAATGGGGATGTCTCCCTCTATGTCAACTCCAACTGAATAACAGAGGTGACAAATGAGGTGAGGAAAGGCTAACCTTGCTAAGGTAGAGGACTTGTCCGCCACCTTGTAGAGTTCTTGGGCTATGACCTCATGAACTTCCACTTCTTCTCCAATCATGATGCTATGAATCATGATGGCCCGGTCTAGAGTAACTTCGGACCGGTTGCTAGTGGGAATGATTGAGCGTTGGATAAACTCCAACCATCCTCTAGCCCGGGTTTGAGGTCATGCCTTTTCAATTGAACCGGCTTCCCTCTTGAATCTCTCTTCCATTGTGCGCCCTCTTCACATATAACTGTGAAGACTTGGTCCAACCTTTGATCAAAGTTGACCCTTCTAGTGTAAGGATGTTCATCCCCTTGCATCATAGGCAAATTGAACGCCAACCT
Organism: Arachis stenosperma; assembly: GCF_014773155.1. Classification (NCBI taxonomy): domain Eukaryota; kingdom Viridiplantae; phylum Streptophyta; class Magnoliopsida; order Fabales; family Fabaceae; genus Arachis; species Arachis stenosperma. The sequence goes on from NC_080385.1 coordinate 23,741,171, forward strand.
TACACTTTCCGGACTAAAATCCAAGTATTTCCCCAGAACCATAGTAAGATATTCTTTGATCCGGGTTCACACTTTAATCATGGTTCTTGGTGATCCATGCGTTGGCATAGAACTCTTGAACCATCAAGATTCCGACTTGTTGAATGGGGTTGTAAGGACTTCCCAACCTCTTCTTCGGATCTCATGTCGGATCTCCGGATATTCACCCTTTTTGAGTGAAAAAGGGACCTCGGGGATCACCTTCTCAAGGCCACAACTTCATAGAAGTGGTCTTGATGCACCCTGAGATGAATCTATCCATCTCCCTGACTCGGAGGTGGAAGCTTTTTGCCTTTCCTTTCCTCTTTCTAGAGGTTTCTCCGCCTTTAGATGCCATAAATGGTTATGGAAAAACGAAAAAGCAACGCTT